>NC_084611.1:68550269-68908769 GCF_033978795.1 Nerophis ophidion
CGGCCCGCAGGCCCGCAGGCCACGCCCCCTCACAGTTAGCTTCAGAATAACAATGTTTTTACAAAGAATAAGAGACCTATTATACTCTTGAAATGTTGGTCTTACTTAAAAATGCACGCGTTTAGTTGTGTTCAGTGTTAAAAAAAATATTATATGGCTCTTACGGATATATATTTTAAAATATTTGGCTTTTTGGCTCTTTCACCCAAAAAGGTTCCCGACCCCTGGTCTGTGTGAAGGAGAGACTAGAAAGAGGAAGGAACACATGCAGTTTAATGCTCGCAGCTAAAAGCAACTACGTGAGAACGTATATTCGAATATCACGACATAGTCATTTTCTATATCGCACAGAAACAAACCTGCGATTTATCGAGTGTATCGATATATCGCCCAGCCCTACGATGATTAGTCTATTTTTGATCTTGGGATCTTTCTGTACCCCGCCTTCCGCCCGATTGTAGCTGAGATAGGCGCCAGCGCCCCTCGCGACCCCGAAAGGGAATAAGCGGTAGAAAATGGATGGATGGATGATCTTTTTTCATATATTAGGTGCACCGCATTAAAGGTGTCGTATTATATATTTTTTTTTCTAAATGGAAAACACGTCCTTTTGGTCTATATAACATGTAATGGTGGTTTTTGGGTCAAAATGTTGCATAGATTATGTTTTCAAGATCACATTATGCCACTTTCTGACAGCCGCTTCCGGATGTACCGTTTTGTGGGCAGTCTTAGCAGCGTCCTCTACCCGTCCTCTTTGTTGCAGCGGTGTAGCGTGCAAGGACGGGAGTGGAAGAACTGTCAAAAGATGGAGCTAGCTGTTTTAATGACATGGAGACTTTACTTAAATCAATTACAGAGCAGCATGTCCTCACAACAACACAGGAAATGCGTCCCGTGGAAAACCGTCCAACCGAAACTCTAATAACTAAAGTTCCTTGGGTGAATAATGTAAACTCACTACTTTTAGCGCTTTTCATGGCGATTGTACTGACAGATATAAGTAAGAACTTTACACTATTTTATATTAGAAATGCCAACAGCGGAAGATGAATGTCACATAACAAGAAGATGGAGAAAAAAGAAGAAGCTTATCCACTTGTGGACGAGCGCAATTATTCAGGATTTATGCAGATACCAAATACAGATCAGCAGGTACCAGGAAGGTAAGAAAAGTTGATTTTGCATAATACCACAAAAAAAAGAAAAACGCAGATAATATGTCTTACCTTATACACACCATAATAATACTTGTGTGTTTAATGCGCCAGTGCAGCTTCATAATTTACCAAAGTCGTAGTAAAACATTTTGATATATTTTTGAGCGCCCTGTGTCCACCCATCCATCCATTTTCCTACCGCTTGTCCCTTTCGAATGTTCTATCAATCAATCAATCAATCAATGTTTATTTATATAGCCCCAAATCACAAATGTCTCAAAGGACTGTACAAACCATTACGACTACGACATCCTCGGAAGAACCCACATAAGGGCAAAAAAAACTCACACCCAGTGGGACGCCAGTGACAATGCTGACTATGAGAAACCTTGGAGAGGACCTCAAATGTGGGTAAACCACCCCCCCCACCCCCCTCCAGGGGACCGAAAGCAATGGATGTCGAGCGGGTCTAACATGATACTGTGAAAGTTCAATCCATAGTGGCTCCAACACAGCCGCGAGAGTTCAGTTCAAAGCGGATCCAAGACCGCAGCAAGAGTCCCGTCCACAGGAAACCACCCCAAGCGGAGGCGGATCAGCAGCGTAGAGATGTCCCCAACCGATACACAGGCGAGCGGTCCATCTATATTTCCAATGGAACATTCAAAATGTTGGTGTTGTTTACTTGAGACATATTGCAATCATAGTGCTGTCTACACTTATCTCTTATGTTTGACTGCCATCTACTGGTCACACTTATCATTACACCATGCACCAAATAAAATAGCTTCGAGGTGAGTAAGCTCAACCAAACTTATTCCTTACTTTAGGAATTTTGAGGGGAAAAAATGATTTTAAGTGTGCCTTATGGTCCAGAAAATACAGTATAGGCTATCTGTTATAAAATAAAGTATTGGCATTGTTAAAATGTAAATATCTTCCATATTTTATATAGAGTTATGTATTTTTAGGTTGTATTTATTAATGTATGCTCTATTTTCATTGTTTTGCTTTACTGTATTATTAAGCAGTTGTGTTTTTCACACCCATTTAGGGAATATGGCTACCTTGCTAGAAAAAGGGTGAATACAATCTTCCATTTCATTCCTTTCTTTAAATTCATACTAAAACTATAAGTTCTATCGATATCTTAAGTAATAAATTAAATGATATGGCATCAGAGGCTTGGTATTGGACTGAGTTAGGAGCTATTTAACCAACAGGAAGCAATACATGATAGGTGAAACAACGTCAACAGGAACTAAACATGTGGTGCACCCCATGGATCAATACTGGGACCAAAATTATTCGATTTCTATACAAACTAAATGTGTAAATGACAAATGACTTACAGTTAGTATTGTTTCCCTATGACACAACTGCGTTTTTCTCAGTAGAGAAGACGCAGCAACTAATACAAATAATAACAGACTAAATAAACAAATTAAAAAGATGGTCTGACAAAAACAGACAATCTTTGAATCTCAGTAAAACTAAAATAATGCGATTCGGTAACAGTAGAAAAGAAAGCCAAACACAAATGCAAATAGATATTGAAAGGGTAAAATATATAAAACATGTTGGCGTAATAATCGATGAAAAAAAAACTAACTGGAACTCTCACATAAAAAATACACAACATAAAGTGGCAATAAATATTTTAATAATGCATTAAAATAATGTTTTTGGCCAAAAATCACTTAATATTCTCTACTGCTTGCTCACTAGTGTTACCATATCTGAGTTATTGTGCAGAAATATGAGGACAGCTACAAAAATACACTTCATTTACTAACCATGTTAGGAAAATATCAGTTAGAATGCTACATAATATAGGTTATTACGAACATACGAACACTTTATTCATTGAATCCAAAATGCTGACACTCAATGCATTTTCAAACAGCTAAAATCGTGCACAAAGAAAATGATAATCTGCTGCCAAGAATGTACAACATTTTTTCTGAACAAAAAAGGAGACATACAACCTCAGAGAAAAACAAATTAATTAAAACATTTCTATGCACGTACAACACTTAAGACCTTGAGTATTTCAGTGTGTGGAATTAAATGAAGGAATGGATTAAGTAAAGAAGTCAAACAATGTACTAATACGATCCAAGTATAAACAAAAGAACAAGAAAGAAGAATATTGATAAACGTCTTAAACATTGTTGAAAATGAGATATTATGCATGTTATTATGTGAAGCATGGCTGTTGTAGTCCATAGATGTAAATTGTGTTATAAGAAGAGAACAGGAAGTGGACACATTGTTAGTAATTTCTATGAATCGGAAAATAAGTAGAATTAAATAAGCTTTGCTTCTTCCTACTCCTTTTCGAACATGTGGTAAAGAGAAATGAGAATATTTAGATTATATGATGCATCATGTTGTATCTGTACACATGTTCAAAATAAACGTAAACTCTCATTATAAACATAACCAATACACTGCGTGCTTTTTTCCCCCCTACAAATTTTGTGAAAAAGAGCAGCAGGCAAATGGCGAAAAAGCTTGTCGCACAATCTGGGTCACGAGCAGAGTTGAACTAACTGGCAGCAGCGGCACGACACACGTCTTAATCTGTTGAGCCCCATGTGGTCAATCCTAAACTCTCTGGTGACTCATGTGACAGCAGCAGCAGCAGCCCTAATCCCGTCTCAGTCCAGCGAGACTCTGAGCTGAGCGGTGATGTCATGGCGGCAAGTCAGAGGGAGTCAGTCCGGGACTTTCTCATACCATAACGGTATGAGATGTTAAGGTATGAGATGTGCACCAAGAGAAAATAACTCAAAATAATATCTTCAAAATCATGGTAATACTACACTGACTTGTCATGAGGTGCATAGCACATCTGTTGTTGCCATGGAGACCATAACGCCCTTACTTTGGTGCTCTATATTATTAGTATGTAACACGGTCAATTAAATATATTGTATTACATTATGTTATATTATTGCTATAAGTACACAAATTGTACAGTGGGGCAAACAAATATTTATGGTCAGCCACCGATTGTGCAAGTTCTCCCACTTAAAATGATGACAGAGGTCTGTAATTTTCATCATAGGTACTATCAAATGTGAGAGACAGAATGTGAAAAAAAGTCCAGGAATTCACATTGTAGGAATTTTAAATAATTTATTTGTAAATTATGGTGGAAAATAAGTCTTTGGTCAACCATTCAAAGCTCTCACTGATGGAAGGAGGTTGTGGAGAGACGGAGCCGACGAGCCGACAGCGGGCTGAGAGGAGCAGCGGACCTGACCAAGATGGAGGCAAGGAGGCGGGGCATGCAGCAGATAGGAGAGGCGTGACGCACTCGGAGCGGCGCTGCAGCAGCAATCAGAGTCAGAGTACACAACAAACCCGTGCTCAATCCCTGAATCTTGTGCTGCAGCATAAAAAGGGCGAGGGAGGAACGATCGCGGCATAAGTAGGAGAAGGAACCACCTGACAAGACCGACCACGAGCACGACGAACGAGACCCCGAAGACGATGACCCCCCGCAACAGACCGGCCACCGAAACGTGCGCCGCCACGACCAGCAGGAAGAGCCCGTGCACTGAAAAGTGGCGCGACAGACAGGCAAGAAGACATCATGGATATTGAAAAGATAAACATGGGTCAAACCTGCTATGATGCGTCATGTGTCCGTCGTCACTGCAACCCACACACGGATGGCAGGAAGTCCGTCACAGAGGTTTTGGCTCAAAATCTCCCGATACATGGCCCCATTCATTCTTTCCTTAACACGGATCAATCGTCCTGTCCCCTTAGCAAAGAAACAGTCCCAAATCATGATGTTTCCACCCCCATGCTTTACAGTAGGTATGGCGTTCTTGGGATGCAACTCAGTATTCTTCTTCCTCCAAACACGACGAGTTGAGTTTATACCAAAATGGATACATGGATGATACAGCAGAGGATTGGGAGAATGTCATGTGGTCGGATGAAACCAAAATATAACTTTTTGGTATAAACTCACCTCGTCGTGTTTGGAAGAAGAATAATACTGAGTTGCATCCCAAGAACACCATACCTACTGTGAAGCATGGGGGTGGAAACATCATGCTTTGGGGCTGTTTTTCTGCTAAGGGGACAGGACGATTAATCCGTGTTAAGGAAAGAATGAATGGGGGGGCCATGTATCGGGAGATTTTGAGGCAAAATCTCCTTCCATCAGTGAGAGCTTTGAATGGTTGACCAAATACTTATTTTCCACCATAATTTATAATAAAAAATTCTTTAAAATTCCTACAATGTGAATTCCTGGATTTTTTTTTCACATTCTGTATCCCACAGTTGAAGTGTACCTATGAGGAAAATTACAGACCTCTGTCATCATTTTAAGTGGGAGAACTTGCACAATCGGTGGCTGACTAAATACTTGTTTGCCCAACTGTATGCATCATGGAAATACTTGATTTTTTTGTTATGTTAATATGTGGACCCTTTTGCCTTAGTGTGTCACCCTTACTGCATTAATTGTTGTGATACCTGCCTCTTCATACGTATTGGACACACCTTTCTACTCCCATATTTGGCCAAGATCTCTAAGTGGCATGCGAATGCAATAACATGCAAACGTGTTGTTATTGTTCGCCGCTTGTCCCTTTCGTGGTCGCGGAGGGAGGTGGAGCCTATCTCCGCTGTATTTGAGAAGAAGGCGGTGTACACCCCGGACAAGTCGCCACCTCATTGCAGGGCCAACCCAGATAGACAGACAACATTCACACTCACATTCACACACTAGGGCCATTTTAGTGTTGCCAATGTCAATAGCCGTTCTTGTTTCTTATCACAATATTTTGTGTAGGGGCCACAATATTAACTGCATCGATCTGTAACTTTGTGTTGACTTTATCAGATGCAACTTAAACTCACAAACAAGCCAAAATAAAAAAACAAATACTGTATTTCCTTGAATTGCCGCCGGGGCGCTAATTAATTTAAAACCTCTTCTCACCCCTGCACTTACCAAAGGCATGCGGTAAAAGTAAGCATGCGCTAATTATTTTAAAACCTCTTCTTACTCCGGCACTTACCAAAAGCATGCAGTAAAAATTTGAGTGTGATGTAAGCTTGGACCTTAAATCCTACTGAATAGCTCTTAATCTTCTTCCCTTTATGCAATTTCAAATTACCGGTATTGAAATCAGCCTCCTCCATTTTGAAAAGGGTCAAACTCGTGACGTCACGAGTTTGACCAGGCGGTAATTCAAGGCAGGTGCATACTATATGCCCTGCAGCAATTCAAGGAAATACGGTAAATTACATTTGTTTTCACATTTATTTATAATATTTTTCAATCTCTTATAAAGCTGCAAACTTTCAAAGTTTGCATTGGAATGTATTGTTTGAATGTGCACTGGCTCACACAAAGGAATCCACGGTAAAGACATAAAAAGTAACTTAAATATAGTATTATTTAATCATTGCAGTATTTATTTATAAATGTAAGTATTTATTGATATAATTCATAATATTCCCTTTAGATTATTATTTATCTATATTCAATTTAAGTTTTGTTTATTTTATTTTTTATTATTTATCCCTACTTAATTTTTTGGTGTTTATTTTCTGTTTATTTTAATACATTTTATAATTATTACAACTTTTATATAATTTCTCTTTTTTTTAAACTTATTTTTGGGTCTCTCAGATAGCTGTAATCTTTCAACGTTTGCATGACAATATACCGTTTGAATATGCAATGTTTCACACAGCAGTTCAGAAAAAAAGCTCTTCATTGTGTTCCAATACGTTGGACGCTCACCTTCCAAGTCGACTCATCCCTGAGACAATCTCAGGAAACGGAAGCATATTTTTTTTCATATGGCCGACCTGCAGGGAAAACAAAGCCACTCTCCTTTTAAGGACTCTTTTGGCCGACCGCATGAAAGTCTCAGCCCGTCGTCCAGCACCTGTGATGTCAGCGACAAAGAATTCCCCCCTTGGCGAGACTACACGGAGGCTTCTGTTAATTATTGACCACGTGTCACACAGAATTTGTCAAACTCTTGTAGAGAATGTCTTTCACAACGTTTGTATTACTTTCAGTGACTCTTTGTCACTCGTATACAGAACATTGTCTCTTTACATAACCCTGGCTTGATTTAGTTAGGTTAGTTAGTTAGTTTGCAAGATTACGCAACAATGATTGGATGATAGTAATTAGAAATAACTGACTTGATTTTTTTATTAGGCAATTTGTTGGTAAAATGATTTTTTTTGTTTGTACTTTTGTTTGTTAAACATTTAGTTTGTTGTTTTGTGTTTTAGTCTTTCATTCATCAATGAATTAACAGTACTTGGTTCGTTGGGTAATGTCAGGACTGTGACTTGGATTAGTTTTGCTTCTTCGATGCAGAGGGAATTTGGGACGAGCCAGGCGTGAATTAAGGTACATATTTATTTTACTCATAACAGGAATAAACAAAAAGCGCGTACGAGGGCGGAAGTACAAAAAACTGGGCTGTGAAACAAAAAGACAAACACAGAGGCTATAACTATTAACACGAAAAGAAAACACTTGCTCAATGGCATGAATAACAATGAACAATGAACTAAAACAGCACGATGGCATGGCTATAATCAGCAAAAACAAAACACTTACTGTGTCCAAACAAAAGGGTTTGAAAGCAAGGAGCGTGGCAGGTGATCGAGGGCATGAAGGTAGCATGTAGCAAGTAGTACAGCAAGTAAGCAGCACGCAAGTAGTATGCAGTATGCAAGCAATAGCAGAGTTCCCAGGCCGATGAACAGAAAACAAATGGTTTAAATAGTGGCTATGGTGATGAGAAACAGGTGTGAGACTGAGGGCAGAGGCGTGACTTGGAGACCAGGTGGAAACTAATGCGTGACTATGGAAACAAACAAAACCAGGAAGTTCAAAACGGGAAACAAGAGTCCAAAAACAAAACATAAACATTATCAAACATAAACCTAATTTACAGGCATGACAGGTAGTTAATCTTTCAGTTTGTAAATTAGCTATTTTTTTTTTGTTTGTAAGTGTTTGTTTGTTGGTTAATTTACTTTGTTTGTTCATGAATCAGTTTATTAGTTGAGTTAGTAACATTTTTTTAGTGTTCGCTTGTTAGCGAGTTACTTGTTTGTAATGTCAGTTTGTACTATCCTTGAGCAAACTCTAGTAAATCAGCAAATTAAATGTGTTCATTTGTTTACTGGTTGTGTATTCATTCATTGAAGGCCTACTGAAATTAGATTTTCTTATTTAAAAGGGGATAGCAGGTCCATTTTATGTGTCATACTTGATCATTTCGCGATATTGCCATATTTTTGCTAACGGGTTTAGTAGAGAACATCCACGATAAAGTTCGCAACTGTCGGTGTTAAGAGAAAAGCCCTGCCTTTACCGGAAGTCGCAGACGATGATGTCGCAAGTGTGGGGGCTTCTCACATATTCACATTGTTTTTAATGGGAGCCTCGAACAAAAAGAGCTATTCGGACTGAGAAAACGACAATTTCCCCATCAATTTGAGCGATGATGAATGATTTTGTGTTTGAGGATATTGATAGCGACGGACTAGAAAAAAACAATAAAAAAACGCAAATGCATTGGGACGGATTCCGATGTTTTTAGACACATTTACTAGGATAATTCTGGGAAATCCCTTATCTTTCTATTGTGTTGCTAGTGTTTTAGTGAGTTTAATATTACCTGATAGTTGGAAGGGTGTCTCCATGGGTGTGTTGACGCCAACGTCTCAAGGAAGTCGACGGCAGCTTTTCTCCGGTAAGAAGCGACTTTTTAACCACAATTTTATCAACGAAACCTGCTAGTTGACAATTGGTCTGGATTCATGTTTGCTTGACCGCGCTCTGATCCATAGTAAATTTTCACCTACGGGAATTTTAAACAAGGAATTACCGTGTGTTTGTGTGGCTAAAGGCTAAAGCTTTCCAACTCCATCTTTCTACTGTGACTTCTCCAATATTAATTGAACAAATTGCAAAAGATTCAGCAACACAGATCTCCAAAATACTGTGTAATTATGCCGTTAAAGCAGACGACATTTAACTGTGTGTGTGCGCAGCGCTCATACTTCCTAAAAACGCGTGATTATTACACAACATTTTCAAGACGAAACTCCAGGGAAATTTAAAATTGTAATTTAGTAAACTAAAAATGCCGTATTGGCATGTGTTGCAATGTTAATATTTCATCATTGATATATAAAATATCAGACTGCGTGGTGGGTAGTAGTGAGTTTTTGGTAGGCCTTTATCTTATTAGTCAGTTAGTTGGTCTGTTGGTTAACGTGTTTTTTTCTTTCAGTTGTTATTTGTCAGTTATTAATTTGGTTAGTTTGTTCGTTTGAAATTAGTTTGTTGGTTGATAATTGCTCAGGAATTAGCTGTTTTGTTAGTTGTTTGATTTGCTATTTTGTTCTGTCGGTCCGTTTTTTAGTGTCTAAGTGTTTGATTGATTGATTGATTGATCGATACTTTTATTAGTAGATTGCACAGTACAGTACATATTCCGTACAATTGAACCCTAAATGGTAACACCCAAATACATTTTTAAACTTTTTTAAGCCGGGGTCTACGTTAATCAATTCATGGCAAAACACATGTAAACTTGATAGCACACGCAAAGCTGATCCACTAAGATTGTCTGCAAGGGACTGTGTCTCTCAAGGGAGCAGAAAGATGAGTGCAATCCATTTAGCACATCTGTCTTCATGAATTTGCAGAATAAATGCTGATCATCAGAGCGCCCGCAATACTGAGAGGAGAAGCAGCAAATATAATCACTTAGCACGTGCAATGTGATTTATTAAGGTTGTTGCTGCTCTGTGGACACTATTTTGCGTCATTATTTTAAAAAAGTATGTGCAAACTGACAGTTGCGCACAAAGCTGTAGGGAGGTGATGGCACAACAAATGTGTGTCATCATACATATATATATATATATATATATATATATATATATATAAATACAGTCAAGGTCAAAAGTTTACATACACTTGTAAAGAACATAATGTCATGCCTGTCTTTGTGTTTCATCTGACCACAAAACTTTCCTCCAGAAGGTCTTATATGTGTCCATGTGATGTCAGATGAAACAGAATTGAGCTGTTTGACCACAATACCGAGCAAAATGTTTGGAGGAGAAAAGGTAAGGCCTTTAATCCCACGGAACACCATTCCTACCGTCAAGCATGGTGGTGGTAGTACTATGCTGTGGGCCTGTTTTGCTGCCAAGGGAACTGGTGTTTTACAGAGAGTAAATGGGACAATGAAAAATGAGGATTACCTGCAAATTCTTCAGGACAACCTAAAATCATCAGCCCGGAGTTGGGTGTTCCAGTAGGACAATGACCCCAAACACACATCAAAAGTGGTCCATGTCAGAAAACTAACACATTCAGCTGAACTGCACCAATTTTGTCAAGAGGAATGGTCAAAAATTCCACCAGAAGCTTGTGGATGTCTACCAAAAGCGCCTTATTGCAGTGAAACTTGCCAAGGGACATGTACCCAAATATTAACATTGCTGTATGTATACTTTTGACCCAGCAGATTTGCTCACATTTTCAGTAGACCCTTATTAAATTCATAAAAGAACCAAACTTCATGAATGTTTTTTTTTGTGACAAACAAGTATGTGCTCCAAACACTCTGTCACAAAAAAATAAGAGTTGTAGAAATTATTGGAAACTCAAGACAGCCATGACATTATGTTCTTTACAAATGTATGTAAACTTTTGACCACGACTGTGGACTGTCAAAAAAATATTAGACATATCGTCAAAGAGTAAATGAAACCAAATGTCTAGGTATAATGATTGATGATAATCTGAACTGGAAATCTCATGTAAAAAATATACAACATAAGGTAGCAAGAAATACATCAATAATCAATAAAGGCAAATATGTTCTAGACCAAAAATCACTTTATATTATCTACTGCTCACTAGTGTTACCATATCTGAGTTACTGTGTAGAAATATGGGGAAATAATTACAAAAGTACACTTCATTCACTAACAGTGTTACAAAAAAGATCAGTTAGAATAATACATAATGTTGGATATAGAGAACATACAAATCCTTCATTTATTGAATCAAAGATACTGAAATTCCACGACATAGTGAAATTGCAAACAGCTAAAATTATACACAAACCTGCTACCCAAGAATATACAACAATTCTTCTCAACAAAAGAAAAGAAATATAATCTTAGAGAAAAATGTAATTTAAAACATTTGTACGCACGTACAACACTTAGTGTATCAGTATGTGGAATTAAATTATGGAATGGATTAAGCAAAGCAATCAAACAATGTACTAATATCATCCACTTCAAGAAACTCTCCAAACTGGAAGTGTTTACAAAGTACAAAAAAGAAGAACCATGATAAACATTCTGATTTTTTTCACCCGTTCATTCTCAAAATAATCTTACTTATCTCATCGTATGGAATAAAACTTACTTCACCAATTATTTATTTATTTATTTATTTTTATTGTGATTACTTATTACTTATGGAGTATACATTGTGAATACATTGAGAACAGGAAGTGAACAAAAGTTTTAGCAAGTGTTATGTAAAGAAAAGGGGTAGGATTAAATAAGCTCTGCTTCTTCCTACTCCTTTTCGAACGTGTTGAAAAGAGAAACTGGAAATTATGATGTATCATGTTGTATGCATGCATGTTCAAACTCAAACTCAATATTCACCAATATCATTTTATAATTTTATAGCTGCTGGATGATTTAAGGGGCTGGTTAAAACTAACTAAATTGTTATGTTTTGGGGTTTACTGGTGTTTTAAAAAAAATGCTGTTAGTTTGTTGTATTGAGGAAATATATTATTATCATCATCGGGCAACCCTGGGGCCCGGGGCACACTCGACTACACGGCGCCATGGCAACGGAGGGGGTCCTCCTTTCAAGCCCTGCATCCTTTAATAGCACATCTGGGAAGGTGTGGCCTCTATAGTGGACTGGGCTGCTGGGTTTCCACAGCAGTAGTGGCTGAATGATTTCCCCAGTGGCCTTTTAGCAGAGTGACAGAATATCCCGTAAATACGCTCTAAGATAGAATGCTCCGACCAGTGGATGTTTTGGACACATCCAGGCGTTTTTGTAGCGTAAGTAATAGAGGAGAATAGGCTCTATCAGCATTCTGATGATGTAAATTCCATCTCATTGCCGATGAACGGGTGCCAAATCTTGTGCAGCTTATCCATTCCACGTCTTTGTGGAATTTCATATCCTTTGCAGCGTTCATTATATAAGACCCAAGATACTTGAAGTCGGTTATTTGGTTTATACTGTTGCCAGAAGATGACAAAAGGCAGCAATTTGGAACTGACGAGATTACTTCTGCCTTGGTTTAATTGCATCCATCCATTTCCTACCGCTTATTCCCTTTGGGGTCTCGGGGGGCGCTGGTGTCTATCTCAGCTACAATCGGGCGGAAGGATGCGTACACCCTGGACAAGTCGCCACCTCATCGCATGGCGGTTTTACTGCAATGGAGTCCTATTATCAATCAATCAATCAAAGTGTATTCATACAGTATAACCCTTAATCACAAGTGTCTCAAAGGGCTGCACAAGCCACAGTGACATCCTCGGCTTAGATCCCACATCAGGGCAAGGAAAAACTCAACACAATGGGATGCAATGGTATCTAGGAGGGGACCGCAGATGAGGGACCCCCACCCCTGGGCGACCGGGGCAATGGACGTCGAGTGGATCTAGTTAATTGTGTGAAGGCTTAGTCCATAGTGGGGCCAACAGGAAATCATCTTGAGAGGAGACAAGTCAGCAGCGCAGAGACGTCCCCAACTGATGCACAGATGAGAGTTCCACCCCATCTACCGACTTTGAACAGCTAGCGCTCATCTGTTGTCACCTAATAACCTCTCCACGCAGGATAGGGGGGCAGAGCCGAAAAAGAGACGGCAGATCAACTGGTCTAAAAGGGGGGTCTATTTAATGGCTATACCAGGGGTCACCAGGCCGCGGGCAGCAGGTAGCCTGTAATGACCAGATGAGTAGCCCGCTGGCCTGTTCTAAAAATAGCTCAAAAAGCAGCACTTACCAGTGAGCTGCCTCAATTTTTTTTTCAATTTTATTTATTTACTAGCAAGCTGGACTCGCTTTCACTTTGCCCGACATTTTTAATTCTAAGAGAGACAAAACTGAAATAGAATTTGAAAATCCAATAAAATATTTTTAAAGACTTGGTTTTCACTTGTTTGAATAAATTAATTTATGTTTTTACTTTGCTTCTTAGAACTTTCAGAAAGACCATTTTAGAGAAAAATTACAACCTTAAAAATGATTATAGGATTTTTAAACACATATACCTTTTTACCTTTTAAATTCCTTCCTCTTCTTTCCTGACAATTTAAATAAATGTTCATGTATTTTTTTTATTGTTTTTTATTGTGAAGAATAATAAATACATTTTAATTCAATTCTTAATTTTAGCGTCTGTTTTTTTGATGAAAAATATTTGTGAAATATTCCTTCAAACTTATTCTGATTAAAAAAAAAAAAAAATTCTGGCAAATCTCGAAGATCTGTGGAATATAATTTAAATCGTATTTCAAAGTGGATTTTTACGTATTTAAAACATGTTATCAAAATTCTAAAATTAATCTTAGTCAGGAAAAATTTCTAATGATGTACAATAAATTATTTTATAACATGTTTTTTTAAAATTTCGAAATTAGCTAGTTTTTCTCTTCATTTTTTTCGGTTGAATTTTGAATTTTAAAGAGTCGAAATTGAAGATAATCTATGTTTCAAAATAAAATTTTCTTTTTTTTGTGCTTTCTCCTCTTTTAAACCGTTCAATAAGTGTTTTTTTCATTCTTTATTCTCTACAAAAAACCTTCTGTAAAAGGAAAAAAAAATGTACGTTGGAATAACAGACAGAAATACCCTTTTAAAAAAAAAATATATATAGATTTATTTATTAAAGGTAAAAAGAGCAAATTGGCTATTTCTGGCAATTTATTTAAGTGTGTATCAAACTGGTAGCCCTTCGCATTAATCAGTACCCAAAAAGTAGCTCTTGGTTTCAAAAATGTTGGTGACCCATGGGCTAAAGTATACAAATGAGTTTTAAGATGGGGCTTCTGCTGAGGTAGCATCTCTAACTGTTACTGGTAGGGCATTCCAGAGTAATGGAGAGCGAATAGGAAACGCTCTATAGCCCGCAGACTTTTTTAGGGCTCTGGGAATCACTAATAAACCGGGGTTCTTAGCGAGTCGGGATTCAGGATTTGTGACAAGATTGGAGAGAAAAGCGATGTCGTCTGCTAAATTGAGGTCAGTAAGGTGTGAGGCAGGATGCTTTCTGCTTGGTCTCGGGTGGAGCTCTAGGCCCTTTTGGTTAATTGTGTCTAGAGAGAAGCACAGGATGTACTCCAGTACAATGATAAACAGAGGTGAAGCTAGCGTACCGCCTTGTAAGACTTCCGCTTCAATTTGGAAGGACGGAGTTTCGCCATCAGCTGTGATTACTGAAGCCTGAGTGATGGCATAGAGCGCTTTAATTGAGACAATAATAGGTTGTGAGATGCCATAGAGGGGGAGGATGTTGAACATGGCTTACTGATTATAAGCCATGTTCAAGTCCACAAAGCATATTGTAAAGTCCTTGTTGAGCTTTTTGATTTCCCTAATAATGCGAGGTAGATGCAACATTTGTAGGATGGTAGATTGGTCCCTTCTAAAGCCATTCTGGTTGTCAACTGCAGGCACAAGCCGATTCAGTAGGAACTTGTTGTAGATTTTGGTTGGGATCGGTATTAGAGAGGTAATTGGAGGCCAATGTCAGGTCACATTTTTTGCGAACAATACCAGCCTTCGTCCAGGCAGATGGTGGCGATAAAACAGAAATATTGTGATCACAGAACTTGAGTATATGTACCATGAATTAATTAACGTGGACCCCGACTTAAACAAGTTGAAAAACTTACTGGGGTGTTACCATTTAGTGGTCAATTGTACGGAGTATGTACTGAACTGTGCAATCTACTAATAAAAGTTTCAATCAATCAATCAAAGCAGTAGATCAGAAAAAAGGATGAGACTTAGTATTTTATTGGGGGCACGACACTTGTTGGTTCTCAGAGACTCTACTGCTCCATACTCCTGTATGGTGAATGGAGACGCGCTAACAGTGACGTGCTGTCAGGGGAGGCAAGTGAGGCAATGCCTCACCTTGCCGCCAGGAGGGGTAAAAAGGCTTAACTATGAGATGTTCAAAAAACAGAGTAATAAAATAAGTTTGAATATTTCTCTTTTGGTCTATGCTTTCTATGGGATTTTGGTGGGGCCCATGTATATTTGGATAATTTTCATGGTCAACATCGCGGAAATTCTGTGTTTCCTGATCAAAATAACGCTGCAGACCAGAAGTGAGGCAGACACAGGTGGTGCCTCCATGGCTACACACAAAGTGTATTGAGCCTGTGCGGGAGAGGGGGCGCGTGGTTGATGCCACGGGGAAAAGGCAGGCCATGAGGCAGCAAGTACCTCTGCCTCAAAGTAGGGGGCGATACATTGTTCAATGCCTCAGCAGTAATCTGACTCGCCACACTGGGAGAAATGGGGGCGCTAAAGCTAGCAGACACATGTCTCTCCAGCGGAAGCCAGCCTTTTTTCTTGTTTTCTTTTTAAACTGTATTTATAAAAAACATGGCATTTTTATTAGAGTAAGTGTGACGCCTAGCTGGCATCGTGGCTGTGTTTGCGTTCTCATGTGGGAGCAGCGAAGATGGAACACAGTGTGAAGGTAGGAACAATAATTTATTAATACTATAAAACAAAGTAAAAACAAAGACACTTGCACAAAGGCACTAACAAAAACCAACAGAAGGCGCTAGCGTGTAAGCTAGGGACAAACAAAAAAAATAGCATAGAAGCTAATATAGTACGAAAGGTAGTTACCACAATGCGGGAAGAGCGGTGTCACTTGTTGCATGAAGCAAATAAGAGTCCCAGAACGAAAGACAAACAAAGGCGGTCTTAAATAGAAGGCATATTCAACAATCAGGTGCGCGACGACAAACAAGAGACAGGTGACACTAATGAGTTACTAAGACAACAGGAACAAAACAGGAAGTGCCACCGGGAACTAAAGACGTCAAATATCAAAGAGGCACTGATAACAAAACAGAAGCAAACACAGAACATGACCTGATCCAAGTCATGAATTTAAGTAAAAAAAAGAAGAAAAAAAAACCTCCAAAAGTATTTATGCCTCACCTGGTGTATAGTTCACCGCACGTCACTACACGCTAATGTTCCTGACTCTGATTAGCCTGTCCGTAGTGTTTTGCCCTAATCTTAACCAATCGTGACTCACCATAGTAAACCAGCCAATCATCATGGATTTTCTTATACGTGGAGTTTCACTAGTCCATCTCTCTCTTTCTTTTCTCTTTCTCTTCTCCCTCTCTCGTCTTTTGTAGCTTGTGGCTTTGTAGCTAAGCTACGGAAATAGCTACTTGTTGAAAAAGTAGCGAAGCTACTGCCAAGCTACCGAGAAATGTAAGCTACGTAGCTTCGCGCCATGTCACTCAAAGCGAGTATGACGATCCTCCTGGTAGAGGGGTATCCCTTTATGGAGGATGACTGTGCGTGACTTAGTTTAACATGGGGAGACTGGTGCACAGACAGTCACCACACGATCCTTGACGGATCCGGGTCAGGGTCCAGTGGCATGGAGTCCGAGACGACTGGGGACCCTTTTTTGCTGCAACCTTCTTCTGCCATCACAGCCGTTGTGACGCTCCATAAGGTTAGCAATCATCCTCCGCCTGTTCCACCGTTTAGGTTTTGGGTCGTTATTTCACCATAACTGGGCCCACACTTCTTTCGCCATCGCAGCCGTTATGGTAGTTCTTACATCTACCGTCTTCCGCTTGCTCCGCCGTTGAGGTCTTCACTGTATCCCTGGCTAGGGGGAAGTCAGATACTAGGCCTTTGCCAAGGGCCACCTGGGGTAACAGTTGTAAAGGGGTTAACCTCCTAGTGCCCCAAGACCCCATAGAGGAGCCTCCACTGCCGGATGCACTTTAACGTCGTGCCCAGGACTACATGTAACGAGCTACTGCCCAACACTGATTATAGCCCAAGCTGCTGCGTGTAGGTTTGAAACGCTTCTGTATCCGATTCGATCAAGTTTCTTCTCTATATATTGTGCTACCGCTTTGGCATAGGCCTTGTTTAGTTGGGCCTGAGCCTTAGTCAGTGTTCTAAGAGATGTTTGTGTGGGGTTTTGTAATTATTTTTTTTATCATATTTTTTTAAATATATATATTATTATTTTATACTAATGTAATACAGATCCTTTATAAAAAAGGTCTTTCAATATGTTTTTTCTTGATTTTTGTTCATTCCAAATGGACGAGTGAGCTCACCGTCAGCGCGCAAAAAAATATTTTCTGTTGTTTCGATTGCGATTCTGACATGTTGTAAATGTGTGCTGTTAGTTCAACAACATCGCACACAAGTTGGAGAGCACATGACATGAATGTTGAGGCCACAAACTGCAAGAAGTACACACAAAAACCTAATTTAAATAAGGCGGTCTCCATCACTTTTCAATTGTTCATGCAGTTTTAGTAGATCACACAAAACATGCCCGCTAATGGAAAACACACTTTCATAATTAGTACACGCTGTTTAGCTTGTGGTATTTGGATCTTAGTAGAACAGGCCTCTTAGTTTTTTTTAGCATAATCGGTAATTTGCCTACCAACCGTGGCTCGGGGGGTAGAGCGGCCGTGCCAGCAACTTGAGGGTTCCTGGTTCAATCTCCAGCTTCCGCCATCCTAGTCATATCCACTTCACCCTTGCTCCTGATGGGCCGTGGTTAAGGCCTTGCATGGTGTATGAATGGGTGAATGTGGTAAAAGTGTCAAAGCGTATTGAGTTCCTTGAAGTGGAGGTAGAAAAGCGCTATAGAAGTATAATCCATTTTACCATTTGTAAGTATTATGTTATTGTCTGACTTGTTTGAATCACCTTGATAGTTCATTTGTTAGTTTTTTGGATATGATATTTTGTCACCAAATTAGTTCCTCTGCTACTTTGTTCGTTGGTTACAAGTTTTTTTGGTTGTTTTGTGTTTGTGTTTGTGTGTGTGTGTGTGTGGGGAGGTGGGGGGGGGGGGGGGGCGTGGCCTGCGGACCTGCAGGATCTGTATCTGCTGGCGGCCCTACTCAAGCTGCTGGTGGCTGTTTGTTGCCACCTCGTTGAGCAGGCCCACGAAAGCCCTCAGGGGTCCTGCAGTGGTCCAACCATGTTGGGTGCCAAATTGTGGAAGTCTTGCGCTTATGGGTTCTTTGGACCACCAATCACGCACATGACAGCGGCGTTCATGATTCTGAACAATGATTTATTTATCAATAAATGTTTGTTTTGGTGCTTTTCAGCCATTAGTTCTTGCTCCGCCCCCTCCTTTAACAGAGCGACAGGTGATTAGATAAACACTCCCAAATGGGTCATGTACGCATCTGTCACTGATCGCAAAGCCAGTCCTGGCACACCCCACTTCGCTGCAGGTCCGCAGCCCACGCCGTCCCCCCACCCCCCACAGTTTTTGTATGCATTTGTGGTTTAGTTGTTAGATTAAAGGCCTACAATAACCCACTTTTACCGACCACGCAGTCTGATAGTTTATAAATCAACGATGAAATATTAACATTGCAACACATGCCAATACGGCCTTTTTAGTTCACTAAATTGCAATTTTAAATTTCCCGCGAAGTGTCGTGTTGAAAACGTCGCGTTATGATGCGCGTATGATGATGCGCGTATGATGATGCGCGTATGATGATGCGCGTATGATGATGCGTGCGTTTGACGGCTCGGGTTGTAGTGGACATTATTTTCCAGCCCGATCCAAGCTATAAGTAGTCTGGTTTAATCGCATAATTACACAGTATTCTGGACATTTGTGTTGCTGAATCTTTTGCAATTTGTTTAATTGATAATGGAGAAGTCAAAGTAGAAAGACGGATGTGGGAAGCTTTTAGCCTTTAGCCACACAAACACAGCCGGTGTTTCCTTGTTTAAAATTCCCGAAAGTGAAGCTTTACTATGGATCAGAGCGGTCAAGTGAACATGGATCTCGACCACATGTCAACCGGCAGTTTTCGGTGAGAAAATTGTGGTAATAAGTCGGCTCTTACCGGAGACATCAGCGGAGCTTCCGTCCTGCTGCAGCTGGGTGACTTCCCTCAGAGACACTGGGTCAACACACCCATGACCACACCCCTCCGACTTTCAGGTACTATTTAATCTCACTAAAACCCCAACAACACAATAGGCAGATAAGGGATTTTCCAGAATTATCCTAGTAAATGTGTCCAATAACATCTGAATCGCTCCTACTGCAATCGCCTTTTTTTCCCTTTTTTTTTTCTAGTCCTTCACTCTAAATTTCCTCATCCACGAATCTTTCATCCTCGCTCAAATTAATGGGGAAATTGTCGCTTTCTCGGTCCGAATAGCTCTAGCTGCTGCTAGCTATGATTATAAACAATGTGAGGATGTGAGGAGCCCTACAACCCGTGACGTCATGCGCACATCGTCTGCTACTTCCGGTAAAGGCAAGGCTTTTTTATTAGCGACCAAAGGTTGCAAACTTTATCGTCGATGTTCTCCACTAAATCCTTTCAGCAAAAATATGGCAATATCGCGAAATGATCAAGTATGACACATAGAATGGACCTGCTATCCCCGTTTAAATAAGAAAATCTCATTTCAGTAGGCCTTTAAAATCATCAGTTAGTTGGTTTATCAATCAGTCAGGTACCTTGTTTGTGTTTGTTAGTTTATTTGTTTATTAATTAATTAGTCGCTCTGTGAGTTTGTTGGCTATTTCTTTGCATGTTTGTTTGAAATGTACTTTCTTATTTTTTTTAGTTAATGTTTTAGTCAGTTACATTGTTTTGTCAGTGATAGACTTTTTCTGTCCTTACTCGTTTTTTTCC
This sequence comes from Nerophis ophidion, assembly GCF_033978795.1. Taxonomy (NCBI): domain Eukaryota; kingdom Metazoa; phylum Chordata; class Actinopteri; order Syngnathiformes; family Syngnathidae; genus Nerophis; species Nerophis ophidion. The sequence goes on from NC_084611.1 coordinate 68,570,440, forward strand.
ACGCCACTTGTTGCAGTTTGTTATGTTGTAGCTGCAGCCGTGTGACTCACCGCAGATAGTAAATAGTCGGCAGTCGACTGTCTGCCTGTGTAGCCAAGGACACGCCCACTTCCACAGTCGTGTAAACACAATGAGGTGTTTTAATGGAGGAAAAATGTGGACCGTATGTCAGAAAATATGAAGTGACCTACTGATGATGCTGTGGTGTGCTGTGTGAACGTGTGGGCGTGTTGTGTTGCGTGCATGTGTGGGTGTGTTGTGGTTGAACGCACGGTTACCAAACCCTATGCATGTTTTTGCATCCTCACCTGAGATTGTCAGACACCACAGGTTTTTAGCCCAAACGCACTGTTGTCTGCCCATGAGCTCATGTCTGGAACCCCACCCACCCTCAATCCTGTCTGGAACGAGATAAAGCATCAATAAAAAAAAATAATCATTATGGCAATACAGAAGGTCTATTGTAAAGTCTCCAAAACTTCATATTACCAGGTTTTTGGGTTTTGTATTATTTATGTGTGTACACTCGGATCCACCCACAGACACCATGAATGGACTCATTGAACACACACCCCGGTGACTGAAGAGATTGTGTGCGTGTGTGTGAGGGCGACGAGAAAAAAGTCCCTTAGATGACGAGTGTGAAGCATTCAGGTTTGTTTGGGTCAATCAATATCAATCAATATCTTTTATTTAACTCGGTAAGTCTCTTTTACAAGAATGACATAGCTATGGGGGCAGTAAAACTAAGTTCTGAGAATACATATAGTCACACACTAGAGTTAAACAAACAAATTACCGTATTTTTCGGACTATAAGTTGTAGTCTTTTTTCGAGTTTGGCCAGTGGTGCGACTTATACTCAGGAGCGACTTATGTGTGAAATTATTAACACATTACCGTAAAATATCAAATAATATTATTTAGCTTATTCACGTAAGAGACTAGACGTATAAGATCTCATGGGATTTATCGATTAGGAGTGACAGATTTTTTGGTAAACGTAAAACGTATAGCATGTTCTATATGTTATAGTTATTTGAATGACTCTTACCATAATATGTTACGTTAACATACCAGGCACCTTCTCAGTTGGTTATTTATGCGTCATATAACGTACAATTATTCAGCCTGTTGTTCACTGTTCTTTATCTATTTTAAATTGCCTTTCAAATGTCTATTCTTGGTGTTAGATTTTATCAAATAGATTTCCCCCAAAAATGTGACTTACACTCCGGTGCGATATGTTTTTTCCCTTCTTTATTATTTATTTTCGGCGGGTGCGACTTATACTCCGGAGCGATTTATACTCCAAAAAATAAGGTACTTACATTAACATAAAAACACGCAATAGGTAAAACATGTTTCAGTAAAAAAAGTATTTAAAAACAAGTAGAATTCCCATTTGAACTGGTTTTTTGATCCTTTAAAATGGATCGATGACCCCCTGCGAGAGATTTACAACAGTTTCAAACAGAAACTGTTTCCAATGTGTTGATATTTTATGACACTTGCCTGTGGTCATGTTTTACTAGCAGACTGAACTGTAATGAAAGTGTAAAAAGATGCTAGACAATACACACAAAAAATGCTGGGTTAAAAAATAACCCATATTTAACCCAACTGCTGATTCAGAAAAGGACAGACCCCTTATTTGAGTTATTTTAACTGAACATTTTGGGTTAATTTTTTCAACCCAACTTTTGTGTTTAATTATTTAACCAAAAAGTTGAGGTATGGTACCTTAATGTTGGGTTATTCCCAACCAAACTATTGGGTTCAATTGTTCAACCCAAAAGTTGAGTTATGTTAACTCAATGTTGGTTGATTCATAACCCAACTATTGGGTTAAAGGCCTACTGAAACCCACTACTACCCACCACACAGTCTGATAGTTTATATATCAATGATGAAATTTTAACATTGCAACACATGCCAATACGGCCTTTTTAGTTTACTAAATCGCAATGTTAAATTTCGCGGGACTTTTTTCTTGAAAACATCGCGTAATGATGACGTGTACGCGTGACGTCATGGGCTGTTATGAATACGAGCGCTGCACACACACACAGCTAAAAGTCGTCTGCTTTAACGGCATAATTACACAGTATTTTGGACATCTGTGTTGCTGAATCTTTTGCAGTTTGTTCAATTAATATTGGAGAAGTCAAAGTAGAAATACAGAGTTGGGAAGCTTTAGCCTTTATCCACACAAACACACAGTGATTCTTTGTTTAAAATTCACGCACGTGAAACTTTACTATGGATTACAGCGAACATGGATCCCAACCAAACGTCAACCAGCAGGTTTCGGTGAGAAAATTGTGGTTAAAAAGTCGCCACTTACCGGATATCAGCTGAGCTTGTGCCTCCCGTACAGCTGCCATCGACTTCCCCGAGACACTGCGCGTCAACACCCAGCCGTGGACGTACACTTCCGACTATCAGGTACTGTTAAACTCACTAAAACACCAGCAACACAATAGAAAGATAAGGGATTTCCCAGAATTATCCTAGTAAATGTCTCTAAAAACATATGAATCCGTCTCAATACAACGCGATTGCAATCGCGTTTTTTTTTTCTAGTCCGTCCCTATCAATATCCTCAAACACGAATCTTTCATCCTCACTCAAATTAATAGGGAAATTGTAATTTTCTCGGTCCGAACAGCACTTTTTGTTGGAGGCTCCCATTAAAATCAATGTGAATATGTGAGGAGCCATCAACATGTGACCTCATCGTCTCCGACTTCCGGTAGAGGCAGGGATTTTCTCCAGTTGCGAACTTTATTGTGGATGTTCTCTACATAGAATGGACCTGCTATCCCCGTTTGAATAAAAAAATCTCATTCCAGTAGGCCTGTGAATTTATTTCACACAAAAAGCTGAGTTATGTTCACGACAATGTCGGGTTATTCCAAACCTAACTATTGGGTTGCGCAATTTAGCGCTCCTTGACCCAGTAGTTTGTTAACAATTATACATTTTACTGTTGGTTTGTCCTACTCCTTCCCAACTACTGATCACAAATACTTTCATTCCCTTAAAATATACTCAAAAGCAAGATCTGAGTGAAATTGTTTTTGAAATAATTGCCGTGTATGGTCATAAAACTTCTACACAGCATGCGCAAATATTTTCATGTACATAATGAGTTAATTAATTAATCCTTAATAAATTCCTTTAGAAAAAAGTACCTTTTTAATAAAAATGACTCATTGAAACACAACAAAAAATTGGTTAATAGTTTTGAAAACCCAGAAATTGAAATTTTAATACCCTTAAAACCCCAAAAATGGATTGCTCTTCATAAATACAACTCGAAAATGTAACCCAACACTTGCAACTCATAAATTGGGTTATCAAATTAACCCAGCAGTTTTTAGTGTGTAGAGTGATTTGCATTATCCCTTCATTTTTGACATTAATATTTGTCACTCAAGTCTAAAAAAGAGTTAATGGCTTTTAATAGCAACTTGTATGTTGACTGTGGAGTCTTACCGCTTTCAATAGGAGCACTTTTACTTCAGGTACATTCTTGTATTGCTATTGATTTGTCACAAAAAAAGACAAATAAAAAGCAATTTAATACAAACAAAAAGCTAAGCACTGATACTGGTTCGACATGGATATAGGGGATTTGTATTAGGCTCTGATATTTGTATCTTTCCAAGTATAAAAAAATAAATCAACCAAAAAGGTTGGAGTGTAATTCACATAATTTCACGTGTTTTTTTTCTTTCTTTAGAATAGGTGTCATCAAAATGCCACAGCAAGCCAAAGAAAAAGCCAGTTAGTCACTAAACTGAGGTCTTGCGACGTCTCGTGTGACGGCATGCATACACAGGGGCGCTGCTAGGGATTTTGGGCCCCATGAAAAGAATCTTTACAGGGCCCCCAATACATAATTTCATATAATTTCATCATCATTAGGGGCCTCTCTGGGCCCCCTTCCATCAAGGGCCCCTAGAATCCGTTTTCTTTACCCCCCATTTTCGGCGCCCCTGTGCATACAGAGTAGGGTTGTTCGGTATACCGGTATTAGGATAGTACCGCGATACTAATTAATCGTATTCGGTACGATACCGCCACTGAAAAGTACCGGTTCCGCAACCCCCACCCCAAGTATCATTCCTGCAGGACGAGGAATAGCTAAACATGTTTCACTACACACCGAAGTTCACCGGCGTCACCGCTAATGACGCCGTCCATGAATGTAAACAAATGCCATGGGTGGATCTACACCTGACATCCACTGTAATGATACCAAGTACAATAGCGTTATGTAGTCGATAGTACTATGATTACATCAATATTTTTTAGCATCACAAAATCTTCTTTTGTTTTAAAAAAAATTATATTATGTTTATAAACTCAAGAAATAAGTCCCTAGACACATGAGGACTTTGAATAGGACCAATGTATGATCCTGTAACTACTTGGTATCGAATTGTTAACCAAATTTGTGATATCACCCAAAACTAATGTAAAGTACCAAACAACAGAAGAATAAATTATTGCATTTTAACAGAAGTGTATATAAAACAATAAAACATAAAAGAGAAAGTAAGCAGATATTAACAGCAAATGAACAAGTAGATTAATAATAATTTTCTACCACTTGTCCTTAATAATGTTGACAAAATAATATGATAAATGACACAATATGTTACTGCATATGTCAACAGACTAAATTAGGAGCCTTTGTTTGGTACTTATTAATAAAAGTCAAGTTGTTTTTATTTTATTTAGGACACACTTGCAATATAAAACATATGTTTAATGTACCCTGATATTTTTGTCAGGCTTTGACTTGGATTTGTTTTGCTTCTTCCACGAGACGAGAGTGTGTGTACATATTTGATTTATTTAAACATTATAATCCAAAACAGGAACACAAAGGGCACGCACAATGGCGGATAAACAAACTAGACTATACTCAAAAAAAAACAGCACAATGGCATGACTATATACAAATGAACAAAAGACACTAACTGTGGCACAAAACAAACCAAAAAATTGCACTGAGGCATATACACAAAAACTTATGTGGCGTGGTCAAAACAACAAACAGCATAGCATGAAGGTCGGTACATGAAACTGTGGTTTAAGTCTCAGAAGGAAAGGTGAAGTTCCCAGGACAAGGACGGAAACAACATGGCTTAAATAATGACTATGATGATGATTAGAAACAGGTGTGAGGGCTGACAGGTGAACTGATTGGTCGTCATGGTGACAAAACGGGGAGTGAAAAAAAAGGAACTTAAAGAGTCCAAAAGTCAAACAGCACTTGGTATTCCCCCATCCAAGTACTAACCAGGCCAGACTCTGCTTAGCTTTGATAACAAACGAGATTGGGGATGCTCAGGGTAGTATGGCCATAATATTCATTATCAGACATGACGGATGAAAACTAATGAGTTGGCATGGTAACAAGACAAACAAGGAAATGCAAAACAGAACTAAATGTCCAAAAAACTAAACAGAACATGACCAAAACATCAATCAATCAATCAATGTTTATTTATATAGCCCTAAATCACAAATGTCTCAAAGGACTGTACAAACCATTACGACTACGACATCCTCGGAAGAACTCACATAAGGGTAAAAAAAACTCACACCCAGTGGGACGCCAGTGACAATGCTGACCATGAGAAACCTTGGAGAGGACCTCAAATGTGGGCAACCCCCCCCCCCCTCTAGGGGACCGAAAGCAATGGATGTCGAGCGGGTCTAACATGATACTGTGAAAGTTCAATCCATAGTGGCTCCAACACAGCCGCGAGAGTTCAGTTCAAAGCGGCTCCAAGACAGCAGCAAGAGTCCCGTCCACAGGAAACCATCCTAAGAGGAGGCGGATCAGCAGCGTAGAGATGTCCCCAACCGATACACAGGCGAGCGGTCCATCCTGGGTCCCGACGAGCGGTCGATCCTGGGTCTCGACTCTGGACAGCCAGTACTTCATCCATGGTCATCGGACCGGACCCCCTCCACAAGGGAGGGAGGGACATAGGAGAAAAAGAAAAGAAGCGGCAGATCAACTGGTCTAAAAAGGAGGTCCATTTAACAAAACACGAACCATAGGCGTGACAATTTTTTGTTAAAATAAAGCCATGATTGCAATTTTTTGTGGTCCCCTTTATTTAGAAAAGTACAGAAAAGTACCGAAAAATATCACAATACATTTTGGTACCGGTACTGGTACCAAAATATTGGTAACGGGACAACACTAATGCAGAGAATTCCAACTCCCACATAATAAGTGACTTCAGAGGTATATTTGTTCGAAAAAAAGGGTTGGTAGAGTGCAGTTTTGCATGACTCAACTGTGAAAAGTGGGTTTATTTGCTTCTTAGACCTTAATGTCGCAATATGTGAGCTTCAGGAAGAGGGGTCTGTCATCAATGTGTATCATCTGTGCTGTCTTTCACTTCCTTTTTGTCTGCGCCAAGTCTTTTATCATAAAGCCAATGTGTGTGTGTGTGTGTGTGTGTGTGTGTGTGTGTGTGTGTGTGTGTGTACACCACCAGCTGTCTGTGTTTTGATTTTCACTTGTTATGCCGTGCTTGGCTACTACCTGAACCGAGGCTAACACCCCTCACCACTACACTCAAAGACACACACAATAGTGAAGTAAGGCAATCACAATTAGAGCAATGAATGACATGTGGTGAAAATGTTTTTTTATATCTTGTATTGCTTTTTTATGCTGCACTACGATGAGTTAATGCAAGGAAATGTTCTTATCTGTACAGTAAAGTTCAAAGTTGAATGACAATAAAAGAAGATCTAAGTCTCTCTGCAAGTCCAAAATAGAAAGAGAATAGTACCTCAATTTGCGAGCTCAACTTGTTTGACGACCAAAAAAAAAACAACGCAAAAACAATTAACTTTTAGAAAATAAATATTGTTTGAAAAACCAATTGAATAGAATGTTACTACAAACAACTAATCTAACCGTGTAAAATAATGTTATAAACATGTAAAGCATTTACAAAACCTGTTCCCATATGAGTTGGGAAATTGTGTTAGATGTAAATATAAACGGAATACAATGATTTGCAAACCATTTTCCACCCATATTCAGTTGAATATGCTACAAAGACAACATACTTGACGTTCAAACTGATAAAAGTTTTAGTTTTTTTGCAAATAAGCATTAACTTTAGAGCTTGATGCCAGCAACACGTGACAAAGAAGTTGGGAACGGTGGCAATAAATACTGATAAAGTTGAGGAATGCTCATCAAACACTTTTTTGGAACATCCCACAGGTGTGCAGGCTAATTGGGATAGCTCGGTTGGTAGAGTGGCCGTGCCAGCAACTTGAGGGTTGCAGGTTCGATTCCCGCTTGTGCCGTCCTAGTTACTGTCGTTGTGTCCTTGGGCAAGACACTTTACCCACCTGCTCCCAGTGCCACCCACACTGGTTTAAATGTAACCTAGATATTGGGTGTCACTATGTAAAGCGCTTTGAGTCACTTGAGAAAAGCGCTATATAAATATACTTCACATGATTGGGTATAAAAACAGCCTCCCAAAAAATGATCAGTCTTTCACAAGAAAATATGGGGCGAGGTACACCCCTTTTCCACAACTGTGTGAGCAAATAGTCAAACAGTTTAAGAACAACGTTTCTCAAAGTGCAATTGAAAGAAATTTAGGGATTTCAACATCTACGGTCCATAATATCATCAAAAGGTTCAGAGAATCTGGAGAACTCACTCCACGTAAGCAGCATGGCTGGAAACCAACATTGAATGACCGTGACCTTCGATCCCTCAGACGGCACTGTATCAAAAACTGACATCAATCTCTAAATGATTTCACGACATGGGCTCAAGAACACTTCAGAAAACCACTGTCACTAAATACAGTTTGTCGCTACATCTGTAAGTGCAAGTTAAAGCTCTACTATGCAAAGTGAAAGCCATTTATCAACAACATCCAGAAACGCTGCCGGCTATTATGGGCCCGATATCTTCTAAGGTGGATTGATGCAAAGTGGAAAAGTGTTCTGTGGTCTGACAAGTCCACATTTTAAATTATTTTTGGAAATATTCGACATCGTGTCATCCGGACAAATGGGGAAGCGAACCATCCAGACTGTTATCGATGCAAAGTTCAAAAGCCAGCATCTGTGATGGTGTGGGGGTGCATTAGTGCCCAAGGCATGGGTAACTTACACATCTAAGCGCCATCTTTTTCATGGACGCCCCTGCTTATTTCAGCAAGACAATGCCAAGGCACAATCAGCACGTGCTACAACAGCCTGGCTTTGTAAAAACAGAGTGCGGGAAAGTATATATATATATATATATATATATATATATATATATATATATATATACATGTGTGTGTGTGTGTACATATTATATTAATACAATGTAATATGATCCATATAAAATCAATAATTAATTAAATTAGGTATTAAAAACATGTGAAAGTTGGACTCCTACCTTTTTTTTTTACGTCTTTGACAACCTTCTTAAAGTTTTGTAATCAATCAGAAATATCAAGTAGCTAAAGTGCACCAAACATGGATAAGTGTGGAGGTAGTGTTTTTCCCACCATGCATTGCAATGGATTTAAATGGGTGTAATTCAGAATGTTGGTTTTTTTATGTTTTTATAAGTTCTACAAATTGTGTTGCATTCCGTTATATGTGATCATGTCTGTTGGCATTTTGTGTTAGTTCGATTTTTGATTTTTATTTCACCATGACTAGGGAAAGACGTTTCCATATAATTAAATGTTGCACTTGAGATAGCATGTATTTCTCATGCTGTCCTCAAGCTGGTGACAAAGCAGCAGTGTAATAATCAACTTTAAAATGAATTGAAATCTCCCTGCGGGAGATTCATGACGTCTTGAGGGCCAAGTTGAAGACGCCAGTGGGGTGCACATGGCACGCGAGCCGTAGTTTGGATACCCCTGCTCAATAGTCATTATCACACTTTCACTCCTTGCGATCACAAGTGTCCTATTTGAGCTGGCATACAATAAAGCAAAAAAAAAAAAAACACTCACTTGTAGAGTTAATCCTTAAAATGCTAACTGAGCTAAAACTTAATGTTGCTTTGTTAAATTGAGCAGCTTGGACCAAGACGCACACACTACCCTCCTAAGTCTCAATAAGTACTATTTCTAGTTCAGGTCACGTCAGTTGCTTTGCAATCATTTTATTGTAAGTCATTTGAATGAAAACAGCTCAATGCTAAGTAGGAGTTTTCCAAGAAGTGTCGGATTATGTTTTTAATACTGCGCTGAGTGAGCAATGATAGATGCATGGGTGAAGTATGTAAGTAGGGATCAAGGATTAGGTAAATGAAGGATTTTCCAGACGGGAGAGTAATCTAGACGTGTCAATATTCAGCCTCTATGGGGGTAAAACGAAAAAAAGAAAAAAAATAGAAAGGCAAGTAGATAATCCTGATAGTGATTGCGTAATGTGAGTGAGTGTGTTATATGGTGAACAGACGGTACAATTAGTCACTCACTCTGATGTCTTTAGGCCGAGTGCTGACACGTCACATCAGACGTGCAGATACACACTCGATTTTACGCGAGCTACAATGATGAATCTCTAAATACAGTGGATTGTCAAGGGTGTTGATTGGACACCAAATTGCTTGATTTTGTGGGGTCTACAGTTGACAAAAAAATGACGCCAAAGATAATGAAGGGCGGCACGCATATTATATTCTGTATGCTCTATGTACAGCTGCTCTGTTGATCCACCCATAGGAAGATCAGGATTGCCATTATTATGGGATTCAGAAGATTAACACACACCTGCCTGGTGGGATATTAAAGAGCTGTTAGATGTGTGTATATGTTTTACGTACTTGAAAGAGACCCGATGAGGGGTGAAAGAAAAGCTTCCGTCGGCATTTGATCCGAGACTTCAGAAGGCCTGAAGAGTCGTTAACGCCGTGAGAGGAAGACGTCTCGTGTAAACAGAAAGAAATGATGAACAGTGGATGTCACAGCTGGAGTGATGCAGGTTAATTGGACATCAAAACAACACATATGGTATTCCATCCCGATGAAGTACACAATGAATAAAAGAAAGAAAGAAAGGAAGAAGAAGAAAGAAAAAGAAGGCCCGACAAAGGAAGTGGGCGTGGAAAGCCAACACTGCCTTATTGCTTTGTCCAAGTCAAAGGTTAAAATGAAGGTCGAGAAGTAACTTTTATTTTAGGTCTGTCATGGGTGTCGTTTTTATTTCTATCCCCCACTGTGACGTACTTCCACATCTCCATGTAGACTTTTCCTAAACCACAACTGAGCATATTTACACAAAAACAGCCCTAAACTTCCCCAGATGGCTATTTCAGGAAAGTGTATTTCCTCTCAGCACGAGTGTGAAGCCTATTTTCATTGGTTTTACATTTGTGTGTACACACTGTGTATGTGTGTCTTCATCACTGAAACCAACTTGAATTTGAGCTTTTTTTTCACCCCACGGTTCTCTCAGTTCACAGTTCTAGTTTAGCCCAGTGCAAACGAAGGGGAACCTCAATTTAAAGGGGAACATTATCACCAGACCTATGTAAGCGTCAATATGAAACCTTGATGTTGCAGAACTCTAAAAGGGTGAATTTGGCGATTTAAACGCCTTTCAATTGTTCGCTGTCGGAGCGATGACCTTTCACCCGTGACGTTACAATGGGAAGCAATCCACCATTTTCTCAAACACATTACACACACAAGTCAAATCAGCTCTGTTATTTTCAGTTTTTCCGACTGTTTTCCGTACCTTGGAGACATCAAGCCTCGTCGGTGTGTTGTCGGAGGGTGTAACAACATGATCAGGGACGGATTCAAGTTGTCTTACGTGGAGTGTGCATCGATTAGCACGGCATGCTAATCGATGCTAACATGGCAGAAATGGTAAGAATGTGTGGATATCCTGCGACACTCAAAGCAGATGCATTTCCAACAATAAAGTCAACAAAATCACAAAGGTGAGTTTTGTTGATGTTATTGACTTATGTGCTAATCAGACATATTTGGTCACGGCATGACTGCGAGCTAATTGATGCTAACATGCTATTTAGGCTAGCTGTATGTACATTTGTAGCTATATTTGCATCCAGCCTTTCCCTCCACCCACATTTAATGCCAAACAAACACTTACCAATCGACGGGTTTAAGTTGCTCCAGTGGTCAAAAGATGGAATCGTTGGTTAGAAGGCGATTGCCGAATAGCTTCAATTGCTATTCGCTCAATAGCTTCAGTTTCTTCTTCAATTTCGTTTTCGCTACCTGCTTCCACACTCCATCCATCCGTTTCAATACATGCGTTATCTGTTGAATCGCTTTAGCTGCTGAAATCCGAGTCTGAATCCGAGCTAATGTCGCTATATCTTGCTGTTCTATCTGCCACGTTTGTTTGTATTGGCATCACTATGTGACGTCACAGGAAAATGGACGGGTGGATTTAAAGATAGCGAAAATCAGGCACTTTAAAGCCTTTTTTCGGGATATTCCATGATGGGTAAAATTTTGAAAAAAATTTCGAAAAATAAAATAAGCCACTGGGAACTGATTTTTATTGGTTTTAACCCTTCTGAAATTGAGATAATGTTCCCCTTTAACTTCTAGAGGTCAACATTTTTTATCAACAAATTATTTACAGTTAATCTTTTTATATACTTGCCAACCTTGAGACCTCCGATTTCGGGAGGTTTGGGGTTGTGGGGGGGCGAAGGTCGTGGGTGGTGCGGGGGCATGGTTGGGGGCGGGGGCGTGGTTGGGGGCGTGGTTAAGAGGGGAGGAGTATATTTACAGATGTTGTGTGCACAGTTGTGCACTGCACTTTCTAAAAGCCATAGATGTTATTGTCACATATGCATGGTTGATTGAAACTTTTATTAGTAGATTGCACAGTTCAGTACATATTCTGTACAATTGACCACTAAATGGTAACACCGCAATAAGTCGGGGCCCACGTTAATCAATTCATGGTAATGGTAAATGGTAAATGGGTTGCACTTGTATAGCACTTTTCTACCCCTTTTTAAGGAGCCCAAAGAGCTTTGACAGTGGTACAAATGTATACTATCAGCATAATACAGTCACCACACAAGTTAATCATCATAGTATATACATTGAATTATTTACAATCCGGGGGGCTGGGATGAGGCGCTTTGGTTGATATCAGTACCTCAGTCATCAACAATAGCATCAACAGAGAGTTGGACATTGAAACAGTGTAAGTCTTACTTATTAGGATATGTACAGCGAGCAGAAAACATAGTGAGATCAGATAGCATAAGAAAAAAATATACATTAGAAATACATTCGATTATTTACATTAGGTTATTTACAATCCGGGGAGATGGGATGTGAATGGAGGAGGATTAGTAAAGGGTTGAAGTTGCCTGGAGGTGTTATGGTGCATGTACAGTAGATGGCAGTATTGTCATGTTTAAGAGTGTCACATGCTGTTTACGGCAGACAAACTGCCTTACGATAGACGTAAATGCGACTGCTGTTGTTGTGTGTTTCCACTGCGCTGGGAGGACGTTATTGAAACTGCCTGACAATAAACCCACATAAGAAATCAAGAGCTCGCCTTTGATCATTCTACAGTTATAACGTCATTGGGCAGACACACTGTTTATAATGTGGGAAAGCGGACATGAAAACAGGCTGTCTTCACTCAGGTCCGCATGGAGCTGGAGAGGGCGTGGTCTATAGCTCCGCCTGAGTTTCGGGAGATTTTCGTGAGAAAATTTGTCCCGGTAGGTTTTCGGGAGAGGCGCTGAATTTCGGGAGAGTTGGCAAGTAGGTGTGGGGGTGCAGCATTTTACTCCTGATCAAGGTCTAGGACTAGATATTTGTAGTTTCTTTTGAGGGATAGTCCAACTCAAACGGGGTGCCCCAATCTTACTGTAAAGTCTTATGGGGGAATATCCGAGTACTCAAAAAAGGTTTGTACAATAACTTCCTTATAAGCTTTCTTAAAGCTCAGTGGTAGCGCATTTGACTGCAGATCAGGAGGCATCCCCAGATGCATGTATAACAGTTTGCTATACTTTCTTATGTGGAATAATCCTGCTCAAACAAGGGTCACCCTTATTTTAAAGCACTATGAGGGATTGAATCCCCCAACAAGTTTCATAGAACAAATCCATGGGTGTGGTATGAGGCTGTGGGTCTGTGTTGGGGTATTTAACTTCAGCAAAGGCAGTTCCACTCTGGGATCCTTTACTTAGTTTGCTGTTGTTCTTTTGCGGCACAGTCACTGTTAACCTTAACCTTAAGCAAGGGTAGCCTAAAGCAATGTGAGGGACTGTTTGAATTCCCCAACTAGTTTCCTCCAACACATCTCTGAGATTTCTGTGGGGTTAGAGAATTTAACTGCAGATGAGCAACATGCCTCCAGTTCAACTGTGGGTTCCCCCCTCTTTAGTTGTCGCAAGTTCCTTTAAACGATAGTCCATGTTAAACGAGAGCAGATGCTATTTCAAACCTTTATGGAGGTATGTTTAAATCCCTGCATGAGGGGTGTAGCTAAGCAGTAGAACATTAGCTGCAAATGAAAAAGTCTCCAGTTTACGTCACGGGAACCAATTCACAGTGGTCCGATTCTCCTTTTTAAGGACTTGAGAATATTCCTAAATTCTATTCTAACAATTGCACAGCAAAATTAGTTTGACATACTGTAGGGGGGTATAGCTCAGTGGTAGAGCATATGACTGCCGATCAAGAGTTCATCATAAACACCTAAATTTCCTATTATAAAGCATTGTGAGATACTGTTTGAATTCCCAACAAGCTCTCTTTGAAAAATTAACTGCAGTGTTGTGGGGGTACAGCTCATGGCAAAATAAAGTTTGAATCCCAAACATGTTCCCTATAACAAACACACAAGCGTGTTGTGAGTGCATAACTCAATGGTAGAGACTTTGACTATAGAGCAGGAGGTCCCTGGTTCAACTCTGAGTGCCCTTTTTTTTAGTTCTTCCTAGTTGTAGAGGCTGTATTTTAAAGCATTATGGGGGATTTATAGAATCCACCCACAAGTTGGTGTACATCAAATATTGCTCTCTTAGGTAGGTGTGTATAGGTCATGGCTAGAACCTTGAACTGCTCATCAAGTTTCCCAGTTAAATTACTGGTGACTCATCAGAGTTGTCTGTAGCTTCTGTTAAAGGACCTGAGAGTACCTCTTAATTATATTCTGAAGTTTGCACAACAAGAATGGTTCCAAAAATACTTGATTGTTACAAGGGTGTAGCTCAGAGGCAGCGCATTTGATAGCAGCTTATAGGGTCACCGGTTCAACTCTGGGTGCCCTCTTTCTTGGTCTCTCCTGTGTCATTTGAAAAATGATCCGCCTCAAACAAGGGAATGCCTAAATTCAAAGCTTCATGTAGGACTGGTTAAATATCAAATTTAATGTTTTAAAACAAACCCACAAAGTCCACCTTACTTTGGTCATATCAAGCTCTTTTTGAAAGGCAAGACAGTTCCCCCATACTATATTTTTATGGACCCCTTCCACGCCTTGCACAATAAATCCTCTGTTGGGGTTGAAGTGTATAGCTCAGTGGTAAAGCATTCGACTGACGCACAAGAGATCACCAAGTCACCGATAAGTACTCTCTCCCTTGTTGCTAGTTAGCTCTAGTTCTTTTGAGGGGTATTCCAATTCAAACAAGGGTATCTCTAAAAACTGCAACAAAAACAAGCCAGTGGTAGAAAATGTGTCTGCAGTTTAAGATGTACCCAGTTCAGCTCTGGGTACCCCTGACTGTGGTTGTTTTAAAGGAGATTTCCACTCAAATTAATGTTTTGGGGAGGAATGAAATCTGTATGCGTCTCTTTTGTTGTCTTTTATGAAGTCTACAAAGGTACAATTCTGAGTAACTCCATATCAATCTAGCCATCTTTGAGCAGGTCACACTTGTGGTGACAGCCGTCTTCCACATCTGCTCCATGCTTGCTACCTCATTGTGCCCTTTGTATATTTAGCTACAACGTTCCACTTCCTTGACTGTTGACGCTGGGAAAAGCCCAAAACAATACCATCATGATTCAGACCTTCCTCTTTTTCCCTCCACATTCAGCATCGTCTGCCTACTTCTCTTTTTCTTCCCATACGCCTCAGTTTGACCTATTGCCATAATCAAAGGTACTGTGTGAACACCAGACTTTGTTTCACTTCAAAGTAACACAGGTCAAAATAAGCGGATGGAGCTAATATTTAAATTGATAAAAGTATTTGAAACAACAAATGAAAAGGATAATCATTATTACATAAGCTTATCAATGGAATTTGTTTCCCCAGTTTTTATACAGTGGTACCAAAACTTAAGAGTTTCACAAACTTTTAAGACTGTTTTGAGATAAGAGCTGTCTATTAAACATTTTGAGTCATAAGCATCCAGGCTATTAGCTGGTGTAGCAAATGTCACAGTGAACCCTGTGAGATCTGCCCACAATATCTGTTCTTACTGGCCAACATTAGCTTATAGTTAATAATCGACATAACTTTGATTTCCAACCATGAGAAGGAAGTAAGTGATTTTGAAGGATAGTGCTGAAAATAAAAAGTATATAATATTCATTCAATTAAAAAAATAAATAATCAAAAACATGATTAAGCGTGAAGCAGACCTGCCTATGAATGTTCTCATTCATCCAGGTCATTGTTATCCCAGGGCATTCAATCGATCGCAACTGGACTGTTTGTTTTGTCTTCGAAGTTGTTTCGCCTCACATCCAAGTAGGTTTCATCAGTTCCTGCTCATAGACTTAGACTGGTCAGATGTGGTCAAGCTGCTGGTGCCAAAAGCCCAAATATATATACTCCAAAACCAGGAGGTTATGCCTGAGCAAAGATGGTTTTGCCTTATCGTAGTGAGAAAAACAAATGTTTTGACAAGTAACCATACTGTCAAAGCCAACAACAGTCGTTGAAGTTGAATTGTTATTTCCCCTTGTTAGTATTGAGATATTGTGTGGCAGGAGGATCACTGAGGAACGACTACTACTAACACCCATGTTAGCATTCCATTCATTTGTAGACAAATGACACAAATGCAATTATTGTCACCTCCTGTTACCAGAATGTTTCTAACTCCTGTTATTTGTTAGTCTTTTAGGAATAGTTAAAAGGACAGTGTTGTATGTGGGAGACAGGTGATGTCGCAGACCGCCTCCTCTGTTTGGGGAGGATTTTTCAACCTTGACATAAAAGGTTTCCCTAACTCCTCTTTCGGACCATCAGTCCTCCCTGTCCAGAATCTGTACATTTTTGTTCTCAAAGGAGTGTTGTTTCACCCTGAGGTGCAGGTAGACAGCTGAGTCTTGACCTGAAGAGTTTGCCCATCTATGGTGTGCCATTCGTCGGCTTAGTAAGTGTTTTATTTTCTCAACATGTGAATCAGCGCATTCATCGTTAACTGGATAGCATACACCGGATAGTTTTGTTCGTGTGGGGTGTCCGGTCTTTAGGATGCTCTAGTTTCTGTCTCAGGGTGTTGCCTAGTTTGAAGTGTACTGGGATGTGTTGGTTAAAAATGATGTTTCTACTGTATCCTTGGTTGGAATACAGGTGAACAGGGGGCTCAGCTGATAAGGGGAGATGCACAATCATTCTCAAAGTTTGATCATATTACGCCTATACTGACTTACCTGCACTGGCTTCCTGTGCACTTAAGATGTGACTTTAAGGTTTTACCACTTACGTATAAAATACTGCACGGTCTAGCTCCAGCCTATCTTGCCGATTGTATTGCACCATATGTCCCGGCAAGAAATCTGCGTTCAAAGGACTCCGGCTTATTAGTGATTCCTAAAGCCCAAAAAAAGTCTGCGGGCTATAGAGCGTTTTCCGTTCGGGCTCCAGTACTCTGGAATGCCCTCCCGGTAACAGTTCGAGATGCTATCTCAGTAGAAGCATTTAAGTCTCACCTTAAAACTCATTTGTATTTTCTAGCCTTTAAATAGACCTCCTTTTAGACCAGTTGATCTACCGCTTCTTTTCTTTTTCTCCTCTGTCCCCCCCTCCCTTGTGGAGGGGGTCCGGTCCGATGGCCATGGATGAAGTACTGGCTGTCTAGAGTCGAGACCCAGGATGGACCGCTCGCCTGTGTATTGGTTTGGGACATGTCTACGCTGCTGATCCGACTCCGCTTGGGATGGTTTCCTGTGGACGGGACTTTTGCTACTGTCGTGGATCCGCTTTGAACTGAGCTCTCGCGGCTGTGTTGGATCCACTATGGATTGAACTTTCACAGTTTCATGTTAGACCCGCTCGACATCCATTGCTTTTGGTCCCCTAGAGGGGGCTGGTGGGTTGCCCACATATGTGGTCCTCTCCAAGGATCTCATAGTCATCATTGTCACTGACGTCCCACTGGGTGTGAGTTCTCCTTCCCACTGCGTGTGAGTTTTCCTTGCCCTTATGTGGGTTCTTCCGAGGATGTCGTAGTGGTTGTGCAGCCCTTCGAGACACTTGTGATTTAGGGCTATATAAATAAACATTGATTGATTGATTGATTGATTGATTGATTGATTGATTGATTGAACACAACTGACAACCAAAACCAGTTGCTTACACTCCTCAAAGACCCCAACACAAATGAAATACTCCAAAGGGACCCAACAAGTTGGTACAAGAGGAGAATCATTGAGTACTTACAAACTCTACCAAAGCCAGAAGCCATCAACCGGGCATTGTATTACCGATTATACCCACAAGACACCATCCCTGGTATTTATGACCTTCCAAAAATACACAAAGATGGGGCCAGGGACGCCGAAAAGGGGGGGTAAAGGAGACAGATTCTAGGGGCCCATGATGGATGGGGGCCCAGAGAGGCCCCTAATGATGATGAAATTATATGAAATTATGTGTTGAGGGCCCTGTAAAGATTCTTTACATGGGGCCCACAATCCCTAGCGGCGCCCCTGGATGGGGCTCCCCTCAGACCCTTTGTCAGGAGCATTACCTCTGTGACATACAGTACAATATTGCTAAGTATGGCGGCAACATCTTAGCACCTTCGATTGGCAAAACTCCACATCATGTCCAAAACTTAACTAACTTTGTAGCGAAAATCTGAGATCTAAAAATATACAAAAATGAAACTATTTTTTCATTTGACGTCACCTCTCTGTTCACCTGTACTCCAACACAGGATGCAGCAGATATAGAGAGGCAAACTCCAATAGGTGATCACACCTTACAAGGTTAATCCACACTAAACCCAGAACAGATTTGTCTTTTGCTGGAACCTTGCCTTAACACTACATACTTTCAATTCATGGAAACATGGTTGTGCCATTGGATCACCTGTATTCCCCTATAGTAGCAAACCCTTACATGGACGACATGGAAAAGAAAGGTCTGAGTTCTTTTAAGGGAACAGCACCAATATATGCATGACACATGGGTGAAACTCAGAAACCAAGAAGTGCAATCCTTCACCAAACACATTGACTCAGTGGACAAAAACATCAAGTTCACGTGTGAGGAGGTCAAAAACAGTAAGTTGCCTTTTTTGGACTGTGACGTCCACATTGGAGAAAACTGGGGCCGTCTGGGTTTACCGAAAACCCACACATACCGATCAATACCTACTTTGTGACTCACACCACCGACTGGAACACAAACTGGGCGTTATCAGAGTCCTACAACACAGAGCTGATAATGTTCCTACCAGCCCCCAGGCCAAAGAAAAATAGCTTAGGGATTTGAGGGAAGCCCTCAAAACCTGTGGTAACCCCAGCTGGTCATTTCTGAAAAGTGCGTCCAGTTCCATAAATAACAAGAAAATAGTGGATGAAGAGGAAAAAGGTGACTTACGCAAAAATATTGTCATTCCATATGTATCAGGTCTGTCTAAGAAACTCAGAAGAAATTTTAACCAACACAACATCCCACTACACGTCAAACCGAGGCAACACCCCGAGACAGAGACTAGTGCATCCTAAGGACCGGACACCCCACACGCACAAACAATCTAGTGTATGCTATCCAGTGTAATGATGAATGCACTGATTCATAGATTGGGGAGACAAAACAACCACTAAGCCCACACATGGCACAGCATAGACGAGCAAACTCTTCAGGCCAAGACTCAGCTGTCTACCTGCAGCTCAGGGATAAACAGCAATCCTTTAAGAACAAAAATGTACAGATTCTGGACAGGGAGGACTGATGGTGAAAAAGGAGTGAGGGAAGCAATATGATTAGACTGTAAGCTGATGCCAGTAAACAACACCAAAACTTTACATGTTCCATTGTGAATATAGAGCATTACACACCTAACGGCAGACATATTATCCAGCGTTTTGTTTCGCAATATTCTGCAAAACCACCTTTTCTAACCTTCTGGTACCTGCTGATATGTATTTGGGATCCGCATAAGTCCTGAAAATTTGCGCTGGCATTGTAGCACGTGGCCATGCTATGGTCAATAAGTTTCTTCTTTTTCTCTTGTTATGGAACATTCATCCTCTGCTGTTGACCTTTCAAATACAAAGTAGCATAACGTTGATAATGTGGAAATAATGTGAGTTAATAAAGCACTTCATCTTTCTTATCAAACATTTTGTCCTATACATTTCGAAAGAAAAATGAAATGTACTGCATCCAATTTTATGTAATTTAAACTTGAGAATTAGCAGACCGTGCCAAAAAAACATTATATTAAAATAGGGATGTCCAAAGTACATTGTTGGATAAAAACAAACAGTAAGAATGTTTTAAAAAAAGAAGTAAAACATTTATAATGTAATGAGAAAAAAGCCGACTATTTGGTAGAAAAAACTCTGTGACGTCTGCTGGGCATGGTGAAGCGGGTGCGTTCTTTCTTAATGCAGATCGGGCTCGGACACAGCGTAAAGGTAAGAAACAAGGGTTTTTTCAAACTAAAAATAGACTAGGAACAGAAACACTGGTGCTAGGCAGAAAAGGCAGACCAAAAGCGCTAGCATGAGAGCTAGGGAAGTAACAGAAAAACTAGTATCTGGCACAACAGGCAAAGCACACAGCTAGCAAAACACAAAGGCTAAGCGCGGAAGCTAGCGAGAATAAAGCAGGATTACCAAAGTCGGGAGTTAGCGTTGTCACTTGTAGCGTAGAACATATGCTAGGATGCGAGGTCGAAACAACGGAGAGGGCAGGCTTAAATAAGGGACAGTAATTACAACAGGTGTGCGTCAAAAGCAAGGAACAGGTGAAACTTATCGGCAACCATGGTGACAGAACAAACCAGGAACTGCACAAACAAACTCAAAATCCAAATAATAAATGATCCGGGCAGCGGATCATAACAAACTCAGGGGTGTCAAATGTTTTTCGACCAAGGGTTGCAAATTTAAAAGTCAAAGTATGTGGGGGGCATTTTAAACTACTTTTATTGTGTAAGACCAAAAAATAAAGATACATAATGATATATATGGTTTTGTCTAATAAGTGACAGTGTATAATTTATATTTAGTAGTGACACTTTCAGCTATTTCTCTTTTTTTTTTTTTTTCACATTTTTACCGTTGATTTTTTTAACCCCTATAATAATTAATAATAGTACACTTTGTCACCTATAACACAAAGCCGACACTTAGTTTTGTCTTTAAATGTATGTAATGTCTGTTTTTACCATTTATTTCAATTTGATAAAAATATCAAAATAGCCTTGGCTACTTTGACTTTTTAGTTTGCGGCCTTAGGTAAAAAAAAATAATTGGGCAACTCTGCTTTAACACACAATTGTTCGTCTGATTTACAATTTCAAAATCAAGTAAGTTATCTATTAATTTGTACGTAAAAATAAATAAATAAAATGCATATAGGGAATTGTGTAAAAATGTCATGAGGAGATTATACAATGAAATTAATATATATTCACCATAAAAGTGACCCTCAGGGAGCAGCTATAACTGCGTTGTGGCCCTCAAAGAAAACGAGTTTGACACCCCTGCCATTGAGGTTTTTCATTTTCTTTTGCTTTTGAAATTTAAACCCTTTCCTTTATTTATGTTTTTAACCTTTTGCTCGTCTGGGTGGTAAATCAGTGTTCAAGTCCCTGTGGGGGTGTAGTAGGACTTACATTTACAAACTGTTTCCCAGCTCGAAAGTCTCCTGATGTATATATTTAGTACCAAAAGAGCTGCAGCGGTGTGTCAAGTCTGTGACCCGAGTTTGAACCCAGCTGGGACTGAAGCGGTTGTTTGCAACGAGACCTGGTAGACAAGAAGACAGGCAGGAAGAAGATGAGGGATGACATTTACTCTAATTGCTAATTAGATCAGCATATCGGACAGGAAGTTGATTAACACTCTCACAGGACACAGTGCTGTTGAAAGAAGATGATATGGGAGCACAAAAGGAGATAGGGATGGTTGGGAAAGACAAGGGGGCGGGTGGGTAGAACACAGGTGAGGACTGTAAATCAAATCAGAAAGTGACTGGCAACCCTGACTTGGACTTCAATGGGTGGAAGACAGATAAGCAAACCTAATATGAGCCTCTGTAAAGTAAATAAGACTGTTTGACTTCACAATTGGATGTCTGGACGGACTTGAGCCTCTTACAGACACGCACATATTGCCGAAAGTCTTGGGAAAACCAGTATTAACTTGTTAGCCTTCAGAACAAATTTATTTATTTTTTTTGACCTCAAAAAGATACAGGAGGGCGGTATTGATTGTGAAGTGACAATAAATTGATTGTATAACTGATTGTTGAATATTGTCACAAAAAAGGCTGACTGCATATGCACAGAGAGTGCATGAAAAAGTGTACATCCATTCATCCATCCATTTTCTACCGCTTATTCCCTTTCGGGGTTGCGGGGGGCGCTAGCGCCTATCTCAGCTACAATCGGGCGGAAGGCAGGGTACACCCTGGACAAGTCGCCATCTCATTGCAGGGCTAACACAGATAGACAGACAACATTCACACTCACATTCACACACTAGGGCCAATTTAGTGTTGCCAATCAACCTATCCCCAGGTGCATGTCTTTGGAAGTGGGAGGAAGCCGGAGTACCCTGAGGGAACCCACGCATTCACGGGGAGAACATGCAAACTCCACACAGAAAGATCCCGAGCCTGGATTTGAACCCAGGACTGCAGGAACTTCGTATTGTGAGGCAGACGCACTAACCCCTCTGCCACCGTGAAGCAGAAAGTCTACAGTACGGCAAAAAAGTATTTGGTCAGCCACCGATTGTGCAAGTTCTCCCACTTAAAAGGTGTCAAGGGGATTATTATAATGCGTTCAAGAGTCTTACAGCCTGAGGGAAGAAGCTGTTACAGAACCTGGAGGTTCTGCTTCAGAGGCTGCGGAACCTCTTTCTAGAGTCCAGCAGTGAAAACAGTCCTTGATTTTCTGAGCCCTGGTCAGGCAGCGGCTTTTTGCGATCTCCTGGATAGGAGGAAGAGGAGTCCTGATGATCTTTTCCGCCGTCCTCACCACGCTCTGGAGAGACTTACAGTCTGAGGCACTGCAGGCTCCAGTCCAGAAAGAGATGCAGTTGGTCAGTGCTCTATGGTGCCTCTGTAGAATGTGGTGAGAATGGGGGAAAGGAGCTGTGCTCTTTTCATCCGACGCAAAAAGTGCATGTGCTGCTGAGTTCTTTTTACAGGAGCTCCGGTGTATAGGTACATACATACATACGCGCACACATACCTATGCTCACACATACATACACAAATACAGTACATACCCACACACTCAAAGTTCGTACATCCACAAGCACATTCACTGTACAAACATACATACCGTATTTCCTTGAATTGCCACAGGGCATATAGTATGCGCCTGCTTTGAATTACTGCCGGGTCAAACTCGCTTCCCAAAATAATTAGCGCATGCTTACCCTGTCATCATTTTCAAAATAGAGGAGGCTGATTTCAATACCGGTAATTTGAAATCGCATAAAGGGAAGAAGATTAAGAGCTATTCAGTAAGATTTAAGGTCCAAGCTTACATGACAATCAAATTTCTACTGCATCCCTTTGGTAAGTGCTGGAGTGAGAAGAGGTTTTAAAACAATTAGCGCATGCTTACTTTTACCACATGCCTTTGGTAAGCGCAGGAGTGAGAAGAGATTTTAAATTAATTAGCGCCCCGTCGGCAATTCAAGGAAATACGGTATACACATACTGTACATATACAAGTGCATATACATACATACATTCATGCATATATTTACCTTTCATCAACAATATATTAGCATTGTTGCCCTATGAGAAACTGGTTAACATAGGGCACACTGACAAAGCTTAACCTATTGTTACTATAACAATCTACAAGGTTAATATAGTTGGCTTCCCTCTCTTCCCCTCCATTTATCTGCTTTCTTTTGTATTTCAAGATATCATTACATATATGTATTGTTGCATTTAAACACCTGTATTGTTGATAACGTAGGTGATTATTGTTGTTATTCATTATCAATAGTGCTGTTGGTATTTGTATTGATCTATTTGTAGTGTAATAATTCTCATTGTCATTTCTGTGTTATTTATTTCACAAACTGCTTCTTTGCTATCACTTTTACCATCATATTTGTACATATTTGATGATGTTGTTCTATTGTTGTTGTTGTTATTGTTGTGTTTGCTGTTGTTGTTTTTGTCTGTCTGTCTTATGCCCCACTTGTCCCCACAATTTCCCCCTCTGTTTTCCTTTTTTCCTTTTTCTATGCCCTGCTGTTCTGGCCCGGCTGTGCCAAGTAATGATATAAATCCATTTATTAAAGTCAAATACAAATAAGGCAACAAGAGAAGTATCCCACACTTCTCTTTTGTTAAGTACATTTCTACAGCTGATGTGGGCATTTACATCAACTGTATGATTTGCCTGAGTAGCTGGACAGGACAAAAAAAAATGAAGAAAAAAATAAAGTCAGATTTACATTTACACTTTCTGATGCGTGTGGGTTTGTGACATCCAGGAATAGCAGGGACGTCTGCTTCCTCCGTGTTCCCCAAGCACAGAGGAAGAATCTACCGTGGCCCCTGACCTGCATGCTGACCTAAACAACCATGGCCCTGAAAAGAGACAGTGCAGCTTCCTGGAAAACAGTCTAAGAGCCTCTATGGAAACCGTAGAATTTGTCCTTTCATTGTCGCTTCACTCGACACGACAACACTTTGGAGGCTCACTTTCTCACAGGGAGAAACATTATGAGATTTTTTTTTTTATCCTCCAATTTATTAACTTGAATGATCTTGAAAAAATATGTAAACGTACGACTATATTTTCTCTAATAGCGACAACTTTGCTCTCACAAAATTCGGATTTTCTTGAAAAGTTATAACTTTTTTGTCATATTAAGAATACAATTTTATAGGATATTTGCTTATAGTATTACAAAGTTTTCTCATCAATTTATTTGAAAAAAAATGCGACTTTATTCTGGTACAAACAAATACATTGTCATAAAACGGTACATTTTCCCTACAATACAGAACTAAAAAAACAACAACTTTATTTGTGTTCATTTTAATTGTTTTATTCTTGCACTTTGGAGGCTTGATTTTATATAGGGATGTCCATTTTTTTTTAATAAAAGCACACTTTTTTGCATTAAATTAAGACCTAATTTTCACAACAACAATATGGAGGCTTGGTTTCCATGCACCCGGAGAAACATTGTGAGTTTTTTTTATCCTCATAAATCTCTGATCGCATAACTTGTAGAAGATACATCTTTATATAAAATTAAGATTTTTGTTACCTAATGAAATGTTCACTTTCTCGTTTTCTTATCACAACTTCAGTCCTGGACTTTAGTTATAACTTTTTTTTCATATTATAACTTGATTCCTGCAATGAGGTGGCGACTTGTCCAGGGTGTACACCGCCTTCAACCTGAATACAGCTGAGATAGGCTCCAGCGACCCCCCGCAACCCCTAAAAGGGACAAGCGGTAGGAAATGGATGGATGGATGGATACTTGATGCATATAAGTTATTTCCTCGCAATTTTGCAAAGTTTTCGAATCATAATTCCCGAATTTAATTATCGTAAATGTTTGACTTTTTTTTAAATTACAAAACTATTATAATAGCCTTTTGCATTTTGTCACAATATACAACTTTTTATATGTAATTAAAATTTGAACTTTATGTCATAACGGGGGGCGGAGGGGGGGTTTGCGGTGTCGCAGCTTACTGCGAGGTTTGTTCTCCTGGGATGCAATCGGACTGTTCCGGACAAGACTTGCAGGTAGGAACATATTTATTTTCTCAATTAATCCTACACATCACAAAGACCGGAACCAAACAAAAGAACAGCGTGCCGTTCACACGAGAAGCTAACAAACAAAAAAACTTAATGCAGGAAACATAGAAGCTAAACACTTTGATTGATTGATTTATTGATTGATACTTTTATTAGTAGATTGCACAGTTCAGTACATATTCCGTACAATTGACCACTAAATGGTGTCACCCGAATAAGTTTTCCAACTTGTTTAAGTCGGGGTCCACGTTAATCAATCCATGGTACTTAACATGGACTATGGCATGGAACAAACAAGACTTACTGTGGCATGAAACAACTAACAGTTACGTGAACTATCATATCGCATGAAACAAGCAATGACGCTGGTACGACTGACTGGCAAAGACAGGCTTAAATAATGGTCTCTTGATTAGAGCAGGTGCATGTCCCAAACACCAGAGGCAGGTGAAACTAATAAGTCGCCATGGAAACTAAAACAAACAAGGGTGCACAAATAGAGGAACTAATGGAGTCTAAAACTAACAGAACATAACAAAAAAAAATTATCCGAACCATGGATCATGAAACTTTACAGTACAAATAAAAATGAAATTTTGTTGCATTAGCTCATTGTAGTGCAGGATTAAAGAGTAAGGTGCAGTTATAAATGCATAGATTACTGTACGGATGAATATATTGCACTTGTTGCATATGCATCCACGTTTATGGATGTATGTTATAATGTCTTTATATTCCGGCGAGTTTTTGGGAGGATTATTATAATTATATATATGATTATTACTATTATACATTCTCATCAATATACAAGTTCATTCTGTGGGATTTAAACTTTTTCTTCTAGTATCAGGACATCATTTTGTGAAAAATAAATATTTTCCTCATAAAAGCATACTTTTTTTGTGCTTAATTATGACTTGATATTCGCAACATTCCCAGAATATTGTAACTTTTTCCTCATCTCACAAAATATAATTACAACATTTCCATCATAATATAGGTTTTACGAAAATTTTCGGTATGTTTTCTTGCAAAAGGGTTAGGGTTATTATTATTATTATTATTATTCCCTTTATTTATTATATTAAAGGGGAACTGCACTTTTTTTTTTAATATTGCCCATCATTCACAATCCTAATGTCAGACAAGCACATATATGTTTTTCATACTTTTAATGCATTATAATTTGTAAATAAACACTAGCAAAAGTCAGCTAAAATTGGAGGTAATGTATTCACTTTATTCCATCTATTAAGCACGATAAGAAACATCCAAACGATGTTTTATATACATGCTATATGTTTATATGTGTAATGTAGTAAAAGGCATACTAATAATAATATGTTATATTTAATTTTTTGGGGTCATTTTAAGCACAGACGTACCACATTGTTTGCTTTTTCTTTGAACAGCAACAACAACAACAACAATAACAACAACTAATTATGGCAGACTTCATGAGAGCCAACAATAATTACTTTTGAGACAAATGATGATCCATCCATCCATCCATCCATCCATCCATCCATTTTCTACCACTTATTCTCTTTGGGGTCGCGGGATGACGATCCATGACCTTTTAATTAAGAGCATGAATATACAGAAGTTTGTCAAGTTTTGCAAGCTGAGTGATAAGCAGATCCAGCATGTAGCACTATTGTTTAGCACTAAACACAAAATACAAACTACGAACATACACTATATTGCCAAAAGTATTTGGCCACCCATCCAAATGATGAGAATCAGGTGTCCTAATCACCTGGCCCGGAGTATAAAATCAAACACTTAGGCACGGAGAATGTTTCTACAAACATTTGTGAAAGAATGGGCCGCTCTCAGTGATTTCCAGCGTGGAACTGTCATAGAATGCCACCTATGTAACAAATCCAGTGGTGAAATTTCCTCGCTCCAAAATATTCCAAAATAAACTTTATTGTAAGAAAAGTGACGAGTTTGGGAACAACAGCAACTCAGCGACCAAGTGGTCGGCCACGTAAACTGTCAGAGAGGGGTCAGCGGATGCTGAAGCGCATAGTGCAAAGACTTTCTGCACAGTCAGTTGCTACAGAGCACCAAACTTCATGTGACCTTCCAATTAGCCCACGTACAGTACGCAGAGAGCTTCATGGAATGTGTTTCCATGGCCGAGCAGCTGCATCTAGCCAAACATCACTAAGTCCAATGCAAAGCATGGGATGCAGTGGTGTAAAGCACGTCGCCACTGGACTCTAGAGCAGTGGAGACGCCTTCTCTGGACTGATGGATGACACTTTTCCATCTGGCAATCTGATGGACGAGTCTGGGTTTGGAGGTTGCCAGGCGAACGCTACATTTCGGACTGCATTGTGCCGAGTGTGAAAGTTGGTGGAGGAGGAATTATGGTGTGGGGTTGTATTTCAGGAGTTTGGCTTGGCCCCTTAGTTCCAATGAAAGGAACTTTGAATGCTCCAGAATATCAAAACTTTTTGGACAATTCACTTCAAGTTCATATGTGAGGAAAGGCAGTTGGCCAAATACTTTTGGCAATATAGTGTATGTACAATGTACAATATCTGCTCTCACTGTGTGCTCTCACTGATGAGATGTTCATATCTTTCCGCTTAGATGAAGAATTAAAGGCCTACTGAAATGAGATTTTCTTATTTAAACAGGGATAGCAGGTCCATTTTTTGTGTCATACTTGATAATTTTGCGATATTGCCATATTTTTGCTGAAAGGATTTAGTAGAGAACATCCACGATAAAGTTTGCAACTTTCGGTGCTAAGAGAAAAGCCCTGCCTCTACCGGAAGTCGCAGACGATTACGTCACATGTTGATAGCTCCTCACATATTCACATTGATTTTAATGGGAGCCTCCAAAAAAACTGCTATTCAGACTGAGAATACGACAATTTCCCCATTAATTGATAAGATTCATGTTTGAGGATATTGATAGCGACGGACTACAAAAAAAAAAAGAAACGAGTTAAAAAAAACAACATAACGATTGCATTGGGACGGATTCCGATGTTTTTAGACACATTTACTACGATAATTCTGGGAAATCCCTTATCTTTCTATTGTGTTGCTAGTGTTTTAGTTAGTTTAACAGTACCTGATAGTCAGAGGTGTGTGTCCATGGCCGGGTGTCTTGACGCCAGTGTCTAAGGGAAGTCGACGGCAGCTTTATGGGCAGCACAAGCTCAGCTGATATCCGGTAAGAAGTGACTTTTTACCACAATTTTCTCACTGAAACCTGCTGGTTGACATTTTGTTGGGATCCATGTTCGCTGTGATCCATAGTAAAGTTTCACCTCTGTGAATTTTATGCAAGGAATCACCGTGTGTTTGTGTGGCTAAAGGCTAAAGCTTCCCAACTCCATCTTTCTACTTTGACTTCTCTAATATTAATTGAACAAATTGCAAAGGATTCAGCAACACAGATGTCCAAGATACTGTGTAATTATGCAGTTAAAGCAGACGACTTTTAGCTGTGTGTGTGCGCAGCGCTAATATTTCCTAACAGCCCGTGACGTCTAGCGTACACATCATTACGCGACGTTTTCAAGAAAAAACTCCCGGGAAATTTAAAATTGCAATTTAGTAAACTAAAAAGGCCGTATTGGCATGTGTTGCAATGTTGATATTTCATCATTGATATATAAACTATCAGACTGCGTGGTGGGTAGTAATGAGTTTCAGTAGGCCTTTAATCATAATCCTAACCGTGTTAAAAAAAAAAGAAAAGAAAAAAGGGGGGGGGGGTCTTTTTGTGCCTTTTTTCGCCATCTTTCGTTCTAAGTTGAAAGTCAAAGTTGACCAACTTCTCGGTTTATGGCCACAACCTTCTGCTATCCAGGTGAGGGGCATAATTTATTATCTAGAATTTCACCAACTCAGAGGCGATGCAGCAGCTTACCTGCTCAGTATGTCTATAGCTGCATAAAGAAGTTACCGTTCTGCAATCTTGGCACCGCTAAAAGTAGTTCCTCTGTGTTAGCGCTAATAATAATATCGCTAATACTGGGTATCATTCAGGTCACGAGATGTAAATGGAGTATTGTTAGAGGTTATTGGAAGTTTTTAGATGGGTTTACTCCCATTAGTTTCATTGTTAGACGCCAAATACTTGCCGTGTGTTATAAATAAGAATGCATACAGGTGGGGTGGGTGGTTCCCGTGGTCCCGTGCCGGGCGGTCCTGTGGCGGCTGACTTGGGCGGGACGGCTTGGTGCGGCCCCGGCTGTGGGGGCCCGGTTAGTGGTGGGGTGGGGCAGTCTTCCTTCCGGCTGTGGGGAGTCTCTGGGCTCCTTGTGGTGGAGCGTCCCGTCTTTCTGCCCGCGTGGGGTGTGGTCTCTCGCTGACTTGGGGGCTGGCTGTCCCCTGCTTAACCTGTGCCTTGTCCCCTGCTGGGCGCGTCTGTCTGTGGCCCGGATGCTGGCCCTGCCAGGAGGCACTTTAAGCCCAGTTCTGGGGGGCCTGTCGCTAGCCAGCCTGACTGTGTGAGGCCGGTGGTCCCTTGTTCCCTGTAGAAACAAACATATACACATACTGTAAATATCCAAGCACATATACATACATACAGTCATACATATAATCACATTTCATCAACAATTTGGGTAAAAAACAGCACACTTAAAGCTTAACTTATTGTTACTATAACAATCTACAAGATTAAAACACTTCCCTTCTCTTTCTTGCCCTCCATGCATCTGCTTTCTTTTGTATTTCAAGTTATCATTACATAAATGTATTGTTGCATTTGAAACAATTGTATTGTTGATAATAGATGGCATTATTATTATTATTATTCATTATCAATAGTGCTATTTCTATTATGTTTATTGCTCCATTATAGTGCAACAATATTCATTGTCATTTCTGTGTTACTAATATTTACTTTACTAACTGCTCCTTTGATATCACTTTTTGTATCATAGTTGTACATATCGTATTTGCTGATGTTGTTGTTGTTGTCGTCCAATTCTTATCCCCCTCTTGTCCCTGCAATTCCCCCCTGTGCCTTCTTGTTTTTCTTTTTTCTATCCCCTACAGCTGCGTCCAGCTGTGCCAAACATTAACATAAATTCATTCAATAAAGTCAAATACAAATAAGGCAACAAGAGAAGTATACCATGCTTCTCTTTTGTAAAGTACATATGTACAGCAGATATGGGCATCTACATCAACTATGTGATTTTGGCTGGACAGAACAAAATAAATACATAAATAAATATATAAGAATGCATAAAAAAGAAGGACATGTGTTTTTGTCTCACATATAGAAATGATCGGCAAAAAAAAAAAAAAGAAAAAAGTGCATTTCCACTTAAATATAAAAAAAAAATGTTCTTGCTGTCATATCACAACATTTTTGGAAAACAAGGAATTTTTTTGGCCAAGTTATGGCGTTACCCAAAAATGATAACTTTTTCATAATATGGCATCTATATCCCGTAAAAAAACCCTTTTTTTCTTTACTGTACATTTAAGAACTTTGTGACTGTATTTTAGTTTTTCAATGGTCATTTTGTTTTCCTTTTCTCAAATCATTATGATTTAAGTCTTATAACAATGCACTCATTTTTTTCTGTATTAATTTTGAAATAATATCAAGACTTGAGTCGTGCATTTATATTATCTAGTGCAGTGTTTTTCAACCTTTTTTGAGCCGAGTCACATTTTTTGCGTTGAAAAAATGCGGAGGCACACCACCAACAGAAATTATTTAAAATTGAAACTCACTCAACAGTAAAATGTGGTTGTCGCAATTGTTGGATATGACCTTAAAGCATAAGCAAGCATGCATCACTATAGCTCTTGTCTCAAAGTTGGTGTACTGTCACCACCTGTCACATCACATCATGACTTATTTTCACTTTTTTGCTGTTTTCCTGTGTGTAGTGTTTTACTTCTTGTCTTGCACTCTTATTTTGGTGGCTTTTTCTCTTTTTTTGTTGGTATTTCACTCTAGCAGTTTCATGTCTTCCTTTAAGCGATATTTCCCGCATCTACTTTGTTTTAGCAAGCAAGAATTTTTCAGTTGTTTTCATTCTTCTTTATGGGGACATTGTTGATTGTCATGTCATGTTCGGTTGTACATTGTGGACGCTGTCTTTGCTCCACAGTAAGTCTTTGCTGTTGTCCAGCATTCTGTATTGTTTACTTTTGTAGCCCGTTTAGTTTTAGTTTGGTTCTGCATAGCCTTCCCTAAGCTTCAATGCCTTTTCTTAGGGGCACCCACCTTTTGTTTATTTTTGGTTTAAGCATTAGAAACATTTTTACCTGCATGCAGCCTCCCGCTGTTTCCGACATATACAAAGCTACCGGCTGCCACCTACTGATATGGAAGAGCTCTAGACAGCACTGACACTCACCATCCATTCATCCATTTTCTACTGCTTATTCCCTTTTGGAGTCACGGTGGGCGCTGGCGCCTATCTCAGCTACAATCGGGTGGAAGGCGGGGTACACCCTGGCCAAATCGCCCACCTCATCACAGGGCCAACACAGATAGACAGGCAACATTCACACTCACATTCACAAACTAGGGCCAATTTAGTGTTGCCAATCAACCTATCCCCAGGTGCATGTCTTTGGAAGTGGAAGGAAGCCGGAATACCCGGAGAGAACCCACGCATTCACGGGGAGAACATGCAAACTCCACACAGAAAGATCCCGAGCCTGGGATTGAACCCAGGACTGCAGGACCTTCGTATAGTGAGGCAGACGCACTAACAGCTCTGCCACCGTGAAACCCAACAACATATCATTTGCAGACTATAATTACTGGTTTGCAAAAAATATTTTTAACCCATATAGGTAAAATTAGACAGTCTCCCTCGGCACACCAGACTGTATAGTGTGCCGCGGCACAGTGGTTGAAAAACACTGATCCAGTGCAGTGGTCCCCAACCTTTTTGTATCCGCGGACCGGTCAACGTTTAATAATTTGTCCCGCGGCTCGGGGAGGGAATCCATTTGTTTTTTCTTTGTCATGACAAAGGGACGTTTTTGTCATGAAAAAGGGGGGGGGGGGGGGTTTGTGGCTGGTGCACTAATTGTAAGTGTATATTGTTTTTTTTTATGTTGACTTAATAAAAACATTTTTTTATTTTAATTTTTTATAAAAATGAATTAAACATTCTTCTGCGGCCAGGTGGTTGGGGACCACTGATCTAGTGCATGTAAATAAGTTTATTCTGTAGTGTAGCGTGATCCTTTTTATATCAAACCATTTGTTGTCAGTTTATTTTGAAATGGCGTGTTTTCATATGTTGACCACAGGTCGGTTTAATAGGAGGCGATAAACCCTGACCTCAACAAGACCCTTGAGAAACATTTAAGCAGCGAAGTCAAGTTCAAATATGGGATTTTACACTTCCGCGTAAAAACTTTCAAAATAAATAGTAATTGTTTGATATTATCGATGAATCGAGGTTGATTTGTTGAATTAAACCTGAAATATTCTAAAATACATATTAGTGAATTGTGTATAGCATACAACTACAGCATATCGTTTTGCTTTTCAGAAACGAGAACATAATTTTGTTTTGTTGTGAAAAATCTCTAACTATATTTTGTGCCTTTCTCCCGCAACTTGACGGGCTAAACTTAAGGAGTGAGGCTGTTGCATTTAAAGACAGTCAGCTTTTTCAAGATCAGTCCAAGAGAAGACGCGCGCAGGGCGAGAACGACGTGACCGTGACGCGGAAAGGAAGGGAGGGGGAAAAGGTTCCACGCCGCTATTACACACACACACACACACACACACACGCACACGTCGATGTGGTTTCGTGGATGGAGCCACGGCAGATATTGTGAATAAAGGCTGCTCAACGTTTGTGTGGAAGTGGATCAACTTTTACGCGCGGATCTTTGGATATGTCGAACTTTATTACAAGGTGACTGTGATATTTTTTTTTTGTGTGTGGAATTTTCACATCGGATTTCACCTCATCACTTCATCATCCGTGGACCATATACCGCCTCCAGGCACCTGCTCCGACCGTGGACGGAGTCACACGCGTCTCGCCTGCGCCTGAGTCACTCCCGTGACGAGTGGGACCCACTGAGCGGGTACCGGGGCTCGGTGAGCGTGGACGCCCAGGTGCTAAATGCCCAGCCGGTCGCTGGCGGGTCCTCTGGCCGGGCGGCAACATGAGGTCGTGGCTTCTGCTGCTGCTCCTTGCCGCGTTCTCAGCGACCATCCTGAGCCTCGGCGGCGCTGAGGTGAGCGATTTGACCCAAGTCTGTGACGACAGAGGTAGCGCCAGTAGAAATAAATAACTAGGGGCTATTCTATACGAGGAGTGCACTAGTAGTATATGTCATGCAACTTTACAGGGGAATCTGTTCCAGGGTTAAACTGTGGTCTTTGCGAAACATGACAAATTATCCAGGCGATATTTTAACCTTCTAAAGAGCCATATACACTAAATTGTTTTGGGGTCCAGGTTTTCAGAAACATTTAGGACATGGGGCAGACTTCTCCTTTAACTGTTAGTTTTATTTTATACATTTAAATATAAATGATTACCCACAGTAGATACTTCACAAAAGCATAGTGCTCTTGTCATAGAGAGGATCTTTGACTTGTGTGTTTGCTGTAGCTCCTTGGAAAAAAATCAGAGTGCTCTTGTCATGTAGAGGATCTTTGACTTGCGTTTTTGCTGTAGATACTTTAAAAAATAGCAGAGTGCTCTTGTCATATAGAAGATCGTTGACCAGCATTTTTGCAGTAGATACGTCAAAAAATGCACATTGCACTTGTCATTTGGAGGATCTTTGACTACCATTTTTTGCAGTAGGTATTTAAAAAATGCACAGTGCGCTTGTCATATAGAGGATATTTGACTGGCATTTTGCAGTAGATACTTCAAAAAAGCAGAGTGCTATTGTCATATAAAGGATCTTTGACTTGTGTTTTTGCAGTACATACTTAAAAAAGCACAGTGCGTTTGTCATATAGAGGATATCTGACTGGCATTTTGCAGTAGATATTTGAACAAAATCTGAGTGCTCTTGTTATATAGAGGATCTTTGACTAGTGTTTTTTGCTGTACATACTTCAAAAAAGCAAAGTGTTACTGTTATATTAGGATCTTTGACTTGTGTTTTTGCTGTAGATCCTTCAAAAAACATAGTGCTCTTGTCACATAAAGGATCTTTGACTGGCATTTTTGCAATAAATACTTAAAAAAAAGCACATTGCTCTTGTTATATAGAGGATCTTTGACCAGCATTTTTGCTGTAGATACTTCAAAAAAGCAGAGTAGTCTTGTCATTTAGAGGATCTTTGACTTGTGTGTTTGCTGTAGCTCCTTGGAAAAAAAAATCAGAGTGCTCTTGTTATATAGAGGATCTTTGATTTGCGTTTTTCCTGTAGATACTTAAAAAAAAAGCAGAGTGCTCTTGTCATATAGAAGATCTTTGACCAGCATTTTTGCAGTAGAAACGTCAAAAAAGCATATTGCTGTTGTCATAAAGAGGATCTTTGACTACCGTTTTTTTGCAGTTGGTATTTAAAAAATGCACAGTGCGCTTGTCATATAGAGCAGTGGTTCTCGACCTTTTTTTCAGTGATGTACCCCTTGTGAACATTTCTTAAATTCAAGTACCCCGTAATCCAGGGGTAGGGAACCTATGGCTCTAGAGCCAGATGTGGCTCTTTTGATGACTGCATCTGGCTCTCAGATAAATCTTAGCTGAAATTGCTTAACACAATAAGTAATGAATAATTCTGCTGGTAATCACAGTGTTAAAAAGTTACGTTCAAAATGTTAAACATTCTCTTGCACTTTTATCCATCCATTTTTTACCGCACCCATTCAAGACGTTGCATTATTGGTAAGAAGTATTTTATTTGTTATTGGTTAGCTTCAGAATAAAAATGTTAATAAAATGAATAAGATACTTATTGTACTCTAAAAATGGTGTTATTAATTAAAAATGCATGCATTCAGTTGTATTCAATGTTAAGAAAATATTATATGGCTCTCACGGAAATACATTTCAAATATATGGCTTTCATGGCTCTCTCAGCCAAAAAGGTTCCCGACCCCTGCCCTAATCAGAGCACAGCATTTTTGGTTGAAAAAAAAGATAAAGAAGTAAAATACAGCACTATGTCATCTGTTTCTGATTTCTTAAATTGTATAACAGTGCAAAATATTGCTCATTTGTAGTGGTCTTTCTTGAACTATTTGGAAAAAAAGATATAAAAATAACTAAAAACTTGTTGAAAAATAAACAAATGATTCAATTATAAATAAAGATTTCTACACATAGAAGTAATCAACTTAAAGTGCCCTCTTTGGGGATTGTAATAGAGATCCATCTGGATTCATCAACTTAATTCTAAACATATCTTCACCAAAAAATTTATTTTTAACATCAATATTTATGGAACATGTCCACAAAAAAATGGAGCTGTCAACACTGAATATTGCATTGTTGCATTTCTTTTCACAGTTTATGAACTTACATTCATATTTTGTTGAAGTATTATTCAATAAATGTATTTCTCAAGGATTTTTGAATTGTTGCTATTTTTAGAATATTTAAAAAAAAATCTCACGTACCCCTTGGCATACTTTCAAGTACCCCCAGACGTACGTGTACCCCCATTTGAGAACCACTGATATAGAGGATATTTGACTGGCATTTTGCAGTAGATACTTGAACACAATCTGAGTGCTCTTGTAATATAGAGGATCTTCAACTTGTGTTTTTGCTGTAGATACTTTAAAAAAGCAAAGTGTTATTTTCATATAGAGGATCTTTGACTTGTGTTTTTGCTGTAGATCCTTCAAAAAAGCATAGTGCTCTTGTCACATAAAGGATCTTTGACTGGCATTTTTGCAGTAAATACTTTAAAAAAAGCACATTGCTCTTGTTATATAGAGGATGTTTGACTAGCATTTTTGCTTTAGATAGTTCAAAAAAGCAGAGTGATCTTGTCATGTAAAGGATCTTTGACCAGTGTTTTTGCAGTAGATACTTCAAAGAAGCAGAGTGCTCTTGTCATATAGAGGATCTTTGACTTGTGTTTTTGCTGTAGATACTTCAAAATAGCAGAGTGCTCTTGTCATATAGAGGATTTTGACTTGTATGTTTGCTGTAGACACTTCAAAAAAGCAGAGTGCTCTTTTTACATAGAGGATCTTTGACTTGTGTGTTTTCTGTAGATACTTTAAAAATTAGAGTGCTCTTGCCACATAAAGGATCTTTGACTGGCATTTTTGCAGTAAATACTTTAAAAAAAGCACATTGCCCTTGTTATATAGAGGATCTTTGACCAGCATTTTTGCTGTAGATACTTCATTAAAGCAGAGTGCTCTTGTCATATAGAGGATTTTGACTTGTGTGGTTGCTGTAGACACTTCAAAAAAGCAGAGTGCTCTTTTTATATAGAGGATCTTTGACTTGTGCAGATACTTTAAAAATTAGAGTGCTCTTGTCATATAGAGGATCTTTGACTTGTGTGTTTGCTGTAGATATTTCAAAAAGCAGAGTGCTCTTGTCATACAGAGGATCTATGACTTGTGTTTTTGCTGTAGATACTTCAAAAACATCACAGCGCTCCTGTCATATAAAGCAGTGGTTTTCAAATGGGGGTACGCGTACCCCTGGGGGTACTTTATGGTATGCCAAGGGGTATGTGAGATTTTTTTTAATATGTTCTAAAAAATAGCAACAATTCAAAAATCCTTTATAAATATATTTATTGAATAATACTTCAACAACATATGAATGTAAGTTCATAAACTGTGAAAAGAAATGCAACAATACAATATTCATTGTTGACAGCTAGATTTTTTTGTGGACATGTTCCATAAATATTGATGTTAAAGGTTTGTTTTGTTGTGAAGAAATGTTTAGAATTAAGTTCCTGAATCCAGAGTGACTCTATTACAATCCCCAAAGAGGGCACTTTAAGTTGATGATTACTTCTATGTGTAGAAATCGTTATTTTTTATAATTGAATCACTTGTTTATTTTTCAACAAGTTTTTAGTTATTTTTATATCTTTTTTTCCAAATAGTTCAAGAAAGACCACTACAAATGAGCAATATTTTGCACTGTTATACAATTTAATAAATCAGAAACTGATGACATAGTGCTGTATTTTACTTCTTTATCTCTTTTTTTCCAACCAAAAAGGCTTTGCTCTGATTAGGGGGTACTTGAATTAAAACAATGTTCACAGGGGGAACATCACTGAAAAAAGGTTGAGAACCACTGATATAGAGGAGACTCAAAACCCCAAACCATATATGATTCGGGAGGCGGATCATAACAGTTTCTTTGCAATGAGATGCAGATGGAAATCAGCCTTGGGCTACAATCTGTCACATTTATATTTGATATGTTCATGAATGTGCATTATATCATGTCACACAAGTATAACAAATATAACAACTTCCTATGAGGAGTTTCATTGTACATCTAAAAACCAGCTTATTGGTGTGTCTCTTGGGACAGGCCAAATTTAAGTCAGAGAAAATGTGGTATTTTATAAATTAATTAATGTTTCTGTGCGACCCGGTAGAAAATGCGTGACGGACCGTTACCGGTCCCCGGACCTGTGTTTGAGGGCCACTGATATAGAGGATATTTGACTGGCATTAGTACGTGTACCTCACAATACGAAGGTCCTGGGTCCAATCCCTCGCTCGGGATCTTTCTGGTGTGGAGTTGGCATGTTCTCCCCGTGACCGCGTGGGTTCCTCCGGGTACTGAAGCTTCCTCCCACCTCCAAAGACATGCACCTGGGGATAGGTTGATTGGCAACACTAAATTGGCCCTAGTGTGAATGTTGTCTGTCTATCTGTGCTGGCCCTGCGATGAGGTAGCGACTAGTCCAGGGTGTACCCCGCCTTCCGCCGGAATGCAGCTGAGATAGGCCCCCGCGACCCTGAAAGGGACAAGCGGTAGAAAATGGTTGGAGGGATTTTGCACTAGATACTTTAAAAAAGTAGAGTACTCTTGTCATATAGAGAATCGTTGACTTGTGTTTTTGCTGTAGGTATTTCAAAAGGCAGAGTAGGCCTGTCATATAAAGGATCTTTGACCAGCATTTTTGCAGTAGATACTTCAAAAACCACATTGCTCTTGTTATATAGAGGATCTTTGACTAGCGTTTTTGCAGTAGACATTTAAAAAAGCACAGTGCGCTTGTCATATAGAGGATATTTGACTGGCATTTTGCGGTAGATACTTGAAAAAATCAAAGTGCTCTTGTTATATATATAGAGGGTTATATAGAGGGTCTTTGACTTGTGTTTTTGCTGTAGATACTTAAAAAAAGCAGAGTGGTGTTGTCATATAAAGGATTTTTGACTTGCGTTTTTGCAGTAAATACTTAAAAACAGCAAAACACTACTGCTATATAAAAGATCTTTTACTATCGATTTTGCAGTAGGTCCTCAAAAGCAGCAAAGCATCCTAGTCATATAGAAGATCTTTGACTAATGTTTGCAATATATGCTTAAATAAAATAAATCGTTCTTGTCCCATATAGAAGGTCTATTTTTAGCAGTAGTTTGTCAAAAACATACTCTTTAATTTTCTTTTAGTCAGACAATATTTTGTCAAGTGGTAGATCTGCCTGGATGGCCACGCCTATAAGAACAGCTGATTGGCGACAGTTGTCAGATGACCACTTTTGAAGAAAACTAAATTTCCAGCAAACCAGTGTCTTCTACACTCGACATTTTATTTTGGTCTAATTATTTTCTCTGAGTTACAGCAGACCTCTGCTGTTTTTAAGAATCTTCTTTTAAAATGTGAGTCTCTCACAAGTTGTTTTGAACTTAAAGGCCTACTGAAACCCACTACTACCGACCACGCAGTCTGATAGTTTATATATCGATGATGAAATATTAACATTGCAACACATGCCAATACGACCTTTTTAGTTTACTAAATTGCAATTTAAAATTTCCCGCAAAGTGTCGTGTTGAAACTGTCACAGTATGATGACGCGTATGATGATGCGTGCGTTTGACGTCTCGGGTTGTAGCTAACATTATTTTCCAGCCCGATCCAAGTTATAAGTAGTCTGCTTTAATCGCATAATTACACAGTATTCTGGACATCTGTGTTGCTGAATCTTTTGCAATTTGTTCAATTAATAATGGAGACGTCAAAGTAGAAAGATGGAGGTTGGAAGCTTTTAGCCTTTAGCCACACAAGCACAGTCGGTGTTTCCTTGTTTAAAATTCCCGAAGGCGAAGCTTTACTATGGATCGGAGCGGTCAAGCGAACATGGATCCCGACCGAACGTCAACCAGCAGTTTTCGGTGAGAAAATTGTGGTAATAAGTTTGCTCTTACCGGCGACATCGGCGACATCAGCGGAGCTTCCAGTAGCGTGACTTGCCTCAGAGACACTGGGTCAACACACATACCCGTGGCCACAACCCTCCGACTTTAGGTACTATTTAATCTCACTAAAACACTAACACAATAGGTAGATAAGGGATTTTCCAGAATTATCATAGTAAATGTGTGTAATAACATCTGCAATCGCCTTTTTTTTTTTTCCCTTTTTTTTTTTTTTCTAGTCATTTACTCTTAATATCCTCATCCACGAATCTTTCATCCTCGCTCAAATTAATGGGGAAATTGTCGCTTTCTCGGTTGGAATAGCTCTTGCTGCTGGAGTATCACATTATAAGCAATGTGAGGATGTGAGCAGCCCTACAACCAGTGACGTCACGCGCACATCGTCTGCTACTTCCGTTAAAGGCAAGGCTATTTTATTAGCGACCTAAAGTTGCGAACTTTATCGTCGATGTTCTCTACTAAATCCTTTCAGCAAAAATATGGCTATATCGCGAAATGATCAAGTATGACACATAGAATGGACCTGCTATCCCCGTTTAAATAAGAAAATCTAATTTCAGTAGGCTTTTAACTCCTGGGCCACCAGTGGAAGAGCGCAAATAATAAAAAACAGAGGACCTAAAATGGAACCTTGAGGAACGTCGCTAGCGTACCTTAAGAGCTTGAACAAATGACTACTGACAGCGTCTGACGTAAACAGGCTTCAGTTATATAAATCACACGTTTGGAACCCCATTGTTCTATGTTTGCTAGCAAGGTTAAAATGTCACAGTGGTGCAAGTTCCTCTTCACAACAGGAGCACTATAGTGTTGAGGAATTTTCTGCAAAAATATCTTCTAAGTTTCGAAATGAGCTCCGGTTGAATAGCCCTGTTATAAACTAAGATAAAATAAATTAACACTGTTGAAACACTGTTGCGCATATTTTACGACCATGTAGACCTATTTGCCCGAAGTGACAATATTTATTTGAGCGCTTTGGGCACTACGCCCTTTTATTAAACTTAAGTTTTGACATTATGTATTTCCCCTGCGGGATAATACAAATTTCTCTTCTGTAATCTGTTTGTGTTTTCCTTCTTTTCCCCCGGTATTGTGCCCTTATATGGGGAATTAAGTGCCTTTACCTACACAACTTATGGAATTAAGGGTGTTTACCTATGCAAATTATGGAATTAAGGGTCTTTACCTATGCATATTAGGGAAATAAGGGCGTGTTTCTATGCAAATTATGATAGATACGCACGCGCTAACCATTTGCCATTCAGCAACTTAAGAAGAGCAGGTGGTAACAATTTGGCCATTTAAGAACACAACATTAATATGAATGGACTCCTCTTAGGAAATCACTTAGGAAGAAAGATAAGAGGAAAAGTTAGGAACTTGTTGCTGAATGAGGCCCAATGTCTCTGAGCGGAAGATTTTTCTTTGTGACAAGCAAATTTGTCCTGACAACGTGGTGCAACTGAATTGGACTTTAGCGGTAAATGGTCTGTATTTATATAACGCTTTACAACACCTGGAATGATGCCCAACGCACTTTACATTGTACACCACATTCACCCATTCGCACACACACATTCTCACACTGATGGCGTAAGATGCCATGCAAGACGCTAACCGCGACCCATCAGGAGCAAGGGTGAAGTGTCTTGCTCAAGGACACAACGGTCGTGACTTGGGTGTTCCTGTCCAAGCTTTCGTTTTGTGTCACCACTTTAAAAGTACTCTGAGGCAGTCACATACACTCTGAAGACCTGTCTTCAATGTGTGTGTGTGTGTGTGTGTGTGCGTGTCCTTGATGCTGATGTCACTGCAGTCACCTTATTCAGCCTCATGAGTCCAGCTGCTTCTTTTGCCAGCAGCAAGTTGGCAGATGGCAGCCAAATACACAACACACACTCATGTACGTATGCATGTATGTATGCATGTGTATGTATGTGTGTGCTAGTATGTATACGTGTGTGTTTTTGTGGACTTGTGTGTGTTTTGTGAATGTGTTCGTGTGTGTTAGTATGTATGTACAGTACTTATATATGTATGTATGTGTGTGCGTGTGTGTGTGTGTTAGTATATATGTTAGTTTGTATGTATGTGTGTGTGCATGTTAGTATGTATGTATGTATGTATGTATTAATATGTGTGTGTTTGTGTTAGTATGTATGTATATATGTATGTGTATGTTAGTATGTATGTATTAATATGTGTGTGTTTGTGTTAGTATGTACTGTATGTATATATGTATGTGTGTGTGTGCATATTAGTATGTATTTTAGTATGAATGTACAGTATGTATGTATGTATGTATGTATGTATGTATGTACGTATGTATGTATGTATGTGTGTGTGTTAATATAAATGTATGTATGTATGTTTGTGTGGGTATGCATGTTAGTATATATGTATGTATGTCTTAATGTGTGTGTGTTAGTATGTATGTATATATGTATTTGTGTGTGTGTATGTTAGTATGTATGTATGTAGTTCATCCATATATGCATATCCATGTATTTATGTATATACAGTATGTATGTATATATGTATTTACGTTTGTATGTACGGTATGTATGTAGGAATGTGTGTATGTATGCGCGTGTGTGAATGTGTGTTAGTATGTATATATGTATGTTGTATATCTATGTTTGTAGTATATATGTATGTACAGCATGTACGTACGTATTTATGTATTTATGAATGAGTGGATAGTGAAATTAAGTGAAGTGAATTTTATTTAAAGCACTTTTACATAGTGAAACCCATTATCTAAGATACATAGGCTCCAGCGACCCCCCGCGACCCCGAACGGGACAAGCGGTAGGAAATGGATGGATGGACATATAAACGAGTGTAGGTGGCACTGGAAACAGGTGGGTAAAGTGTCTTGCCCAAGGACACAGCGGATGTGACCAGGATGGCGGAAGCGGGAGTCGAACCTAGAACCCTCAAGTTGCTGGCACGGCTGCTCTACCACCCGAGCCACTCCACCCACAAATATGCAGTATGTGTGTATGTATCTATGCAGGTATGTATTAGGGAAATTAATTATCTTAATTATATTATTATAATTAATTAATTAATAAATATGACAATTTAATATATTGATGATTGTCACCAAAATTATCCCGGTTATGGTTAATATCACGGTATTGTTGAATGTGCTCAAAAAGTACTCATTCATACCGAATTTGCCAAATTTTGTAGAATAAATAAATAAACACTTACAATCAAACATAAAGCCACACGGTATATTTTTTGTCAGAATAAGTATGATGTATTTTATTTTGGATACCTAAGAGACTTATTGTTTTTAGTTGAGTGTTTAAATATGTTTATCTTCTACCATTTTAATTTGTAAAAGTTTTAGTTTTACTTTAATGACAACGAAAAAAGATGTGTGTTGGGTGTGTTATGTTCAGTTTATGTTTCCTAATGGAAATTCACTTCCTGTTGTCATAGTGTCCTGAGTATCGCGTTCGGTCTTAAGAGAGCACAGCCTGTAGGTCTCATGTGCACGATTGAATATCTTAGTTGCTCAGACAGCAATGAAATTCAAGTTTGGATTGGGGAATGTCACCTGTAATAGAGAAAGATGTTAATGTTTCCCGTTTTCATGTTAGGCTCTAGGCCCGGTAGGACTAGCTTGCTTCCCGGGCTGCTCAGTGGCCTAGTGGTTAGAGTGTCCGCCCTGAGATTGGTAGTTCAAACCCCAGCCGAGTCATACCAAAGACTATAAAACAGGGACCCATTACCTCCCTGCTTGACACTCAGCATCAAGGGTTGGAATTGGGGGTTAAATCACCAAAAATGATTTCCGGGCGTGGCCACTGCTGCTGCTCACTGCTCCCTTCACCTCCCAGGGGGTGATCAAGGGTGATGGGTCAAATGCAGAGAATAATTTCGCCACACCTTGTGTGTGTGACAATCATTGGTTCTTTAACTTTCACTTTAACTTCTCCAGTAAATGAGCAGTGTCACTGGTCATGAGTTTATCAAAGTTTTATCAATCACGGTTTAACTATAATTTTAATTTAAAACGGTAATACTAAATTTGGGAAGTTTTACCGTGGTTTATTAATATACCGTTTATTGTTACATAGCGTGTATGTATGTATGACGTATGTATGTATGTGTATGTATGTATATATGTAAGTATATATGTATGCAAACATGTATGTATGTATATTTTAATGGGTGTGTACTGTATATACAAACAAACTGTACATAACATACATATATGTATGTAAAATCTATAACATAACATCGCATTTTACATGGAAATGTCTTGTTTTTCTGAAAATGTTTCAATATTTGATTATCTGAGTTTTTCCCAAAACATTATTTCCTCTAATTTTAACTTTAATTAGTAAAATTCCCACTACTGTTTACACCTCCCTGCTTTTGCACTCAGCATCAAGGGTTGGAATTGGGGATTGAATCACCAAAAGTGATTCCCGGGCGCGGCCACTGCTGCTGCCCACTGCTCCCCTCACCTCCCAGGGGGTGATCAAGGGTGATGAGTCAAATGCAGAGAATCATTTTGCCCCACCTAGTGTGTGTGTGTCAATCATTGGCACTTTGACTTGAACTTAACAACAATTTTATTTGTGCTCATTGGGACTGTAACAATAAAAGGTATATTAATAAACCGCAGTAAAACCTCCCTCCGTTAGTATTAGCATTTTGAACTAAAATGATCCTCCTCTCTGAGCTGCTACCTTACCGTGGTAGAGGAGTTTGCGTGTCCCAATGATCCTAGGAGCTATGTTGTCTGGGGGCTTTCATGCCCCCTGGTAGGGTCTCCCAAGACAAACAGGTCC
The DNA here is from genome assembly GCF_033978795.1 of Nerophis ophidion. Classification (NCBI taxonomy): domain Eukaryota; kingdom Metazoa; phylum Chordata; class Actinopteri; order Syngnathiformes; family Syngnathidae; genus Nerophis; species Nerophis ophidion. The sequence goes on from NC_084611.1 coordinate 68,614,813, forward strand.
TAGGTGAGTGATCAGACAAAGAGCAGCTCAAAGTCTTCTATGGAATTACAACAAAATGAACCCAGATTTCCCTCGCCCGGACGTGGGTCACCGGGGCCCCGCTCTGGAGCCAGGCCCGGAGTTGGGGCACGATGGCGAGCGCCTGGTGGTCGGGCCTGTCCCCATGGGGCCCGGCCGGGCACAGCCCGAAGAGGCAACGTGGGTCATCCCTCCAATGGGCTCACCACTCATAGGAGGGGCCATAGAGGTCGGGTGCATTGTGAGCTGGGCGGCAGCCGAAGGCAGGGCACTTGGCGGTCCGATCCTCGGCTACAGAAGCTAGCTCTTGGGACGTGGAGCCTCACCTCACTGGGGGGGAAGGAGCCTGAGCTAGTGCGCGACGTAGAGAAGTTCCGGCTGGATATAGTCGGACTCACCTCGACGCACAGCAAGGGCTCTGGAACCAGTTCTCTCTAGAGGGACTGGACCCTCTTCCACTCTGGCGTTGCCGGCAGTGAGAGGCGACGGGCTGGGGTGGCAATTCTCGTTGCCCCCCGGCTCAAAGCCTGCACGTTTGAGTTCAACCCAGTGGACGAGAGGGTTGCTACCCTTCGCCTTCGGGTGGGGGGACGGGTCCTGACTGTTGTTTGTGCTTACGCACCAAACAGCAGTTCAGAATACCCACCCTTTTTGGGTACACTCGAGGGAGTACTGGAAAGTGCTCCTCCGGGTGATTCCCTTGTCCTACTGGGAGACTTCAACGCTCATGTTGGCAACGACAGTGAAACCTGGAGAGGCGTGATTGGGAAGAATGGTCGCCCGGATATAAACCCGAGTGGTATTTTGTTATTGGACTTTTGTGCTCGTCACGGATTGTCCATAACAAACACCATGTTCAAACATAAGGGTGTCCATATGTGCACTTGGCACCAGGACACCCTAGGCCGCAGTTCCATGATCGACTTTGTAGTTGTGTCATCGGATTTGCGGCCTTATGTTTTGGACACTCGGGTGAAGAGAGGGGCGGAGCTTTCTACCGATCACCACCTGGTGGTGAGTTGGCTGCGATGGTGGGGGAGGATGCCGGACAGACCTGGCAGGCCCAAGCGCATTGTGAGGGTCTGCTGGGAACGTCTGGCAGAGTCTCCTGTCAGAGAGAGTTTCAATTCACACCTCCGGGAGAACTTTGAACATGTCACGAGGGAGGTGCGGGACATTGAGTCCGACTGGACCATGTTCCGAACCTCTATTGTCGAGGCGGCTGATTGGAGCTGTGGCCGCAAGGTTGTTGGTGCCTGTCGTGGCGGTAATCCCAGAACCCGTTGGTGGACACCAGCAGTGAGGGATGCCGTCAAGCTGAAGAAGGAGTCCTATCTGGTTCTTTTGGCTCATAGGACTCCGGAGGCAGTGGACGGGTACCGACGGGCCAAGCGGTGTGCAGCTTTAGCGGTCGCGGAGGCAAAAACTCGGACATGGGAAGAGTTCGGGGAAGCCATGGAAAACGACTTCCGGACGGCTTCGAAGCGATTCTGGACCACCATACGCCGCCTCAGGAAGGGGAAGCAGTGCACTATCAACATCGTGTATGGTGCGGATGGTGTTCTGCTGACTTCGACTGCGGATGTTGTGGATCGGTGGAGGGAATACTTCGAAGACCTCCTCAATCCCACCAACACGTCTTTCTTTGAGGAAGCGGTGCCTGGGGAATCTGTGGTGGGATCTCCTATTTCTGGGGCTGAGGTCGCTGAGGTAGTTAAAAAGCTCCTCGGCGGCAAGGCCCCGGGGGTGGATGAGATCCGCCCGGAGTTCCTTAAGGCTCTGGATGCTGTGGGGCTGTCTTGGTTGACAAGACTCTGCAGCATCGCGTGGACATCGGGGGCGGTACCTCTGGATTGGCAGACCTCTCTTTAAGAAGGGGGACCGGAGGGTGTGTTCCAACTATCGTGGGATCACACTGCTCAGCCTTCCCGGTAAGGTTTATTCAGGTGTACTGGAGAGGAGGCTTCGCCGGATAGTCGAACCTCGGATTCAGGAGGAACAGTGTGGTTTTCGTCCTGGTCGTGGAACTGTGGACCAGCTCTATACTCTCGGCAGGGTTCTTAAGGGTGCATGGGAGTTTGCCCAACCAGTCTACATGTGCTTTGTGGACTTGGAGAAGGCATTCGACCGTGTCCCTCGGGAAGTCCTGTGGGGAGTGCTCAGAGAGTATGGGGTACCGGACTGTATTATTGTGGCAGTCCGCTCCCTGTATGATCAGTGTCAGAGCTTGGTCCGCATTGCTGGCAATAAGTCGGACACGTTTCCAGTGAGGGTTGGACTCCGCCAAGACTGTCCTTTGTCACCGATTCTGTTCATAACTTTTATGGACAGAATTTCTAGGCGCAGCCAAGGCGTTGAGGGGTTCCGGTTTGGTGGCCACGGGATTAGGTCTCTGCTTTTTGCAGATGATGTAGTCCTGATGGCTTCATCTGGCCGGGATCTTCAGCTCTCACTGGATCGGTTCGCAGCCGAGTGTGAAGCGACCGGAATGAGAATCAGCACCTCCAAGTCCGAGTCCATGGTTCTCGCCCGGAAAAGGGTGGAGTACCATCTCCGGGTTGGGGAGGAGACCCTGCCCCAAGTGGAGGAGTTCAAGTACCTAGAAGTCTTGTTCACGAGTGGGGGAAGAGTGGATCGTGAGATCGACAGGCGGATCGGTGCGGCGTCTTCAGTAATGCGGACGTTGTATCGATCCGTTGTGGTGAAGAAGGAGCTGAGCCGGAAGGCAAAGCTCTCAATTTACCGGTCGATCTACGTTCCCATCCTCACCTATGGTCATGAGCTTTGGGTCATGACCGAAAGGATAAGATCACGGGTACAAGCGGCCGAAATGAGTTTCCTCCGCCGTGTGGCGGGGCTCTCCCTTAGAGATAGGGTGAGAAGCTCTGACATCCGAGAGGAACTCAAAGTAAAGCCGCTGCTCCTCCACATCGAGAGGAGCCAGATGAAGTGGTTCGGGCATCTGGTCAGGATGCCACCCGAACGCCTCCCTAGGGAGGTGTTTAGGGCACGTCCAGCTGGTAGGAGGCCACGGGGAAGACCCAGGACACGTTGGGAAGACTATGTCTCGCGGCTGGCCTGGGAACGCCTCGGGATCCCCCGGGAAGAGCTAGACGAAGTGGCTGGGGATAGGAAAGTCTGGGCTTCCCTGCTTAGGCTGCTGCCCCCTCGACCCGACCTCGGATAAGCGGAAGATGATGGATGGATGGATGGACTAAAATGATCGTAAAATCGTGATTCATAACACTTTGATGAACTCATGGACTGGTGACACTGCTCATTTACTGGAGAAGCAAGCTTAAATACTAACTTGCATGCAACATGAAAACAAAAGGCATTAACCTCTTTCTCCGTTTAAAAAAACGTCCATTTCCCAATCTACGCTTGTTTTTTATCACCGCCTAAATAACTACTAACATATTCAGTTGGTGACTTGTCCAGGGTGTACCCTGCCTTCCGCCCGATTGTAGCTGGGATAGGCGCCAGCGCCCCCCGTGACCCCGAAAGGGAATAAGCGGTAGAAAATGGATGGATGGATATTCAGTTGTGCACATTAAACCTACAGGCTGTTCTCTCTTAAGGCCGATCGATATTCGAAGCAATGTGACAAATTTGTGTAACGTCACATAAACCGGTCGTGACAAAGCCAACATATCTTTTTTTCTTTATCATTAAAAAAACACAAACATTTTTTCAAACTAAAACCGGAGAATACAAACATTTAAACACCTAAATAAAAATAATATGGCTCTTAAGTAGCCAGAAATATATTATTACATGACATATTTATTCTGCACGCAGCACGGTCGAAGAGGGGTTAGGCCATCTGCCTCACATTACAAAGGTCCTGAGTAGTCCTGGGTTCAATCCCGGGCTCGGAATCTTTCTCCAAAGACATGCACCTGGGGATAGGTTGATTGGCAACACTAATTTGGCCCTATTGTGTGAGTGTGAGTGTGAATGTTGTCTGTGTTGGCCCTGTGATGAGGTAGCATCTTGTCCAGGATGTACCCCGCCTTCCGCCCGAGTGCGGCTGAGATGGTCTCCGGTGACCACCCGCCATCCCAAAAGGGACGAGCGGTAGAAAATGGATGGATGGATATTTATTCCACTTAGAAAATATATTGTGTGGCTATTTATTTATTGTATTGATTTTTTATTTTTTTTTAAATCAACTTGGTTATGAGATTGCATGAGTAATTTCGGAGCACATTCAATAATACCGTGGTATGAAATTTCCATATCGTTACATCCTTAGTTGCGAGACGACAATATTTCTATAAGATGCAGGTTTTTTCCCTCAAACAATACGTTTTTCTGATTGAAAAAAAAGACAACTTTTCTGAATTGTACGCCTTTATTTATTGTAAAAAGTGTGACAACTTTTTTCTTACAAGTTAAAAAAAACCTATCTATCTATCATCCATCCATCCATCCATCCATCCATCCATCCATCAGTCAATTTGGCAATTGGAACGGCAGTTAAAGATGACCCTTGACGTTTTTAAGCTAATAGCAGGTCCAATTCTGACCCCTTTGACATCTTACACACACACACACACACACACACACACACACACACACACACACACACACACACACACACACACACACCGCCATAGAAGTCAACACAGTCATGTGACTATTGTTCCCAGTGGACGAGCTCAGCTCTCGTGATTGGCGGCCGCTGATCTTGATCCATTTTACATAAGAACAACTACTAATCTGTTTGGGATTTTGTGTGCCTAGTGTGCGTGTGTGTGTGTGTGTGTGTGTGTGTGTGTGTGTGTGTGTGTGTGGCCACATCTGCGTGCATGGCCAGCTGCACATGTGTTGCTGGACATATGCGCTTGTGCCAATGTGTGTGTGTCGGATAGAAAAAGCGCAAAAGTCTCATAAGAGCATTTGTTTTTAAGCCGTCTTTGGCACAAGGACATTAGAGAGTGTTCTTGTTGGGAGCGCCGCGAGCAAACTGATATTAAAAGTACATTTCATGTTGAATTATATTCAATTCAATTCACTTTGTCTCATGTTATCATTTTGTTGATGCCCCCAGCCCCATTTCCATTGGTCTGTGAGGCAGTTTGTGGATTGAGCTCAAAAAGGGGCTGCGAGATGGGAAAAAAGGCAGCAAAGCAAGTTTGAAAAATATCAGAACTTGCAAATTTGACATCTTCCTGGCATTTTTGCAACAGGTCCTTAAAATCAGCACAGAGCTCCTTTCATATAGAGAATCTTTGATTAGTGTTTTTTGCAGTAGATACTTCAAAGATGTAAAGTGATCTTGTTACAAAGAGGATCTTTGACTAGCGTTTTTGCAGTAGATACTTCAAAAAAGCAGAGAGCTCTTGTCATATAGAGGATATTTGACTAGCGTTTTTGCAGCAGGTCCTCAAAAATAGCACAGCCCTCCTGTCATATAGAGGGTCTTTTTGGCTAGCAATTTTTAGTAGATACTTCAAAAACAGCACCTTGCTCTTGTTATATAGAGGATTTTTGACTAGTGTTTTTTGAAGTCGATACTTCAAAGACGTAGAGCGGTCTTGTTACATAGAGAATCTTTGACTAGTGTTTTTGCAGTAGATACTTCAGAAAAGCGGAGAGATCTTGTCATATAGAAGATCTTTGACTAGTGTTTTTGCAGTAAGATACTTCAAAAAAGCAGAGAGCTCTTGTCATACAGAGGATCTTTGACTAGTGTTTTTAGCAGTAGATACTTTAAAGACTTAAAGTGGTCTTGTTACATAGAGGATCTTTGACTAGCGTTTTTGCAGTAGATACTTCAAAAAAGCGAAGAGATCTTGTCATAAAGAGGATCTTTGACTAGTGTTTTTTGCAGTAAGATACTTCAAAAAAGCAGAGAGCTCTTGTCATATAGAGGATCTTTGACTAGTGTTTTTTGCGGTAGATACTTCAAAGACGTAGAGTGGTCTTGTTACATAGAAGATCTTTGACTAGCGTTTTTGCAGTTGATACTTCAAAAAAGCGGAGAGAACTTGTCATATAGAGGATCTTTGACTAGTATTTTTTGCAGTAAGATACTTCAAAGAGCAGAGAGCTCTTGTCATATAGAGGATCTTTGACTATTGTTTTTTGCGGTAGATACTTCAAAGACGTAGAGTGGTCTTGTTACATAGAGGATCTTTGACTAGTGTTTTTGCAGTAGATACTTCAAAGACGTAGAGTGGTCTTGTTACAGAAAGGATCTTTGACTAGCGTTTTTGCAATTGATACTTCAAAAAAGCGGAGAGAACTTGTCATATAGAGTATCTTTGATTAGTGTTTTTTGCAGTAGATACTTCAAAGATGTAAAGTGATCTTGTTACAAAGAGGATCTTTGACTACAATTTTTGCAGTAGATACTTCAAAGACGTAAAGTGGTCTTGTTACATAGAGGATATTTGACTAGTTTTTTGCAGTAGATACTTCAAAAAAGCAGAGTGCTCTTGTCATTTAGAGCAGTGGTTCTTAACCTGGGTTCGATCGAACCCTAGGGGTTCTGTGAGTCGGCCTCAGGGGTTCGGCGGAGGTCAGGACACACCCGACTCATCGCGAAAATAAAAATTTCTCCCTATTGGCGTATTATGGCTACCCCTAAACAATGTTCCCTCTAATTTTCCATCTGATTTGCAGGTGTGTAATTGGTCGTGGTTCATTTTGTGCACCAGTAAAAAAAACATGTAACTTTGTCTTGAATTAAAAAAAAACCTAAACTTTTCTTTTTCACTAAAGAAGGGTTCGGTGAATGCGCATATGAAACTTTATTTCTTAGTTTATTTCAAACATGAACACATTTACAACACAATACATCAGACAATTTCATATCACCTCACATCACATCAAGTCCGTAAAGGAGTAGGAAGAAGCAAAGCTTATTTAATCCTACGCCTTTCCCACTAACTACTGGGCTTCGGTACCTACAACAAGGTTAAGAACCACTGATTTAGAGGATCTTTGACTAGCATTTTTGCAGCAGATCCTCAAAAACAGCACAGCACTCCTGTCATATAGAGGGTCTTTGGCTAGCATTTTTTTTTAGTAGATACTTCAAATACAGCACATTCCTCTTGTTATATGGATAATCTTTGATTAGTATTTTTGCAGCAGGTCCTAAAAAACAGCAAACACTCCTGAAATATAGAGGGTCTTTGTCTAGCAATTTTTTAGTAGATACTTTAAAAAAGCAGAGCGCTTTTGTCATGTAGAGGATCTTTGACTAGCATTTTTGCAGCAGGTCCTCAAAAACAGCACAGCCCTCCTGTCATATAGAGGGTCTTTGGCTAGCATTTTTTTTAGTAGACACTTTGAATACATCACATTGCTCATGTTATATGGAGGATCTTTGACTAGTGTTTTTGCAGTATATACTTCAAAAACAGCACTTTGCTCTTTTTATAAGCAGATTTTTGACTCGGGTTTTTGCAGTAGATGCTTCAAAACAGCTATTTGACAACAGCAGAACACTCTTCTTGTATAGAGGATCTTTGACTAGCAGTTTGTTCTTAAAATTTGCTAAATGCTCTTGACATACAGACTATTTTTGACTAGCTTTTTTGCATCGTAAGGCCCAAGCTGTTTGTTTACATGTTTTTTTTTATTTCTCTTTGCTATTTGGGCTTATTGGATCCTAATTGGAATAAAAGCTAAAAAAATCATCTTTTAATATGATGTACTTTAGTCCATAAGTGCACAATTGTGTTTTTCATCTGTAGTGACATGCACATTTTTATTTTTACACTTATTTTTCCAATTTCCATTGTATGTTATACTCGTCTGACACCACCAGATGGCAGTATAAGTATCCACATAAGGGCCATAAGACCCCAATTCAGTAGTGTACACAATTTTGGAAATAAGAGCTAAAAGGTGCTGTCCACGCATGTGGCCAGCAACTTTCCCTTTAAGGTACGCGCCTGTGCAATTGCACACTGCTCACGCGTCCTCTGCGCACGACAAATCTAGGCCGCACACAAAATCAAATAAAAAGATAAGCGCATAACAGTGTTCATTTCTGCCGTCGCTTACATGTGCGCCACTGAAGGCTCAAGGAGTTTTGGCGTTTGCTCACACATATGAAAAATTTGAGGGAAAATTGGTGGCCAGTAAGATCTTTAGAGGTTAAGGCAACAGAGCGCTCTTGTCATATACAGGATCTTTGACCACCATTTTTGTAGTGCGCCCGATTGTAGCTGAGATAGGCGCCAGCGCCCCCCGCGACCTCAAAAAGGGAATAAGCGGTAGAAAATGGATGGATATTTAAAAACAGCAGAGTGCTCTTGCCACATATCCTTTAAGTATCATTTTGGCAATAGGTCCTCAAACACACCGGAGCACTCTTACCATATGGGAATCTTTGACTGGCGTTTTTGCACAAGGTTCCCAAAACCCACAGAGCGCTCTTGTTAAATAGAAGATCTTTGACAAACATTTTTGCAATGGCACCTTGACTAGCTTTTTTGTATTACGTCCTTTAAAACTGCAGGGCACTGAGGTTATATAGAGGATCTTTGACAAATGTTTTTGCACCGATGTTTGACCAGTGTTTTGTGTGTGCGTTTGTGTGTGAGTGTGTGTGCGTGTGTGAGAACAGTCAACCGGCCCCATAATTACATTCCATTACACCTCACCTTTCTCCACAAACATTCCATAAGATCTATCCATGCCTTGCAGGCTTCCTGCACCATACAGCCCTTTGCGCTGTAATAACTGAAATAGTGTGAGCTATTCCAGGTAAAAACTAAATCAGCAACACTGTGAGAGGAAAGATGTCGGCCCCGAGAGAGCAGAAAGACAGTATTTGAGGTGCAGAGAGCAAATAATTAACTCAGCGTAGCATCCAAACAGGCTCATTTAGCTGGACTGAGGTGTATTATTAGCCTCATGTCAATTTTATGGACCATCTTTTCACGTGTGTGTGTGTGTGTGTGTGTGTGTGTGTGTGTGTGTGTGTGTGCGTGTGTGTGTGTGTTTGTGTGTGTGTGTTCCCCTCACTCATGTATGTGCGTTGTTGCTGCTCCTTGTATGTGTGTGTGTGTGTGTTCCCCTCACTCATGTATGTGCGTTGTTGCTGCTCCTTGTATCTGTGTGTGTGTGTGTGTTCCCCTCACACATGTATGTGCGTTGTTGCTGCTCCTTGTATGTGTGTGTGTGTGTGTGTGTTCCCCTCACTCATGTATGTGCGTTGTTGCTGCTCCTTGTATGTGTGTGTTCCCCTCACTCATGTATGTGCGTTGTTGCTGCTCCTTGTATGTGTGTGTGTGTGTGTTCCCCTCACTCATGTATGTGCATTGTTGCTGCTCCTTATATGTGTATGTGTGTGTGTGTGTGCTCTTGTATTTTTACCCTTCATGGGACATCAACAAGGAAAAGTACCTTCCATATGAGGACCGGTGAACAAGTTAGGACATAAATCATGGTCCCAATACGGAAAACCATTGCATCTAATAGAGAATGTCTCATTTGCACCCCTAGTGGTGAAATCTATCAAAATTAGGGTGGTCCCAAAAAGGATGGATTGTTCAAATTGACTGTGTGTCGCTATTAAAAGTGCTCCCCCTCTGGTCAACATATGAAATAACAAGTATGTGTAAAAAAATTAAGTGCTCCCCCTCTGGCCAACATATGGAATAACAAGTATGTGTAAAAAATTTAAGTGCTCCCCCACTTTGGCCAAAATTAATTAAAACATTTAACCCTTGTGTAATGTTCATATTGTTGTTACCCAGCCAGCGTTTGTGGGTCTGATGGACACGTTGCATTTTGTGGCTTTTAATGCCTCCCAATCAAACGGTTTTATTTTAAAATACTGAACAGATGTTTACCTTAAACCAGGGGTGTCAAACTCATTTTACATGGGGGGGCCACATGGAGAAAAATCTACTCCCAAGTGGGCCGGACAGGTAAAATCACAGCACGATAACTTAAAAATAAAGACAACTTCAAATTGTTGTCTTTGTGTAAAAATAGAACAAGCACATTCTGAAAATGTACAAATCATAATGTTTTTTGTTTTTTTACACCTACATGTTGCGGTTAATAGTATTCTATCTTTATTTATCCTTATTTATTCTTTCTGAATAAATTGTGTGACAAGTGTCATCAGTCGACTCATTGGTGTTAATTTTCAATCCATCAAGATTAAAAAAATATAAAAAATCTAATTACAGGATGTTATTTATGTAGTTTTCTCATTTTCCTGACTGGTGCGATAACATCATGAGGTTTATTTTTTTTACATATGTAAAAGAATTGCTATTACGACATCTAGTGGACACATTTAGAACAGCAGTTTATTTCATAAAAAAATGTGGGCTCATATTTATACTTAGCAAACTCATCCTGCGGGCCGGATAAAACCTGTTCGCTGGCCTGATCCGGTCCACGGGGCCTTACGTTTGACACCCCTGTCTTATACCAATAAACATCTGTTCAGTTTTTTTTAGACCCGGACATCTTATATGTAATAGAAATGTGTGTGGGGGGTATGGTGTGTGGTCATTAAATATGTATTATTATATATGTTCTTCATAGAAAATGAGCCAAAGTCAGTAAGTCTCTGTTTGAAAAATTAATTAACTGTATAATTTTTCTTTAAATAAAAAATGAAAATGCGTCTCTCAGACCCGACCACCACAAATAGAGTCTCTAAAATACACAAAATATGTATTATATGTAAAAAAAGATATGTAATAACTTGAAGTAAATAATGACGATTAAAAAACAATTACAGCGAAAAAAAAAATTAAATAAAAAGAACTAAAAGCAGTCTTTTTCTCACAATGTGTCGACTTTTTTTTATACAATTGGGAACAATTTCTCATATTCTTTCTGTTTCTGTATTATTGCAATATTTTCTCTTAAAATGATCACTTTTTAATGTAAAATGATTACCTTTTAATGCAAAATGGTGACATTTCTCATATAAAATTCTGACATTTATCACATTGCCCAATTTTTGGTTGTTCTTGTAAAATAGTGACATTTTTTGTGTAAAATTATCAGTAGTGTCATAACTTTGCCAAGTAAAATTCCGATTATTATATAATATCGCCAATTTTTTAAAGTTTTCTTATAAAACTGACTTTTGTCAAGTAAAATTATGACTCTTTTCATAAAATTGCCAACATTTCAAGGTTGTCTTGTAAATTTGCGACTGTTGAGTAAAATTCCAACTTTTATCATAGTTGTGCACAAATGTTCAGTTTTATCTTGTAAAATGTTACCTTTTGTTGAGTAAAATGATGACTTTTATTATAATACCGCCAAAATTGTAAGTTTTTCTTGTTAAGTTCCAACTCATTTTTCACATCAAGTTTTTTTATATTTGCATAGCATGTGTATATTAATGTGGTAAATACAAATGTTTATACATCTAGAAAGGGTGGTCCTAAAGAGGGAGGCATTTTTCGGAGGTTTCAAGAAGGTAACAAATACAAGAAAGTGTGTGTGTGTGTGTGTGTGTGTGTGTGTGTGTGTGTGTGTGTGTGTGTGTGCAAATTGGATGGAAAGCACTGGTTAAACACCACAAGTGGAAAATAGTGTTTGTGTGTGTGTGTGCGCGCATGTGTGTGTGTGTGTGCGTGCGCGCATCTGTGTGTGTGTGCGTGTGTAAGTGTGTTTTTATCTAGGTCAGCCAATGGCTTGTGAAAGTCATCCAGGTGTCCTCCGTAGGCCCGCCGCCCTCTCAACGCAGTGAGAGACAGGAGGAGTCGACAAGGGTAAAACGAGATGGAGCAAAAAAGAGGAAAATGTTTTTAAAAAAAGAGGATGATAATTTTAAACAGCTGCAATAAAACCTCTAAAGTTAAGTTCATTGTTCCAATAGGAAATAATGGAAATGTAATTAGTCTGTTCCAGAGTCTGTTTAAGTATCATGGTAATACGGTGACTGCTATACAAGTATATACAGTGGGGCAAAAAAGTATTTAGTCAGCCACTGATTGTGCTAGTTCTCCCACTTAAAATGATAACAGAGGTCTGTCATTTTCATCATAGGTACACTTCAACTATGAGAGACAGAATATGAAAAAAAAAATCCAGGAATTTTCATTGTAGGAATTTTAAAGAATGTATTTGTAAATTATGGTGGAAAATAAGTATTTGGTCAACCATTCAAAGCGTGTTTTGGCTCAAAATCTCACGATACATGGCCCCATTCATTCTTTCCTTAACACGGATCAATCGTCCTGTCTCCTTAGCAGAAAAACAGCCCCAAAGCATGATGTTTCCACCCCCATGCTTCACAGTAGGTGTGGTGTCCTTGGGATGCAACTCAGTATTCTTCTTCCTCCAAACACGACGAGTTGAGTTTATACCAAAATGGATACATTGGTGATACAGCAGAGGATTGGGAGAATGTCATGTGGTCAGATGAAACCAAAATATAACTTTTTGTTATAAACTCAACTCGTCGTGTTTGGAGGAAAAAGAATACTGAGTCGCATCCCAAGAACACCACACCTACTGTGAAGCATGGAGGTGGAAACATCATGCTTTGGGGCTTTTTTTCTGCTGAAGGGACAGGACGATTGATCCGTGTCAAGGAAAGAATGGATGGGGCCATGTTTTGTGAGATTTTGCGCCAAAACCTCCTTCCATCAGTGAGAGCTTTGAATGGTTGACCAAATACTTATTTTCCACCATAATTTACAAATAAATTCTTAAAATTTCCTACAATGTGAATTCCTGGATTTTTTTTTTCACATTCTATCTCTCACATTTGAAGTGTACCTATGATGAAAATTACAGACCTCTGTAATCATTTTAAGTGGGAGAACTTGCACAATCGGTGGCTGACTAAATACTTTTTTGCCCCACTGTAAACAAGTAAAATACATGTTTGATAAAAATAAATAACACTTTGATGACACATGTGTAGCATAGGTAACCTGGGAAGTGAGTCTCTTCACAAGATATTTTGTTCTTCCTCTGCTGATATTATAATGAATGATAGTAGTGCGCTTTAGAGGAGTTCTGCCTAGCAACAAGTGACTAGTCTAAAGCAAACATTACCTAAAATGTTACTCTGCTGGTGATGTTTTCTGATGAATCATTGTACCTTAGTCAGCTGGGCTAGGTTCCAGCGTTCTTGTGACCCTGGAAACAGACCGATGGATGGACAGTTGTCAACGTTTAATAATGGGGGCCTGTGTGTGAGTGTGAATGAGGCGGAGACGGAGCGGCCAGTTGGACCGACACTTCCGACAACGGAGACAATACCGACCGTCTTTTAGACAGACACAGTCGTGCCATTGGTTCCTTTCATGCATTTTAAAGAAGCTGCAGCGTCGGACCACTTTTAAGGATTTTATTCCGATTGGTTAAAAAGGAAGACTCACGTTTCACCTGCCATAACACGTCATTTGACAATAACCTGGATATTTATGTGTCAACTACAAGGATTGGCTTTATTTGAAGTGATGTCATTCATCAAAGGTCCCCTATCATGTAAAAGTGACTTTTTACTGATATTCTAGTTCCTAAATTTTGTCCACCAAAAAACAATAATTTCCCTCATTTGTTTGCTCCACTTTTGAGAGAAGTACTAATACACACACACACACACACACACACACACACACACACACACATATATATATATATATATATATATATATATATATATATATATATATATATACATATATATGTATAAATATACATACATATATATGTATGTATATATATATATGTATGTATATATATATACATATATATATATGTATATATTTATATATTTATATATATATATATATATATATATATACATACATTCATTCATCCATCCATTTTTCTACCGCTTGTCCCATTCGGGGTCGCGGAGGGTGCTGGAGCCTATCTCAGCTGCTTTGGGCAAAAGGCCAGTCATATATATATATATATATATATATATATGAATGTTGTCTGTCCATCTGTGTTGGCCCTGTGATGAGTTGGTGACTTATCCAGGGTGTAGCCCGCCTTCCGCCCGAATGCAGCTGAGATAGGCTCCAGCACCTCCTGCGACAAATTGACTTTGTAACCCTGCCAGCATAAATTGCAATGCATTTATTAAATATTGAATATCTTGTAGTGCAGATTTTTTCCCACTTAGAAAAACTGGGCTTGGTGTTTTTTTTTTTGTTAGTTACCTTCACCTTCCAACAATACTTGGGGATGGTGGGGGTTGAGGAGGTGGTTGGGGGGGGGGGGGATTTTGGTGGTAGCGGGGGTGTATATTGTAGAGTCCCGGAAGAGTTAGTGCTACAAGGGGTTCTGGGTATTTGTTCTGTTGTGTTTATGTTGTGCTACGGTGCAGATGTTCTCCCAAAATGTGTTTGTCATTCTTGTTTGGTGTGGGTTCACGGTGTGGCGCATGTTTGTAACAGTGTTAAAGTTGTTTGTACGGCCACCCTCCGTGTGACCTGTATGGCTGTTGGTCAAGTATGCCTTGCATTCACTTATGTGTGTCTGTAAAAGCCACAGATGTTATGTAACTGGGCCGACACGCTGTTTCTATGGAAGAAAAGCGGACGTGACGACAGGTTGTAGAGAACAGTAAAGGCTCATTTGTCCGTGTTGATGGGCTCATCTTGCTTATTTGGTTTTGACGTCGAAATGCTCCTGGGAGCTTTGTCTTTGCAATCATCTTTTTTCCTTCAAATATTTGTTACCTCGCGGTAGGGGTGTAACGGTACACAAAATGTTCGGTTCGGTACGTACCTTGGTTTAGAGGTCACGGTTCGGTTAATTTTCGGTACAGTAAGAAAACAACAAAATATAAATTTTTTGTTTATTTATTTACCAAATATATAAACAATGGCTTTATCCTTTTAACATTGGGAACACCGTAATAATTATGTCCACGTTAATCAACATTAAACTGCCTCAAATTGTTGCTTATATTAAATACAATTACAAAACTTTTTTTCTACATATAAAAAGTGCAACATTAAACAGTTTCAAGTCAACTCATCATGCTTAATTTATTACAGCATTTGGGAAGCCTGTAGTTGACTTTTATTATGTAAATGTTATTTTTTTATCAACATGTGATAGCAGCGACCCTGCCATTCAAAACTAGGCTGCTACATTACTAATGATTAATGTAACTATAACTGAAAAAATAGCACAATAGCAATAGGAGAGATTATTCATCCCTGATCACAATGGAGTTCATGTAGGCTTTATGATGCACTTACATTATTATATACACTATCACAGACAGAAACTCTTCATTTAACATAATGTCCTTTTTTGATGCTTCAACACAGCTCAATCAACACTGTCCGTAACACACGCACGCACGCACGCACACACACACACACACACACACACACACGCACCCACCGCACAATGAGCTAACGTTACGCTAAAAGCTAATTAACTTTCACCTCAAGCCAGGACTGCGAGTTTGTTTCTAGAACGTCAACGGGCTCATAGTCATGTTAGTATTAGTTGACTTGGAAGTGTTTGGTGTAATTTGGGGAGAGTCCGCTGCTTAAGCTCACCTGCTAAACACCTATCTGCTGGACGCTGAAGCGCTGACTACATGCGCTCTGAATATGCACTGCTGATTGGTTGTTACCGCTCTGAATACGCACTGCTGATTGGCTTTTACCGCTATGGTTGTAACCAATCAGATGGTAGTGTGGATGGGACAATGCTGGGTGCTGTGTAGGAGACAAAGGCAGAAAGCAGAGCTGCTTATTAAAACTTTAGCTTAGGCAGCTACTTCATATGTTTGTGTGTAAACTCGTTCGGTACACCTCCGCACCGGACCAAAACCCACATACCGAAACGGTTCAATACAAATACACATACCGTTACACCCCTACCTCGCGGTGCTTCACCCTTGTGAGTCGCGACAAGAGAAGCTCTCTCTCCACGCATCTTTTGTGTGTAAGCTGACAGTCCTGCCTACGCCCATCGGCACAAATATTGTGGATGACTGACAAGAGGGTTCACTCCACACACAGACATGGCAATTTGCAATGATGGGCAAGTTACTTAAAAGATGTATTAAGCTAAGCTTTAACTTACTGTTGATCAAATGTAGCTAAGCTACAGGAGAAGCTATCCCCAGAGAATTGTAGCAAGCTACACTACAAGCGACACTACAAGCTTGCTACATCCAAGTAACATTTAGGGGCATTTATATCTGTCGACCCACATGAATAATATCAATGTTAATGTAACTGAGAGTGTTCACATGGCCCCAATAGGGGTCCATTACTATTAATTATCTGTCCTTTAGCTTGGGACACACGACAACTACCTCTAGGGGTGTATTCATTTAGTTTGCCTTTTCTTTGGCCCACCCCTATAATGTTATTCATTTTCTCTACCAAAAGCACCTACAACAGCATCTATCTATATCGTGACAAAAAACAAAACAATGACTTGTGTGTTGTTTGGGAACAGTTGGTAATGGTTATGTGCAGTAAAACTTTTCATGAACTCAACTCACTTTAATGTGTGTTCCTAAATTTGTGTTGGACGTCTTAGATGAAAAGAGCACTTATGATTTTGGTAGCAGGTCCATTCTATGTGTCATACTTGATCATTTCGCGATATTGCCATATTTTTGCTGAAAGGATTTAGTAGAGAATGTTGACGATAAAGTTTGCAACTTTTGGTCGCTAATAAAAAAGCCTTGCCTGTACCGGAAGTAGCAGACGATGTGCGTATGACGTAGGGCTCCTCACATCCTCACATTGTTTATAATTATAGCCACCAGCAGCAAGAGTGATTCGGACCGAGAAAGTGACGATTTCCCCATTAATTTGAGCGTGGATGAAAGATTCGTGGATGAGGAAAGTTAGAGTAAAGCACTAGAAAAAAAAATAGAAAAAAAAAGGCGAGTGGAGCAGGAGCGATTCAGATGTTATTAGACACATTTATTAGGATAATTCTGCAAAATCCCTTATCTGCTTATTGTGTTAATAGTGTTTTAGTGAGATTATAAAGTCATACCTGAAAGTCGGAGGGCTGCGGTGACCGCCAGTGTCTCTGAGAGAAGCCAATGGAGGAGGCAAGATCACAGCTGCCTTATTGACAGCTGCTGCAGGAGGACGCTAACTTCGCACAAGTCTCCGGTAAGAGCCGACTTAATATCACCATTTTCTCATCCAAAAACTTGCTGGTTGACATGTGGTAGAGAAACATGTTCGCTAAAGCTTCACAACAAACAAAGAAACACCGGCTAAAGGCAGCTGCAATCCACCGCTTTCCACCAACAACATTCTTTTTTATAGTCTTCATTATTAATTGAACAAATTGCAAAAGATTCAGCAACACAGATGTCCAAAATACTGTGTAATTATGCGATGAAAAGAGACAAATTTTAGCTGTCAGTGGTGCTGGGCTAATATGTCCGCTACAACCAATAACGTCACAAACACGCGTCATCATTCTGCGACGTTTTCAACAAGAAACTCCGCCGGAAATCTAAAATTGTAATTTAGTAAACTAAACCGGCCGTATTGGCATGTGTTGCAATGTTAATATTTCATCATTGATATATAAACTATCAGACTCTGTGGTCGGTAGTGGTGGGTTTCAGTAGGCCTTTAACAATCAGCCCATCCATGAATGAGGTCCATAAAGTTCAGTCAGCCCCGTCGAATACCACCGTTATCATATTTCTAGAAAACCAGGACAAACAGCAAGTTATCGACTCTTGACTTTAAGAATCTAATTGCTCCCGGCAGCTGCGTAAACAGTCCTCCATTGCATGCAGTAAGCAAGGTTACGTCACTTCAGGAGATATTGACTGCTAACTTGCATTAGAGAGGCACAATTTTTTGATGCAACTCTCGTTTCGGGTCCGCTTAGATTGTGCTGCTTTTGCTAATCTTGTAAAATGGACGAGCTGAACACGCACATGACGAGAGTGTTTGCGGCCAAAACACACAAGGAGAGAGTGACAATAACCAACCATGGTTTCCTCTGTGGGAGGAAGTGAAACAGGAGCATGTGTTTGCATGGAAGAACATACGCACAATATACATTTCTTCTTCTGGAATCGTTCTTTCTTCTGTTTCCAGTCCAAAAAGTGCTATATTATTGTGTATATAAAACACTGTGTTGCTTCAATGAACTTTTTTAGTAGTAGGAATCATACATTTTCGAAAAAGACTTATTCCTCGGCAACAGTTTGAACCTGCTCTATTCTTGTATTAAGTTAGGTCAAACAAAATCAAGTTGTTGAAAACCAAATATTGGAAAGAAAAATAATGAAAGGGATATCTTTGGTGTCTTTAAAAAAATAATAAATTAAAATCAAATATGTGAATGAATATTTTAATTGTTAGAAAAATCTATTTTCCAGCTAAAATGGTGCTATATTTTATGTAAAATATAATGGAGTTATTTTTGAAAGGTGCAACAGCACATACCTATTATTTTAAATTGAATTACTTCAAATAAAGTAATAAAAAATGAATAATAAAATATCAACATTGTGAAAAAGGATAATCAACTTGGGATTTGTACTGTATAAATATTTTTTAAATGGACAATTTTCCAGGTTACATGCACTCTTGGGAAAAAAAAAAATAAATAAATAATAATAATTAAAAAAAAAATAAAATAAATAAATATATATATATATATATATATATATATATATATATATATATATACATATACATATATATATATATATATATATATATATATATATATATATATATATATATATAAAATTCAGATAAATAAAGTAATAACAAAATTGCTTGGAAATTAGACACATTGTAAAAGGTACTATTTCCCAGAAACTATATGGACACACGCTAAATGTTGTAATCATTTTAAATATCTATTTTCCTGCTAAAAAGTAGTGCTATATTTTATGTAAAATATAATCTAGTTATTTTTGAAAGGTGCAACAGCACATACCTTTATTTTGAATTGAATTAATTCAAATAAAGTAATAAAATCCAAATAATAAAATATTAACATTGTGGAAAAGGATAATCAACTATATATATTTTTAAAAATTGACAATTTTCCAGTTTAGACACACTTTTGGAAAAAATAATAATTTGTTGTATAAAATGTATTTAATACATATTTAAAAAATTTAAAATAAATAAAGTAATTTCAAAATTGCTAGGAAATTAGACACATTGTAAAAGGTTCTATTTCCCAGGAACAGTGTGGACACGTGCTATTCATTTTTTAAATAAAGTCAAACAAAAAAAGTTGTAAAGTGAAATAAAATGAAATATTGGTAAAAAAAAATGTTTTGAAACGGATGATTTTCAATTGTGTGATTTTTTTTCTCCTGTATTTAGAAAATAAAGTGCAATACAACATGTACATTGAAAATAAATAATTACAAAAATGTGTAATTTACTACGTGTAACCTAAAAAAAAGTAATTTTCCAGCTTGAAATACGCTGTGTTTTGTTTTAGACGAAACAACGTTTCATACGCTTTAACGAGGAGACAGTGCGTGCATGCACTATTTTAGATACAACTAATTAAAAAAAAAAGTAATATAAACTTAAGTGAAATATTAAATAATAAAATAATACGAAAATGGAGAAAGGACAAAGAACTTGTTCGAAAAAATATTTAATGGATTTTCCATCTTAAATGCTTAATTGAAAAAAGTATATCTTAATTACTTACATAAAATCCATTCAATAGAATGAATGGAAAAGGTTCAAGGAAATCAAACAAGGTGTTATTTCCCTCTAACACAGCAACCAATAATAATTGCAAAAATGTGGGGGGTAAATTATTTATAACAATGTATACAAATTCTGAGAGGGCATGCTCTGTATATTTATTTTTTTATAAAATTAAGTAAATAAATTTAGTTTTCAAATTAAAATGAAATAAGTGCAACACAGGTTACTATTTCACCCTAATTGACCTGTAACCCGAAATGGTTTGGGAAAGCCTGGCCAAGGATTACAATGTTCTTCAAGAAACTAATAATAACATGTAAGGCTACTTGTTTTTTCACTGCTGAGAAGTCTGAACAGTGCATGTGCTGCGCGCCCCTCTAAACTCAGTTGAATTTAAGGGCAACCAGTTAACCTCACTTGGACACATTTAAAAGTAGCAGATAACTTATTGAAGAAGTCATTATATTTACAAGTTTTTAAAGGGGAACATTATCACAATTTCAGATGGGTTAAAACCAATAAAAATCAGTTCCCAGTGGCTTATTTTATTTTTCGAAAAATGTTTTCAAAATTTTACCCGTCCTGGAATATCCCTAAAAAAAGCTTTAAAGTGCTTGATTTTTGCTATTTGCTTAAGCCACTGTCCATTTCCCTGTGACGTCACATAGCGATTCCAATACAAACAACATGGCGGATAGCACAGCAAGATATAGCGACATTAGCTCGGATTCAGACTCGGATTTCAGCGGCTTAAGCGATTCAACAGATTACGCATGTATTGAAACAGATGGTTGGAGTATGGAGGCAGATAGCGAAAACCAAATTGAAGAAGAAACTGAAGCTATTGAGCGAATAGCTATTGACGCTATTCGGCCATGCATGTCTGCGTTAGCATCGCCGGTAAAATGTGCAGACCAACCGACTTTTGCATTGACACTGGAGCAACTTAAATCCGTCGATTGGTAAGTGTTTGTTTCGCATTAAATGTGGGTGGAAGGAAACGCTGAATGTAAATATAGTTTCATATGTCCATACAGGTAGCCTAAATAGCATGTTAGCATCGATTAGCTGGCAGTCATGCCGCGACCAAATATGTCTGATTAGCACATAAGTCAATAAGAACAACAACACTCACCTTTGTGATTTCGTTGACTTTATCGTTGCATCTGCTTTGAGTGTCGCAGGATATCCAGACATTTTTGCCATCTCTGTGCCATCTCTGTCATAGCATCGCCTGTAAAAACCAAACGGGGGACTTTTGCATCTTGTGACACTGGAGCAACTTAAATCCGTCGATTGTTAAGTGTTTGTTTGGCATTAAATGTGGACGGAGGGAAAGGCTAGATGAAAAATATAGTTACAAATGAGGCATAATGCTGCAATATGTACACAGCGAGCCTAAATAGCATGTTAGCATCGATTAGCATGCCGTGCTAATCGATGCACATTCTACGTAAATCAACTTGAATCCGTCCCTGATCGTGTTGTTACACCCTCCGACAACACACCGACGAGGCTTGATGTCTCCAAGGTATCGGAAAACAGTCGAAAAAACGGAAAATAACAGAGCTGATTTGATTGATGCGTCTGATGCGAAGGGAAAAATGGCGTTGAATACCGATGTGACGTCACGTTCTGACGTCATCGCTCAGAAAGGCATAAACAGAAAGGCGTTTAATTCGCCAAAATTCACCCATTTAGAGTTCGGAAATCGGTTAAAAAAATATATGGTCTTTTTTCTGCAACATCAAGGTATATATTGACGCTTACATAGGTCTGGTGATAAGTTCCCCTTTAAGTACAAACATGAGTACAAATCAAGCCTGCCCTAAAGACCAGGACGCTTACCTCATTGCATCATTCAAAATGCCCAACTCAATCCACATGTCAACAAATAATATGAATATGAATATTTAGGCCCAGTGTGTTTTGTTCTTCCAGGGCGATCCACTCCCTGCGTCGCTGGTCGACCTGGTGAGGAACTCTCCTATCTCCTCCGTGGATGAGCTGAAGATGCTGTTGCAGCACCAGGCCGGAGCAATAGGTACTGATACTCACGCTCATCTGCCTCATCGCCACGGCGACGCAGTCTGAGGAAACAGTCGTGCGTACGTCGCTTGCTGGTTTGATGAAAAATAAATGAAAGCCATCCTGCTAAGTGAAACTAAGTCACACATGCATGCATTTTTAATTTGTGATCCTTTGATCGATGCTAATGCGGTGTAGATAAAGCGGTGACATAACAGCGACGCAGAGAGGAACGTATAGGCCAGGGGTCGGCAACCTTCAGCATACAAAGAGCAATTAGAGCCCATTTGTCACCAAATAAAACCCAACTAAAGCTTCCTAAAATGATGATAACACCACTTATAGATCCTTTACACGTATGCTATAGAATTTATGAAATCAAACACTTGACAACGATTCACATTTTATTTCTGGGTTCAAGCAAATCACCAAATTATTCTGAACATTCGAAAAAAAATACACTGGTCCTTCCCTTATAAATGAATTTGAAAAAAATCAAGCCGTGCCAATATTCTAAAGGCATACAGCTGCGGCATATCTCATTTGACTGCAAAGGGAAAATCACAACCTCGTCATCAATGACAGCAAAATTAAATTGTCCATGAAGCATTAAATCTGAAATTATTCTATTTTTTGATCCGTCCATTGCAAGCTAACCGGGGGTTGACCGCTAAAAACAATACAATTGCTTGGCAGCAAGAGATGACGCCCAGGGGCTGTGACATACGCGAATCCCTTAGGGGGTGATGGACAACTGGGCACCGCCAGAATAGCTGCAGCCTGCCACCATAGCACCCACTCCCTCCTCTGTGTTGAAAGTCTCAAGACGTATGTTGTAATATGTATATGTGCTTTGCTATGGAGGTTTTTTCCCACTCCAGACTGGACCCTCCTAGGAGCCCAGTCTAGATTGTATTGTTTTACCCATCTCCCCCAGCATTTACCTTTTTCCCATCTTTTACGGGGCGCCTTGTGGGACCCATCAGCGTTCCTGTTGTGTCACCCTGTAGACTGTTTGTCTAATCTTGAACGGGTTTGTGCTGAAAACAAAGTTTTGTACTTGTGCAATGACAATAAAGACCTACCTACCTACCAACCTACCACCTACTAGAGATGCGCGGTTTGCGGTCTCATCCGCGGAGTCCGTGGATAAACCGCGGGTCGGGCGGATGACATGACGAAAAAATTGATTTGAATTAGATTCGGGCGGGTGGCGGTTGAACCATCCGGATATATTTGATATGCATGGTTCTGTGATCGGTATCCTTTGCCATTTAAAGTGCCATTTAAAACCCGTGTCATAAAGCGAAGAAGACAATAAGAGACACTATTATACTCCTGAATGACTGCCGCTAGTCACCCAGTTAATAAATATTAGGGCGTGCTATGAAGCCTTTGGCTTTGTCGCCTACTACAACATGTACCATCTGCTTGTCAGTCCAGCACCGTGCGTCGGTAAGGTGGGCGGGGTTGGGGCCTCGGGGGTGTAAAATATATTCAGGTATTGTCACGGATACAAAGGATTATGGGTATTTGTTGTGTTGCGTTTATGTTGTGTTACTGTGAGGATGTTCTCCCGAAATGTGTTTGTCAATCTAGTTGGGTGTGGCTTCACAGCGTCGCGCATATTAGTAAGTGTTAAAGTTGTTTGTATCACAACCATCAGTGTACTCTGTATCACCCAGTATGCCTTTCAATATTGAACATGTAATTGCGGAAGCTGCACACAACATGTTGCCGGACCAACAATCGGTTCGTACATGTTTTTGAAGGTGTCTAAGGCATTGGCTTCACAGCACGCCCATATTCTTGTAATCAGGATGAACGCTATTGGATAGTCGCAGGAACGTCAGTGGCTCCAATTGTCATCATTATTCTGTGAAACAGGTTTAAGTAACTTTGTGAGTGGTAAAGGCGGACAACCTCTGATGTATTTCAGCGGGCGGTTGGTGGGCGGGTACGGTCCTGATAAAATGTTGTTTCGGGTGGATGACGACTTTGGTGATGCGGATGCGGATGATATAATTGCCTATCCGCGCATCTCTTCTACCTACCTACCTACCTACCTACCTACCTACCGACCTACCTTCGATCAACAATGCATCAAAATGTTTTATTAACATATGATTATATACCAACACACACCAAAATAACAACTGTTAGATTAAAAATAACTAAATAAATGTAATTAATTAAGTAACCATTATTTGTTGACATTTTGTTTCAAAGCCAAAGGGAGCCACGGCGGTGGCATGAAAGAGCCGCGTGTTGCAGACCCGTGGTATAGGCAAAACCGAGACAGGATAACTCGCATCTGACTTGACAGGTCTGGAAAATATGTGATACATTTAGTTTTTTGTTCTGCGTTTTCATTTGCAACCAACTTACATATTTTACAGTTCATTCAGCAGACTCGTTATTTTGCCTTCAAGGTTGTGAGCACATGAGCTACTCCGCAGCAAATTGTCAGGCCTGGATTTTTTGTGCCTTACACTGATTGCTGCTATAAGTACTCGATTGCTTCCATTTAGAGCGACCTCTTAACTGTCAAATAAGGTGCATACTTACTGCAGCCTGTTCAGGCAGCCAAATAGTTGGGCCTGCATTACTTGCACCCTCCGCTGGTTGCTGCCAAGTTGTCAACTGCTTATGTTAAAATCTATCGACTTCCATATGATCACCAAAACTTTAACTGTCAAAATATGGATTTTACGGTTTAATCTAGTCTGCAGCTCGTTTTGGCAGACAAAAAAGTCTGGTTCAAATAACTTGTGTCCTCAGCTCATGGCTTCCAAGTACTTGCCTGCTTCCATTAAGAAAACAAATTTCAATAAACAGATAGTACTCTCTGTTCGAGCTAGTCTGCAACCTGTTTAGGCAACAAAATAGTCAGGCTTGCATTACTGGTGCCTTCTGCTGGTTGCTGCCAAGTTGTAAACTGCTCCCAATTAAGATCCATTAAGTTACACAATCAAGTTACTCTTAACTGTCAAAATATGGCTCTGCTTCCTATCTGATTTATTCTGTAGCTCCTTTAGGCAGATAAAAAGTCGGGCCTGAACAACTTGTGTCTTCTGCTGGTTGCTGCTGAGTAGGGCTGGGCGATATAGCCTTTTTTTAATATCTCGATACACGATATATATATCTCGATATTTTGCCTTAGCCTTGAATGAACACTTGATGCATATAATCACAGCAGTATGATGATTCTATGTGTCTACATTAAAACATTCTTCTTCATACTGCATTAATATATGCTCATTTTCTACTTTCATGCAGAGAGGGAAATCAGAACTAAGTCAATTGACCAAAACTGTATTTATTAAACAGTTATTAAACAATGGCACAAACATTCATGTCATTTCCAAAACAGAAAGTGCAAGATTGTCAGAGGCATTTTAAAACAAGCTATCAGTGCACTTTTGTGCATGATGTCACTAAAATTGCATATCAAAACAACACTAAATTAAAGTGCACTTTTTGTACAGAACGCCACTGCAATAGTTTAAATCAAATTAAGTGCACTTTTTTGCATGATGTCACACAAGATATTTCAAAAACTGTCAAATAAAAATTAGCTGCGTAATAGGAAATCAAATAGTGTATGTCCTTCATTCTGTGGTAGGTTCCTGCGGACGATATCTCCTTCTGTTGTTGATTTTTTTTTCATACAGTGTTGATCTGGAAATAGTTTCTTCGGCATTTTGTGAGTGTGGCACCGAACGGAGATGTTGACATGCAGTTTCAATCACTCTTCATTCTCTAGAGGGTGACTTTTAAAATGATGCTACAAATAGGCAGGGCTACTACTTCTTGCAGCAACGCTTTTGCCGCATAATTGTTCAATATATTCCCGCTTGAAGCCAAACCACCGCCAGACAATGGACCCCGTGCTGTTTTTCTTGGGATTTAATTCCTCCTCCATTTGTTAACAGATTTGCGCCTTCTCTCTCTCTTATTACCACTCGCAACGCACCGTTGGCACCACAGCTAATGTTACCATGTAGCTACCTCTCTGCCCGGGCAGGGCGTGTGACGTTGCACAAGTGACGTATGTGAGAAGGTGCGCTTGTTTTAAGTCTCTGTGAGAAAGAGAGACAAGAGTGGGAAACGCATGCAGTGTGATGCCCGCAGCTAAAAGCAACTGCGTCAGAACGTATACTCGAATATCATGATATAGTCATTTTCTGTATCGTACAGAGAAAAACCTGCGATATATTGTGTATAGTGATATATTGCCCAGCCTTACTCTTAACTGTCAAAATATGGCTAAGACATCCTTTTTTATCTACCCTCTAGCTCGTTTAGGCAAACAAAGAATCGGGCCTGAACAACTTGTGTCCTTTGCTGGTTGCTTCCAAGTACTCAACTGCTTTCATTAAGATTCATCAAGTTCCACACAATCAACAATACTTCTGTCAATAAACAGATAATACTTCCTGTTCGATCTAGTCTGCAGCCTGTTCAGGCAATGATCTAGTCGGGCCTGAATTACTTGTGCCTTCTGCTGGTTGTCGCCAAGTTGTCAACGGCTTTCATTAGGATCCATCGAGTTACATACAGAATGATCAACACAACTCCTAACTGTTGAAAAATTGATTATACTTTCTGTTTAATCTATTTTACTACTCGTTTAGGCAGACAAAAAGCTTGGCCTGAATAACTTTTGTCCTGTGCTGGTTGCTGCTAAGTACTCAATGACTTCCATTTAAATCTATAAAGTTCCACACAATCAACAATAATCCTGTCAAAACCAGCTAGTATTTCCCTTTTTATCTTGCCCGCAGCCTGTCTAGGCAACACAATAGTTGGGCCTGATCTACTTGTGCCTTCTCCTGGTTGCTGCAAAGTTGTCAACGGCTTCCGTTAAGATGCATCAAGTTCCACACAATCAACAATACTCCTGTCAAAAAATAGCTAGTACTTTCTGTTTGATCTTGTCCACAGCCTTTTTAGGCAACAAAATAGTCAGGCGTGAATTAGTTCTGCTGGTTGCTGCCAAGTTGTCAACCGCTTCCAGTAACATCAGTCAAGTTCCACATGATCAACAAAACCCTTAACTGTCAAAATATGGCTAAGACATCCTGTTTGATCTAGTCTGCGGCTCGTTTAGGCAAACAAAAAGTCGGGCATGAATAATTTACGTCCCCAGCTCAATATTGCCAATTACTCAACTGCTTCCATTTAGATCCTTGAAGTTCCACACAATCAACAAAACCCTTTTCCAAAAACAGCGACTACTTCCTGTTTAATCTAGACTGCAGCCTGTTGAGGCAGACAAATAGCTGGGCCTGAATTGCTTGGTACTTGTTGTTACTAAGTGGTGAAATGTCTTAGTTTCAAGAAAACACTGTAGTGAATATACAACATGAATTTGTTACTGCGACTGTTGGATCGATGAAGTTCCACGTTGGGTTATATAGTATACCGGTACTGATATTGGTATTGGTATAGTACCGAGATGCTAATGAATCATATTTGGTACTATACCGCCTCTGAAAAGTACCGGTCCCCCATTACTACTACAGCTACTTCTAAATCAGTAATCTTAGGCTCCATGGCGACAAATAAAGTAAGTTTCTTACAAGTATCATCCCTGCTTGACGAGGAATAGCTAAACATGCTTCACTACACACCGTAGCTCACCGGTGTCACAATGTAAACAAACGGCATTGGTGGATCTACACCTGACAACCACTGTAATGATACCATGTACAGGAGCGGATCTAGTCGATACTACTATGATTACATCAATATTTTTTAGCATAACAAAATCTTTTTTCAGTTTTTTTTAATTTCATATTGTGTTTATAAACTCAGGAAATACGCCCCTGGACACATGAGGACTTTTGAATACGACCAATGTATGGTCCCGTATCTACTTGATATCGGATTGATACCTATATTTGTGGTATCTTCCAAAACTAATGTAAAGTATCCAAACAACAGAAGAATATTTTAACAGAAGTGTAGATAGAACATTTTAAAAGAGAAAGTAAGCAGATTTTAACAGTAAATGAACAAGTAGATTAATAATTACTTTTCAACCACTTGTCCTTCATAATGTTGACAAAATAATAGAATGATAAATGACACAATATGATACTGCATACGCCAACTGACTAATTAAGAGTCTTTGTTTGTTTACTTACTACTAAAAGACAAGTTGTCTTGTTTGTTCACTATTTTATTTAAGGACAAAATTGCGATAAGAAACATATGTTTAAGTCTTTTAAAATTTTTGTTAAAATAAAGCTTATTATGCAATTGTTTTTGGTCCCCTTTTTTTACAAAAGTATTGAAAAATATCATATTGGTATCAAGACAACATTAGTTTCAGATAGATAGATAGATAGAAAGATAGATAAATAGATAGATTGATAGATAGATAGATAGATAGATAGATAGATAGACAGATAGATAGATAGATAGATAGATAGATAGATAGATAGATAGATAGATAGATAGATAGATAGATAGATAGATAGATGGATAGATAGATAGATAGATAGATAGACAGATAGATAGACAGATAGAAAGAAAGTACTTTATTGATTCCTTCAGGAGAGTTCCTTCAGGAAAATTAACATTCCAGCAGCAGTGTACAGAGTTGAGATCAATATATATAAATGGAAACAAATGGGTATAAATGGAAACAAAATAGAGAAATGTTACAATAAGAATACAAATAAAAATCAACAATGGGAATAAAAATATAACAGTAAAATAAGAATATAACAAGAGAAACTAGGCAGTAGTGACCATGTTATGAAAAAGTATTGTACTGTTATTGTTTTGCATCCCCTGTCATCTTAGTACCCTGTCCCCCCTCCCCAGAGAGGAGTTGTACAGTCCAAAAACAAAATCATATCATCAAAAGTCCTGTAGTATGTTGCATTGTTTTCTGCATGTAAAACTATGTGTGATTCGGTTTGGAAACGGACCCTTTGGGTGGGATTAGTAACAAAAACCAATATCCCATAGTTTCCCAATCTCCGATGTCATAATTGAGTGAATTATGGCAAAAGATGGACTTAAAATGTGCGTTAACTCATACAAAGTCAGTCTCTACTTTCAAAGAACTCTAACTCGTGTTTTAACTTTGACACAATTAACCAAATTAAATTAAGAGAAGAAAGGAAGCAGTCAAGCAAAGCTGAGATAATTGCAAAGATTAAAAAAAAAAAATGA
Source organism: Nerophis ophidion (assembly GCF_033978795.1). Classification (NCBI taxonomy): domain Eukaryota; kingdom Metazoa; phylum Chordata; class Actinopteri; order Syngnathiformes; family Syngnathidae; genus Nerophis; species Nerophis ophidion. Next base: position 68,643,669 of record NC_084611.1, read on the forward strand.
TGAAAACAACTTCACGGACTAATTGGAAGCTGCTAAACATCAGGCACTTCATTAAAGACAATATTAAAGAAATAACCCAGGATAACCTTTCTCATTCACACTTAGGGACATAATTAAAAAGAAAGAGCACATTATAAAATATGCGAGTGCAAACACACACACACACATGTGGGCTATATTTAACAGCTCATATCTCCCGTCAGCAGTATTCTTGACAGCCCTGAGACGAATTGTGGCAAAAAATAGCCCGATTGTTTCAGCAGGAGTCGTAAAAGAAAAAATGGCTTCCTTTGTGCAGTGAACAATGAGCCGTTCAAGCTCATAAAAGTCTGCTTTTTCCCCGCAAAAAAATGACAAAATGTGTCTTTCTTTATGTCTAGAAGAAGTGGAGGATGACGAAAACACAAACCCAACACAAAGACGACACGTCAGAAGTATCGGTAGGTTCTCCTTCTTCTTCTACTGTGGCTCCTTCTACTCTGTCGTGGCTACCATGAACCGTCTCTCTGCTGCCCCCCCCCCCCCTTAGAGGAGGCCGAGGTCGCCCAGCAGGCGGCGTGCAAGGTTCGGACGGAGGTGATGGAGGTGACGAGGTCCATGTTGGATCGGCGCAACGCCAACTTCATGCTGTGGCCGCCCTGCGTGGAGGTGCAGCGATGTTCGGGCTGCTGCAACACCAGGATGCTGCAGTGCGTGCCCACCGTCACCTCCAGCAGATATCTGCAGGTAAAGCCCACACCGGGACCGCCGGACCAGTGGTGTCAATCACAAGGCAACCAGTACACTACACTGCAAAAAGTCAATGTTCAAAAACAAAACAAAAATTACAAAAATGAGGGGTATTTTACTTGAACTAAGCATAATGATCTGCCAATAGAACAAGAAAATTTAGCTTGTCAAGACTTTTCGAAACAATTAGCTAACTTCAAGGAACCCAAAAATACCTTAAAATAAGTATATTCGTATTAATAACAATTGAACTTTTCTTAGTAGAAAAAAAATATGAGACCTTTTTGCTCAATATGTTGAAAAATGTTCTTAAATGAAGTAAATGCTCGTGCCATTGATAAGCGCCAATCATTACATTTATTGAAACCGGCAAACTTACACTAAAAACTAATTTATTGTTCGTAATGGAAAGGCAACAAGGCAACCGCTTGTTACTCTCGGGGTATACTAGCCGCTCAGGCAAATCATACCATCTAAAAAATGCATTTTTCCATCGATAACATGACATCATCGCGCCAAGTGCGTGCTTTTTCAGTAAATTAGTGCGCATACAGTGGGACAAAAAAGTATTTAGTCAGCCACCGATTGTGCAAGTTCTCCCACTTAAAATGATGACAGAGGTCTGTAATTTTCCTCACAGAGTACACTTCAACTGTGAGAGACAGAATGTGAAAAAAAATCCAGGAATTCACATTGTAGGAATTTTAAGGAATTTATTTGTAAATTATGGTGGAAAATAAGTATAAGGTCAACCATTCAAAGCTTTCACTGATGGAAGGAGGTTTTGGCTCAAAATCTCACGATATATGGCCCCATTCATTCTTTCCTTAACACGGATCAATCGTCCTGTCCCCTTAGCAGAAAAAACAGCCCCAAAGCATGATGTTTCCACCCCCATGGTATGGTGTTCTTGGGATGCAACTCACTATTCTTCTTCCTCCAAACACGACGAGTTGAGTTTATACCAAAATGGGAGAATGTCATGTGGTCAGATGAAACCAAAATATAACTGCACATTTTTTCACAATCATTATGAAAGACTTGACGACAGATGGATTTTTTTTAATGCATTCTAAATATTAAATAAACGTAAATAAAAGTCTGCTTACAGCACGACGTGATCATCGAGTTGTGTGCTGCTTCCTGTAAGTTTATTCTAGATCAGAGATCATGCATCTCACCTGGACAGAATAAGTCTGAGGACGTATTCCGACAACTTGGTACAATTTAACAGCTATTTAGGACCTGAAACTGGCGAGAACGACATGAAAAGACTCGTTCCGCCACCCCTTTTCTTTATGAGGGTTATGAGATATTATTCATCTAATGTCATAATTGGGGGGGTAGCAGCTTGCTGTGGGGGTCGTTCTCCCAGGAAGGCAGACGGACTACTCGAAACATGGCGATCAGGTAAAAACATGATTTAATTTTAACTAAAAAAAGCTACAAACAAAAAAGCGCACAAGGCAAAAGCACAACTTGACGAAGGAAACAAAAACTAACACTAAGACTAAACTTCGGACATGAAACAAAAAACAGTTACTGTGACTTGACAATAGCAGCATGGACTTTGGCATTAAAAACTAGCATGGACAGAGCATGAAAAGAACACTATGACGCCAGGGCGACTGACTGGCAAAGACGAGCTTAAATACTGCCTCTGATTAGTGCTCGGGAAGCAGGTGAGCGGACGAGCACTAATCAGAGACAGGTGGACAAAATGAGTAACCAAGGAAACCATACAAGGGAGTGGAAAATCAGCGACTTAAAGAGTCCAAAGGTCAACAGAACATAGCCAAACAAGACATGATCAAAAAGACATGACATCTAAATGGAAATATATGAACATCCTAGCAGTTGGCATCCTAGTGACAGCGGACATTGTACAGTAAGTGATGTTTTATTATGTTTATTGGCTCCCATGAAGTCTGCTGTGAGTACTAATCAGTCATGAAAAAAAAGCAAATGTGTTGCGTTTTTGAAATTATTGCACCACATATGCTTAAAATCAATATATCCATCCATCCATTTTCTACCGCTTATTCCCTTTTGGGGTTGCGGGGGGCGCTGGCGCCTATCTCAGCTACAATCGGGCGGAAGGCAGCAAAATCAATATAGTTAAATGTTATTATAAATATGCTCATTACTACATTACATAGGTATATAAAACCCCAATGCAGGAGTTTGTAGGGTTTTTTTAAGGGTTTTGTAATTGAATTTTTAAACGCATTTATTTAATATTTAGAATGCAAAAAAAAAAAAAAGTAACATCCGTCGTCCTGTCTTTCATAATGATTGTGAATAATAGGAACAATTCCAAAAAAAAGTGCAGTCCTCCGTTAATTTGACTATGACAGTAAAACTTGACTCAAAACATTAAATGTACAGTTTTTGGTTAGAAATCACACCTTTACAGTTTTACAGAAGCAGTTAAGTTACCTGTACTGTACTGCACTGTATCTCTAAAAACAGTTTGTTTTTGTGCAATGTGGCGACTTGTCCAGGGTGTACACCACCTTCCGCCCTATTGTATCTGAGATAGGCGCCATTTACCCATTCCCTTGTTCCACCCCCTGGGAGGTGAGGGGAGCAGTGAGCAGCAGCGGTGGCCGCACTCGGTAATCATTTTGGTGATTTAACGCCCGATTCCAACCCTTATTTAATGTAAGAGTAATGTTTAATGTTTATGCACAATGTTTTGCTTTCCAAGCCTATACAGATACAGGTAACGTTATGATTCTTAAGATAACCGATAACTATTATTTTTTTTATGAATTTAGATTGATGTAGTTTTTGTAAACCTTTCTTTGCGACTGGTTTTGGGGCAGCAGAAGTCTTTGTAGGCTTTCAAAACACCATCATAGTGATGCTGATATGGTTTCATGTGTTAGGGCGCAACGTTTGTTTTTTCCCCCCTCCTCGCAGAATGTTTGTAGAACGTTTGGCGCAAATAGCTAAAAGTCTTCCTCCCACACAATCGATGCCATGTTTGTTTACTTTGAGCTGAGAAGTTTACAAAAGCACCAGCAGGAGAAAAGGAGTGCTTCATTTACTCACCCTAAACCCACCAACAGTACATTACAAGGAATCTTGCCTCATTGGAGCGCTTCTTTTGATGTTGGCTTTTTAGTTGTTATTGGAGCTTTTTTTTTTTTTTAATTCTGATTTATTCCTGTGATGTCATAATTCCTCGGCCCGATAGTTATTTGTCCAATATTTATCATGCATCCCTGTGACATTTACATCTTCTGATTGCCATATTTAATGCATGAGTAATGTTTAATAATATAGTACTGTATATATCAAAGTAATATTTAATAATACAGTACTGTACATATCACAGTAATTTTTCATAATACATCACTGTTTATACCGGGGGTGTCCAAACTTTTTCCACCAAAGTAATATGAAAGAAGGCGGGGTCCACTTTACAGATTTTGCACATTACAGGGGTTAAAATCATTTCAATCAGTACATACTAAGCTATTAAAAATATCTTAGCTTTAGTGTTTTAGGTGACAAAGATAACAGTTATTAGTGTTACACCTAATATACCTCAGTAATAATGAATTAATTCAATATTGAAAACATATCCAGGGCCAATAAAAACTATCTGATAAAACAGCGTCCTTTGAGGTGGACATTTGTTTTTTGGTAGATCCTGAGGCGTTTCAAGGCCAGCTGGGAGACATAGTCTTTGTTTTCAGAATAAAATACTTTTTTCTCTATAAAAGTCCTGCTACTTTCCAGATATACAAATCTTAATTTAGGATGCCTTATGAAATTAGATTATCTAGCTGCATGGAAAGATCATTTCAATAGTTTTTAGTATTTCTTTCCTAAAATCTAGTCTTTTTATCTAATGTTTTGTCAGCTCTTTTTTTGCAGTGCATAACAAAAGTGCAGAGCAAATGCAAAAATACACACAAACGCCAAAAAACGCATGCACCTTGAAATACGCAACAACTTCCAAGGTAGGGCTTACTTCCTAGTGACATGGAGGGCCAAATAGGACAAAAATAAATAAATGAATGTTTAAATAATTACTTATGAGTCATTGATGTTATAATGTCACAACCTGAGAGGTCATGACTCATGTTATGTTTGTTGTGGTTCTCCTATGTTTGAGTCTAGTTCTGTTCCAGCGCGTTTTCCCTTTTTTTACGTTTCTTGTTGCCTTGGACACTAAATCTACACACCTGTCTTCAGTTTATGACTAGTCGTCCCACCTGTCTCCTCAGTCAATCAGTCCCCTTTAAACTCCTTTTTCTTGTTTTTGCCACGCTTAGTAGTTTTTTTTTTTCTGCCTTGCCAGGGACTTTCATGTTGTTCGCCCCCGGCGACTGTCTTTGTTTGTCTGCTCCACGCTATGCTAGTGTCTTAGTTAATTGTATTTCTGCCTCGCTTTGTGGAAGCAAAGTTGGTTCTTACCTGCACGCCGCTCCTGCTTGTTCTTCGGAATGGGTCAGAACCCAACCGTAGCAGTACTGCGACCCCAAGAACGCAACAATTAAGTCATTCCATGGTAAAAAATAATGAACAATTATTACATATTTTAATCAATAAGTAATTAAATGTAATTTTCCATTACATAAATTATTTACACGTCATTGCAAATTTATGTAATTAATTCCAATTATAATTAGTTAATGAGTAGGGTTGTACGGTATAGTAGTAGTAGTATAGTACCGCAATACTAATGAATCATATTCTGTACTATACCGCCTCTGAAAAGTACCGGTGCCCGATGTCGTGTCATGCAGATTTTGCCAATACACAATCACGGGAGTACTAACAAGAGGACAGAAAGGGGAAAACGAACACATTTTGGCTTATAAACTAACGATAAAGGTGAAGTTATCACATTGAATTGCCCTCAGGAAGAAGTGCTTTAAGACATGGCTAGCTGGCTAGTAGCTAATATCTGTCCTGTCAGCAGTGTCATAACTACTTCAAAAATCAATAATCCTCGTCTCGACGGATACATATCAAGTACATTTATTTCAAATATCATCCCTGTGAGACAAGTGATAGCTATACATGCTTCACTACACACCCCAGCACACCGTAATAATGACGACAAATATGTTAAAACTGGTCTATAGTTGACAAAGTCAAAACAAGACTTCATTATGCCTGATCGTTAACCATTAAGACGATCATCTTGACATTTAACACACTATACACAAGTGAATGAAGAGCTTACTTAGTCAACAGCCATACATGTCACACTGAGGGTGGCCCTAAAACCAACGCCGTATACGTAGGGCTGGGCGATATGACCCTTTGTTTAATATCTCGATATTTTTAGGCTATATCGCGATACACTATATCTCGATAGTTTGCCTTAGCCTTGAATTAACACTTGATGCATACAAACACAGCAGTATGATGATTCTATGTGTGTACATTAAAAAATTATTGTTTGTACTGCATTAATATATGCTCATTTTAAACTTTTCATGCAATTGACCAAAACTGTATTTACCAAACAGGTATTAAGCAATGGCACAATTGTTCATGTCATTTCCAAAACAGAAAGTGCAAGATTGTCAGAGGCATTTTAAGTGTCAAATAAAAATGAGCTGCATAACAGGAAATCAAATAGTGTTCGTCCCTCGCTATGTGGTAGCTTACTACAGAGGTTATTAAATTATGTTGTTGACTATTTTTTTCATACGGTGTTGATCTGGAAATGTTTGCCTTGGCATTTTGAATGGAGATGTTGACATGCAGAGTTTCAAACACTCTTCATTCTCAAGTGGATGACTTTTCAAATGATGCTACATAATAGCAGTAATGCTACTTTTTATAGCAACGCTTTTGCCGCATGCTTGACTTATTACGGTTGTCTGTTCGACATACTCCCACTTTCTGCCAGACCACCGCCAGACGATAGACCCCCTGCTGTTTTTCTTGGGAATTAATTCTTCCTTCATTCGCACCTTTTCTCTAGTATTACCACTTGCACGGCTCTGCTAGCATCACAGCTAACGTTACCCATGCTGCTACCTCTCTGCTCCAAGAGGGCGTAAACGTATGTGACGTATGACGTGACAGTATGTGACGTAGGTAAGAAGGTGCGCTTTCTGTCTGTGAGAAGGAGAGACAACAAAGAGTGGGCAGAGCCTGTAGTGTAATGCCAGCAGCTAAAAGCAACTGCGTGAGAACGTATACTCGAACATAACTATATAGTCTTTTTTAATATCGCACAGAGACAAACCCTCGATATATCGCCCAGCCCTACGTATACATATGCCGTAATGTGAGACCATACTAAACAACAATGACAAACACATTTTGGGAGATTATTTGCACCGCATAACATAAACATAAACTCTACAGAAGAAATACCCAGAATTCCCAGCAGCACCAACTCTTCTGGGACTGTACAATATAAACAAACGCTATTGGTGGATCTAGGCCAAACATCCACTGTAATGATACAAGAAAAACAAGCGTATCTAGTCGATACTACTATGATTACATCGATATTTTTTAGCATTACAAAATCTTCTTTCATTTTTCGGTACCGGTACCAAAATATTGGTATCGGGAGAACATTATTAATGACACACTTAATTATTTAAAGATTATTTTATAATTTTGTCCAATTTGGACCTCCACAGTTAACGTCCGGTTTGATCATGCTTCCCTTGTGTTTTCCCCGCATTGCATGTGTTTGAGGGATTTTTTTGGACATTTCTTTGTGTTCTGTTAGGGTGATACGTTTTGGAGGCTTGCGCATTTTTTGGACTTTGCAGTGCGTTTGGCCCCATAAAAAAAAAAAAAAAACCCCGCACGTGTGGACATTGGCTTAGTGTGAATGCACACAAGTGGAATCGACTCTCCAGTGAAATTTTTTACACTCATTTTTACTGAGATTATACAAACAAGATAGGGCATGTGAACTTTTGAGCTTTACAGATGCTGCCGGGCACATTTTGTTATTCCTCCGGACTGCCATTTTTTTCTGCGTTGATACCCTTGTAGAGGAGCGACTTGGAACAGAAACGCCAAATAAAGGGTCAAAGTCTGCTCCGGAGTGCCAAAAAGATGTTTGTGAAGTCAATTCCTCAATAGGTGGAAAATGACACCTGAATAATCCGTTCTGGCAGGAAGCCACCACATTTCCCAAGCGTTATCAGCTTGTCTGGAAATGTCCTCATGCCAATGTGAGGGGGCTTGTTGCCCAACATATTCTAACGTGCGTGTGTGTGTGTGTGGGTGTGTGCAGGTGATAAAGATCCAGTACGTCAACAGGAAGGCCCACTACGACAAAGCCATCATCTCAGTGGAAGACCACGTGGCCTGCAGGTGTCAGCCCTCCCCCTCCTCGTCTTCCCTTTCCGTCGCTCGCTCGCCCAACCCTCCCCCCGTCCAGCCCCTGCCCCGGTCACCCAAGCCCCCTAACTCCAAAGCCGACCTCCATCGCCACGACGACCTGAAGCGCAACCAGCATCTCTACAACAGCGAGGAGCAGGAGTCGCCGGCGAGGCAATGGCCGCAGGGGAGTTACACGCAACTGGTGCACTGGACGCAGCCCAGGGTGCACCACTCCTATGTCAGCTGGCCGTCCGACGCCCGGGTGGAGCATGCCGTCGTGGGAAGCCCTCCGCCAGTGGGCCCGGGGAGCGGGCATGACGTCAGCCGGGAGGAAATCGGTGCCGACGGGCGTCGCCAGCAGAGCCACGGCCACAGAAGTTCGGAGGACTTGAGGACGCAATACTGGCTCAACGCCCCGCAGTCGGACAGCGCATCCCCACCTGGCGACCCGACCCCATCCCCGCCGACCCCCTCCCCTTCCTACTTCCCCGTTTCCCCCAGTCTAAGCGACTCGGCGAGTGTGGAGGCCACGCCCACACATGCGCAGACTCTGACAGAGCGTCGCACAGGAAGTAGGAGTGAGGAAAGTGGTGAGCCGGCCAATGAGGGAGAGGCCAAAGACTTTAGACTGGTTAATGGAGGAGGTCACATGACGGAAGAGGAGAGGAGGCAGAAGGTTCTGGAGGTGGTTCAAGGGGAACTGGACCGTCCTCATCCTCCTCAGCAAAGCCCAAAGCCAGGTAAGCATCAACATTCATATATACTTCAATGGTCTTATAGATGCCTCCCTAATTAACTTGACATTCTGCTTAAATAAATGCCGGGTACTCTCTTCAGTTGAGTAGTTAAGCCAATACATCTTCTATACTGTATCTAACAGTAGTGCTTCTAAGCACACACTGACGTGTACTAAATGTGTTTCTTGCCTAAATTGGAGAAATGTCTTTTACTGCACTGCCTTATTGAAGTGAGAGAAAATTGCTTAAATATTTCAGCATTTTCATTTCGAATATGGGTCAAGCCCCTCCCCCAAAATCCAAAAGAAAAAAAAACACTGTATGTCTACCATTGCTCATAATGTAACTCAAAAGCATATTTTTTAGTGCCTAACTCACAAGGTAAATTCACGCTAGAAATTACATTGTCTCTATGCATCTTTATGTGTGTATTATGAAGTAATATATTACTAAATATTCCACTTATATTATTAAATAATAATATAAATATTAAATTATATATATATATATATATGTATATGTATATATGTATGTATATTACTAAATAATATAGCACTTATGTTATTATATTTTATTATATTTTTGATATGGTTGGGGCAGCACAGTGGAAGAGGGGTTAGTGCACCTGCCTCACAATACAAAGGTCCTGAGTAGTCCTGGGTTCAATCCTGGGCTCGTGATCTTTTTGTGTGGAGTTTGCATGTTCTTCCCCGTGACTGCGTGGGTTCCCTCCGGGTACTCCAGCTTCCTCCCACCTCCAAAGACATGCACCTGGGGATAGGTTGATTGGCAACACTAAATTGGCCCGAGTGTGTGTATTTGAGTGTGAATGTTGTCTGTCTATCTGTGTTGGCCCTGCGATGAGGTGGCAACTTGTCCAGGGTGTACCCCACCTTCCGCCCGATTGTTGCTGAGATAGGCACCAGCACCCCCCGCGACCCCAAAGGGAATAAGCGGTAGGAAATGGATGGATGGATGATATGGTTGTATTTATATTGCATTAAAAAGTGGTCTTAAAAAAAAATAGTATACAGTGCTCAGCCAAATTAAAAAAAAAAAAAATCTAGTTTCATTACGTTCACCTAATAATATAAAGAAATAATAATAAAAAGACAATACAAATATATTCAACTAGATATGACAATGTCTGAAGAAAATGTGGGTAAATGCTAGAAAAGCTGAAGCTGAACTGAAATGCTGATGAAATTGTAGATGACTTAGTCCAGGGATGTGTAACTTGTTTTCATTGAGGGCCACATGGCAGTTACTGCATGGCTGCCATCAGAGGGCCGCTTGTAACAGTGGATAATGTATGAATATGCCTCTGGAGTTCATTATTAATTATATAAATTGTTTTAAGTAGACTGTCACTTTTGGACTGGACTCTCACGGTTGTGTTGGATCCACTATGGATTGAACTTTCACAGTATCATGTTAGACCCGCTCGACATCCATTGCTTTCAGTTCCCCTAGAGGGTGGAGGTTGCCCACATATGCGGTCCTCTCCAAGGTTTCTATTAGTCATCATTGTCACCGACGTCTACCAAGGATGTCGTTGTGGTTTGTGTTGCAGTTTGTGCAGCCCTTTGAGACACTAGTGATTTAGGGCTACATAAATAATCAGTGATTGATTGATTGATGATTGACTGTCGATTTTACAGTAAAAACATTACATTTACAAAATGTCACTGTGAAAGATAGTGTTGTTGTTTTTAAACATTTTACAGTAAATGGCAAAACAGTATCACTAGTTTTTTTTTGGGGGGGGGGGGGGGTGTTTACGGAAAAAGCTGGCAGCATAATTGCCAGAATATTAGTGTTAAATTGACATTGGTTTTTACAACATTATATTGTCAACGGAAAAACAGTACAAGTTCTTTATTTTTTGTCTGGCAACTTAGCTGCCAGTTTTTCTAGCGGTAAAACAAATGTACCGTTTTTCCATTCACAGTAATACACCGCTAAAAACAACAACCATAGATTTTACAGTGAAAAACTGGCAATTCAGGCAACATTATTTTGACGCAAAAAGAATATATATTTTTTTTCAATTTACAGTAATATGCTGTAAAGAACAACGTAAAATTTATTGTAATTTTTATTAATTTGATGGGTAGTTTGCTGTTAAGTATTTTATTTAGACAAAAACGTGTTTGGAAAGTATGATGCTATTAAATGATTGTCACACACACTACCTACTCTGTGGCCTAGTGGTTAGAGTGTCCGCTAGAGATGCGCGGTTTGCGGTCTCATCCGCAAAGTCCGCGGATAACCTGCGGATCGGGCGGTTGACATGACGAAAAAATAGATTTTAATTAGATCCGGGCGGGTGGCGGTTGAACCATCCGGAAATATTGGATATACATGGTTCTGGGATCGGTATCCTTTGCCATTCAAAGAGCCATTTAAGACCCGTGTCATAAAGCGAAGAAGACAATAGGAGACGCTATTATTCTCTTGAATGACTGCCGGCAGTCACCCAGATAATAAGTATTAGGGCGTGCTATGAAGCCATTGGCTTTGTCGCCTTCTACAGCATGTATGATCTACTTGTCAGTCCAGCATCATGTTGTGTGTGGCTTCCGCGGCAACACGCACACGACTGCAAGGCATACTTGGTGACACAGAGTACACTAATGGTTGTGATATAAACAATTTTAACACTCTTAGTAATATGCGCCCTGCTGTGTAGCCACACCAATTAAGAAAGACAAACACATTTCGGGAGAAGATCCTCACAGTAACACAACATAAACGCAACACAACAAATACCCAAAATCCTTTGTATTCATGACACTACCTGACTATTTTATACACCGCGCCAGCAGCAAACCCCGCCCTCACTTCCCAGGGGAGCAGTGGGCAGCAATGTGACCAAATCTGCTGGGTCAAAAGTATACATACAGTAATATGTGGTTACATGTCCCTTGGCAAGTTTCACTGCAATAAGGCACTTCTGCTAGCCATCCACAAGCTTCAGACAAGGGCCGTCAAAATGAATACCCTGCGCTCGAGCAATCATTGTTTAAAAATAAAAAAATAAAAAAAACATAACTTCCTGGTGGGAGGTCCAATGACAGCACATTATTTCTGGACAACAACAATTAAGTGCACAATATTTTTACCAAAATTATTTCGATACGTTTTGGTACATTTCTAAATAAAGGGGACTACAAGAAATTGCGTTATTGGCTTTATTTGAACAACAAATGTTAGGGTACATTAAACATATGTTTCTTATTGCAAGTGTGTCCTTAAATAAAATAGTGAACATACAACACAACTTACTTAGTAGTAAGTAAAATAACAAAGGCTCCTAATTTAGTCTGCAGACATATGCAGTAGTATTATTTTGTCAAAATTATTAAGGACAAGTGCTACAAAATGTATTATTAATCTACTTGTTCATTTCCTGGTAATATCTGCTTATTTCTGCGATGAAGTGGCGACTAGCCCAGGGTGTACCCGGTCTTCCGCCCGAATGCAGCAGAGATAGGCTCCAGTACCCCCTGCTACCCCAAAAGGGACAAGCGGTAGAAAATGGATGGATCTGCCTACTTTTTCTTTTAACATGTTCTATTTACACTTCTGTTGAAATGTAATAATCACTTATTTTTCTGTTGTTTGATACTTTACATTATACCAAGTAGCTACAGGATCATACATTGGTCATATTCAAAGTCCTCATGTGTCCAGGGAAATATTTCCTGAGTTTATAAACATATTATACAATTTTAAAAAACGAAACAAGATATGATGCATAAAAATATCGACTTAATCATAGTAGTATCGACTAGATACGCTCTGTACTTGGTATCATTACAGTGGTACTTTTCAGAGGCGGTATAGTACCGAAAATGATTCATTTGTATTGCGGTACTATACTAATACCGGTATACCGTACAACCCTTATGCATATGTGATGGACCCGAGTGGTAAAATATTAAAATCTAAATTGTTGCTTAAAACCAATATAAATATTAAGAACCCAATGTATTGAGAGCAGCTGTCCAAAAATAAGGAAAGATGAATATGCTGGTTCACAATTTATTAAAATACAATTAAAAAACAGTCACGTTGTCGACACTAAAATACCAAATGATACAAATGTGATTGGCGAGGGTACCTGTCAAGACAGGGGTGTGGATCTTGGCTCCGCCCACCTCACGCAAGGCAGAGTTTCCCCTGCCTTTGCTGTAGTTCCGCGTCAACGTATTGGGTACGTCCACTCTCCTCACCAGTCTCCGGTCACTCGCGGGACCTACTGTCTGTACCTGTCCTGCTCCGCCTCCTGGTCGCTCCCGGGGGTCGCCGCAGGTCCATGGGTCCAAATCGCCCCCCTGTCATCAGAACCACACATCCAGCGTAGGATTCAGGAGCCCGCAAGCCCACAGCCAAAAGCAGTTTGGTGTCCCCACGGATCCACAATTCGCGGCAGAGTTTCCTCTGCCCCTGCCTGTTGTGGACGTCTTGGGGTTTGTTCCGGTAGCCTGCGGGGTCTACTGTGTGGTCCGGGGGTTCTTTCCCAGCCTGCGTGCGTCCACCCGGTCGCTCTTGGCAAAGCCTGTCGATTCTCCCCCGTCCCGGCCAAAACCTGCCGAATTCAGCCGTCCCCTCTCCTCCTGGCAAAGCCTGTTGTTTCCCTCTGTCGACCCTCCTCTTGATCCTTTCTCTTGTCGCTCCTTTAAAGGGGAACATTATCACAATTTCAGAAGGGTTAAAACAAATAAAAATCAGTTCCCAGTGGCTTATTTTATTTATCAAAGTTTTTTCAAAATTTTACCCATCATGGAATATCCCGAAAAAAGGCTTTAAAGTGCCTGATTTTCGCTATCTGTAAATTCACCCGTCCATTTTCATGTGACGTCACATAGTGATGCCAATACAAACAAACGTGGCGGATGTAACAGCAAGATATAGCGACATTAGCTCGGATTCAGACTCGGATTTCAGCGGCTTAAGCGATTCAACAGATTACGCATGTATTGAAACGGATGGTTGGAGTGTGGAGGCAGATAGCGAAAATGAAATTGAAGAAGAAACTGAAGCTATTGAGTGAATAGCTTCAATAGCTATTCGCTCCATAGCTTCTAACCAACGATTGCATCTTTTGACCACTGGAGCAACTTAAATATGTCGATTGGTAAGTGTTTGTTTGGCATTAAATGTGGGTGGAGGGAAAGGCTGGATGCAAATATAGCTACAAATGTACATACAGCTAGCCTAAATAGCATGTTAGCATCGATTAGCTGGCAGTCATGCCGTGACCAAATATGTCTGATTAGCACATAAGTCAATAACATCAACAAAACTCACCTTTGTGATTTCGTTGACTTTATCGTTGGAAATGCATCTGCTTTGAGTGTCGCAGGATATCCACACATCTCTGTCCTAGCATCGCTATCGTCGGTAAAATGTGCAGAAAAAACGAGGGACTTTCGCATCTTTTGACACTAGTGCAACTTGAATCCGTCGATTGGTATGTGTTTGTTTGGCATTAAATGTGGGTGGAGGGAAAGGCTGGATGCAAATATAGCTACAAATGAGGCATAATGATGCAATATGTACATACAGCTAGCCTAAATAGCATGTTAGCATTGATGCACACTCCACGTAAGTCAACTTGAATCTGTCCCTGATCATGTTGTTACACCCTCCGACAACACACCGATGAGGCATGATGTCTCCAAGGTACGGAAAACAGTCGAAAAAACGGAAAATAACAGAGCTGATTTGACTTGTGTGTGTAATGTATTTGAGAAAATGGCGGATTGCTTCACGGGTGAAAGGTCATCACTCCGACAGCGAACATTTGAAAGGCGTTTAAATTGCCAAATTCACCCTTTTAGAGTTCGTAAATCGGTTAAAAAAACATATGGTCTTTTTTCTGCAACATCAAGGTATATATTGACGCTTACATAGGTCTGGTGATAATGTTCCCCTTTGAAGGTGCAGTCTTAATGCTCCACAGGTGTGTCCAATTCCCCGTGCCGTTGGATTGGGCACTGTGGTTGTTAAGGGCAACCAAGCTAAAAAGGACACTGTCTTAAAATACCAGCAAAGTCCACAAGGAGTAAAAACATGCAATTAAAGACAATCAAATTCCAAAAAGTAAAAACACGCAATTAAAAATACAATCAAATCAAAGAATGTAAAACCGTGCAATTAAAAATACAATCAAATTCTAAAGTGTAAAAGCATGCAATTTAAAATCCTCAGCAATAAAACACTATAAGACTTGCACGGCAATGAAACAAACAAATAAAATCCCCCTGCTTGTGTCCCATCACACATACAATGCATGATGAGTAGCAAAGAACAGGAAGTAGTGTCCTGCTGTTCTTCCTGCACCCCCAGAGATATCTAAGCTGCAGTTGCTTCAAAAGAAAAAAAAAAAAACCCTTCCTGAGATGACCTTGAGAGTGTTGTAAAGTGTGAGAACTCCACGGTATTTAAGACCTGCTTTAAGACAAACATGGATGTTGTGCGATTAAATTATTCTGTCTGCCTGAAATGTAACAACTCTGTCCTCCACAGTTATCTCCACGACGGCCCTGCTCGCCAGCCGCCACACCCCCTTTAGACCGGCATCGCCCCGAGTCCGGCGCAGGAGGAAACATCGCAAGCGCATCAGCAAAGCGGCCATGAGGACCATGATCATGTAGCGACCAAGCGCAGGTGAGCACAGAGGTGACGGTTTGCTTCTCGCTCTGCTTTTACTATTTTTAATGCACAAACGCAGCGCTGTGATTGAACTATGACCTTCCAGGGTCACCATGAAGTACTTTGGCGTTACTGCGCTGCTGCTTTTGTCTCCATGGGAACAAAGGAGTCTTATCATTAACTAGGTCTTCCAGTAAACTGACACTTTGAAGGTTGGACTGAATTCAAAATTAACCATTGGAAATATTATAGAGAACAAAAAGAGGCAATTCCTGAAGGAATTGGGTTTGAATGCTCCAATGCTGAAGTTAAACTGAAAACCTGGAATTTTTTTTTAGAATTGGTGAAGTAGAGCACACAATTCTCAAACAGGCTGAATATTTGAAAGTTGGAACAGTTTGAATCCGAAAAAAAAAAGTGGGAGTTGTGGAAGTTTGAAGTTTCAATGGGAATTTCCCCAAAATGTGTGATTTTCGGGAAAAGCGGGAATTTTTTTTTAGAAATGTTAAAAAACTTGAGTGGTCTGAATGAGTTGAAATGGTTGGTCTTGGAAATTTTCTAATCGGTGGAGAAATATTAAAGTAGTAACATGTTGAATTGAGAAATTATATTACGGAATTTTGGGAAAACCGGGAGTTTTTCCCTTTTCAAAAACAACTTTGTTTTTTTGTCCGGATTAAGAGGAATGTTTTGACGGTGAAACGGTTGAAATGCGTTAAAAAATGTAGAAGTAGTCGCCAGAAAAAAGGGTGGAGATAGGGCTTTGGGAAAAGCAGGAATTCTGGAAAATCCTGGAATTTTTTTGGACTTGGAAAAATTAAAGTTTAAATTTCCATGATGGTGGAATGTGTTGAAGGTAGAATAGTTTGAATCGGTTGAAAAATGTGGAAATGGTAAAAGGTTGAAAAATTGCCAATACATTTTGAATGGGAAAAATGTCACGGAAAACCTGAGATTCTGGGAAATCTGGAAATTTTGGGAATTTGTCAAGGGAAAGCCGGCGATTCCCGAAAAAGGCTGAACAGTTTGAATCAGATAAAAAATGTGGGACTTGTGGAAGTTTGGAGAAAGTCCCATTGATTTCAATGGGAATTTCCCCAAACTTTGGGAATTTCGGGAAAAGCGGGATTTTTTTTTTTAATCTTAAACTTGAATGGTCTGAATGAGATGAAATGGTTGGTCTTGGAAATTTTCTAATTGGTGGAGAAATGTTAAAGTAGTAACATGTTGAATTGAGAAATGATATTACGGAATTTCGGGAAAACCGGGAGTTTTTCCAGTTTCAAAAACAATTTTGTTTTTTGGCCTGATTAAGAGGAATGTTTTGATGGTGAAACGGTTGAAATGCGTTGAAAAATGTGGAAGAAGTAGTCGCCAGAAAAAAGGGTGGAGATAGGGCTTTGGGAAAAGCAGGAATTCTGGAAAATCCTGGAATTTTTTTGAACTTGGAAAAATGAATGTTTAAATTTCCAGGATGGTGGAATGTGTTGAAGGTGGAATAGTTTGAATCGGTTGAAAAATGTGGAAATGGTAAAAGGTTGAAAAATGGCCAATACATTTTGAATGGGAAAAATGTCACGGAAAACCTGAAATTCTGGGAAATCTGGAAATTTTGGGAATTTGTCAAGGGAAAGCCGGCGATTCCCGAAAAAGGCTGTACAGTTTGAAGTTGGAACAGTTTGAATCAGATAAAAAATGTGGGAGTTGTGGAAGTTTGGAGAATGTCCCATTGATTTCAATGGGAATTTCCCCAAACTTTGGGAATTTCGGGAAAAGCGGGATTTTTTTTTTAAATCTTAAACTTGAATGGTCTGAACGAGATGAAATGGTTGGTCTCGGAAATGTTCTAATTGGTGGAGAAATGTTAAAGTAGTAACATGTTGAATTGAGAAGTGATATTACGGAATTTTGGGAAAACCGGGAGTTTTTCCAGTTTTAAAAACAACTTTGTTTTTTGGCCTGATTAAGAGGAATGTTTTGACGGTGAAACGGTTGAAATGCGTTGAAAAATGTGGAAGAAGTAGTCGCCAGAAAAAAGGGTGGAGATAGGGCTTTGGGAAAGCAGGAATTCTGGAAAATCCTGGAATTTTTTTGAACTTGGAGGAATGAATGTTTAAATTTCCAGGATGGTGGAATGTGTTGAAGGTGGAATATTTTGAATCGGTTGAAAAATGTGGAAATGGTAAAAGGTTGAAAAATGGCCAATACATTTTGAATGGGAAAAATGTCACGGAAAACCTGAAATTCTGGGAAATCTGGAAATTTTGGGAATTTTTCAAGGGAAAGCTGGTGATTCCCGAAAAAGGCTGAACAGTTTGAAGTTGGAACAGTTTGAATCAGATAAAAAATGTGGGAGTTGTGGAAGTTTGAAGAATGTCCCATTGATTTCAATGGGAATTTCCCGAAAATTTGGGAATTTCGGGAAAAGCTTGAATTTTTTTTTGAAATGTTAAAAAACTTGAATTGTCTGAATGAGATGAAATGGTTTGTCTTGGAAATGTTCTAATCGGTGGAGAAATGTTAAAGTAGTAACATGTTGAATTGAGAAATTATATTACCGAATTTTGGGAAAACCGGGAGTTTTTCCAGTTTCAAAAACAACTTAGTTTTTTGTCCTGATTAAGAGGAATGTTTTGACGGTGAAACGGTTGAAATGCGTTGAAAAATGTGGAAGAAGTAGTCGCCAGAAAAAAGGGTGGAGATAGGGCTTTGGGAAAAGCAGGAATTCTGGAAAATCCTGGAATTTTTTTGAACTTGGAAAAATGAATGTTTAAATTTCCAGGATGGTGGAATGTGTTGAAGGTGAAATAGTTTGAATCGGGTGAAAAATGTGGAAATGGTAAAAGGTTGAAAAATGGCCAATACATTTTGAAAGGGAAAAATGTCACGGAAAACCTGAAATTCTGGGAAATCTGGAAATTTTGGGAATTTTTCAAGGGAAAGCTGGCGATTCCCGAAAAAGGCTGAACAGTTTGAGGTTGGAACAGTTTGAATCAGATAAAAAATGTGGGAGTTGTGGAAGTTTGAAGAATGTCCCATTGATTTCAATGGGAATTTCCCCAAAATTTGGGAATTTCGGGAAAAGCGGGATTTTTTTTTTGAAATGTTAAAAAACTTGAATGGTCTGAATGAGATGAAATGGTTGGTCTCGGAAAATTTCTAATCGGTGGAGAAATGTTAAAGTAGTAACATGTTGAATTGAGAAGTGATATTACGGAATTTTGGGAAAACCGGGAGTTTTTCCAGTTTCAAAAACAACTTTGTTTTTTGTCCTGATTAAGAGGAATGTTTTGACGCTGAAACGGTTGAAATGCGTTAAAAAATGTGGAAGAAGTAGTCGCCAGAAAAAAGGGTGGAGATAGGGCTTTGGGAAAAGCAGGAAATCTGTAAAATCCTGGAATTTTTTTGAACTTGGAAAAATGAAAGTTTAAATTTCCAGGATGGTGGAATGTGTTGAAGGTGGAATAGTTTGAATCGGTTGAAAAATGTGGTAATGGTAAAAGTTTTAAAAATGGCCAATACATTTTGAAAGGGAAAAATGTCACGGAAAACCTGAAATTCTGGGAAATCTGGAATTTTTGGGAATTTGTCAAGGGAAAGCCGGCGATTCCCGAAAAAGGCTGAACAATTTGAGGTTGGAACCGTTTGAATCAGATAAAAATATGGGAGTTTTTCAATGGGAATTTCCCCCAAATTTGAGAATTTTGGGAAAAGCGGGAATATTTTTAGAAATGTTAAAAAACTTGAATGGTCTGAATTAGTTGAAATGGTTGGGCTTGGAATTTTTCAAATCGGTCGAGAAATGTTGTAGTAGTAACATGTTGAATTGAGAAATGGTATTACGGAATTTCGGGAAAACTGTGAATTTTTCCAGTTTCAAAAACAACTTCTTATTAGTGAAGAAAACCATATGTGTGAATGCTTTGGAGCTGTCAAACAAGAAAATATTCTAATCTGCTTGATCACACTTTTGATTTTTTGAATAAATCGCAGTAAATTACTTGCGTGCATAATTTAAATTTTAAAAATACCTCAAAAAAGTCAAATGGCAGCACATATTTTTTCATGACAACAACAATCAAGAGCTCTAACTGATGCCATGGAAACTCATGTTCAGCACAATAACAAAGGCTCTTCTTTCAACAGGGACTTGTGCAGCAAACCAAAGGTTGTCGGCCAGAAAACCAGCGCCCAGAGGGTGTATGGACGCACTGGATACACTGGACTTATGGGATTCTTTGGGGGACAAGTGCAAATGGATGTCGGTGGACGGATCTAAAACATTAAGTGCAATCTTAAGAACTCCTTTAAGGAACCGTGTCACACTAAACACTGGATTGACTCGCTCTGGGCTCCATTACGGTGCACCTCATGCCTGGGACTTCAACTGGACCTGAAAGACTGGATAGCTGGAGAGAGACTCTACGGGTGCGCCTTCTAAAACACTCACTTTGTACTACTGCCATCGAACATAACATGGAAAACCAAGTTCTAAAAAAAAAATCCCCCAAAAACACATTTAACCCACATATGCTCAACATACAGTACATAAATAAAAAGCAGTCTTAAAGACCAGGCTTTTAGAAACGCTGTGAGACAGTTATAGCCAACACTGTACGTGTAAAAGCTTCTAGCGAGTAGGTTTTATTTCTTAACTTATTTAAAAAGGAAACAAATAAAAGGATGACAATGAAGTCCTTTGGTTCTCAAGTTTAATTATTGTTATTATTATTGTTGCCGTTTCAGGTCAAAAGAACTACTGGTTGTACACTGTAACTGTCATGAATGTTATTTTTCATAGAAAATAAAGAAAACTTCAACAGATCGCCTGCTGTGTGTGTGTACATGTGTATATGTGTGTGTGTATATGTGTGTGTGATTTCTAATCTATGCAGTCCGGGCGCAGGTCAGCAAAATGGTCTGGTTGCTGTGGCAACTGTCTAACGGACATGTCAACAGAGGAATATCATATGGTGAAAGTGAAACAAGGGTATTAGTGTGTGTGTGTGTGTGTGTGTGTGTGTGTGTGTGTGTGTGTGTGTGTGTGTGTGTGTGTGTGTGTGTGTGTGCGTGTGTGTGTGTGTGTGTGTGTGTGTGTGTTTCTACGCTTCATGAGACACCAACAAGGAAAAGTACCTTCCATATGAGGACCGATGAACAAGTTAGGACATAAATCATGGTCCCAATACGGGAAACCATTGCATCTAATAGAGAATGTCTCATTTGCACCCCTGGTGGTGAAACCTATCAAAATTAGAGTGGTCCCAAAAAGGAGAGATTTTTCAAATTGACTGTGTGTCGATTTTAAAAGTGCTCCCTCCCCTGGTCAACATATGAAATAACAAGTGTGTGTAAAAAATTAAAGTGCTCCCCCTCTGGCCAACATATGAAATAACAAGTTTGTGTAAGAAATTGATATGCGACCCTTTTTGTCAAAATTAAACAATTAAAAGAATATGTATGTAGAGCCATACTGTAATAACTTGAAGTAAATAATGAATATTAAAAAAAAATTACAAACAAAAATAAAATAAAAACATTTTTTACTAAAAGCAGTCTTTTTATCACAATGTGGCAACTTTTTTCTTATAAATCGGAAACAATTTCTCATATTGTTTCTGTAATATGGCAATATTTTCTTGTAAAATTATTACATTTTTAATGCAAAGTTATTACTTTTTAATGAAAGATGGTGACATTTGTCTTGAAAAATTCTGACTTTTATCACAATACTGCTAATTTTTTCGGTGCTCCTGTAAAATAGTGACATTTTCTGAAGTAAAATTATGACTTTTGTCATATTTTTGCCGGGTAAAATGCCAATTATTATTCTAATATTGCCAAAATGTTTAAGTTTTCATATGAAATTGTGACTTTGTTGAGTAAAATTACGACTCTTTTCATAAAATTGCCAAAATGTTAAGCTTTTTCTTGTAAAATTGCGACTTTTATTGAGTAAAATTCCAACTTTTATCATAATAGTGCACAAATGTTCAGTTTTTCTTGTAAAATGTTCGCCTTTTTCTTGTGAAATTCCAACTCATGTTTCACAACAAGCTTTTTTACATTTGCTTAGTATGTATATATTATAAATGTTGTAAATACAAATCTTTATATATTCAGAAAAGGTGGTCCTGAAGAGGTAGGAATTATTTGGAGGTCTCAAGAAGGTAGAAAATACAAGTGTGTTTGCGTGTGTGTGTGTGTGTGTGTGTGTGTGTGTGTGTGTGTGTGTGTGTGTGTGTGTGTGTGTGTGTGTGTGTGTGTGTGTGTGTGTGTGTGTGTGTGTGTGTGTGTTCTTGTATTTCTATGCTTCTTGAGACACCAACAAGCAAAAGTACCTTCCATATGAGGACCAATGAACAAGTCAGGACATAAATCATGGTCCCAATACAGAAAACCATTGCATCTAATAGAGAATGTCTCACCTGGTGGTGAAATCTATAAAAATTAGGGTGGTCCCAAAAAGGAGGGATTTTTCAAATTGACTGTGTCGCTTTTAAAAGTGCTCCCCCCCTGGTCAACATATGAAATAACAAGTGTGTGTAAAAAAATGAAAGTGTTCCCCCTCTGGCCAACATATGAAATAACAAGTTTGTGTAAGAAATTGATACGCGACCACCTTTCGTCAAAATTAAACAATTAAATGAATATGTATGTAGAGCCATACTGTAATAGATTGAAGTAAATAATGAAGATTAAAAAAAGAATTACAAACAAAAATAAAATAAAACATTTTTTTTCCTAAAAGCAGTCTTTTTCTCACAATGTGCCAACATTTTTTTTATTAATCGGAAACAATTTCTCATATTGTTTCCGTAATATGTCAATATTTTCTCGTAAAATTATGACTTTTTTTAATGCAAAATTATTATTTTTTAATGTCATTTGTCATTAAAAACTGACTTTTATCACAATACTGCTAGTTTTTTCGGTGCTCCTGTAAAATAGTGACATTTTCTGAGCAAAATTATGACTTTCGCCAAGTAAAATGCCAATTATTATTCTGATATTGCCAAAATTTTCAAGTTTTCTTATGAAATTGTGACTTTTGTTGAGTAAAATTACGACTCTTTTCATAAAATTTCCAAGATGTTAAGCTTTTTCTTGTAAAATTGCGACTTTTATTGAGTAAAATCCCAACTTTTATCATAATAGTGCACAAATGTTCAGTTTTTCTTGTAAAATGTTGGCCTTTTTCTTGTGAAATTCCAACTCATTTTTCACAACAAGCTTTTTTATGTTTGCATAGTATGTATAGATAACTGCAATGAGGCGGGGACTTGTCCAGGGTGTACACCGCCTTCCGCCCGATTGTACCTGAGATAGGCACGCAACAACGCCCCTCGCGACCCCAAAGGGAATAAGCGGTAGAAAATGGATGGATGGATGTATATATTATTAATGTTGTAAGTACAAATCTTTATATATCCAGAAAAGGTGGTCCTGAAGAGGTATGAATTATTTAGAGGTCTCAAGAAGGTAGAAAATACAAGTGTGTGTTTATGTGTGTGTGTGTGTGCGTGTGTGTGTGTCAGTCAGGAATGGACGGATGATGAACGGCCGCCAGGAAGATGAAGCAACATTCATCAAAATCGCCTGCTCAGGAGAAGCATACAGTCACGTTATGGAGACCTTGGTGGAAAAAAAACAAAAAAACTGGTCAGTCAGCGGTTTCTCTCGCTCTCCCAAGAATCACGACTCAGCACCGACCGTGCATTCCCCAGACGCGCACACTTGAGGTGGACTTAATGAAGTCACTCATGTCAAGCTTGATTGACACCTCAATAAGTTGGAATAGTCACGACCGTGCATGACACACGGGAGATCTACATTCTAATATATCATTAATATAATATAATTATCCATGGAGTGCAATCGTCAGAGCCCACAATGATGTATTTATTACTCATTTTTATGTTTTCATTACGTTTTACTTTTGTTAGTGATTGTAAAAATATGCACTGCTACCACTTTCCCCATTGTGATAAAAAAAAATGATATCCTATTTTTTTCAGTTCGGGATCACAGCAGTAGGCGGAGTCTATCCTATGGTAAGTTGGGGTCAAATGAGTGTAAATCAAGCGTGAGCTATGGCATGAAACCCAGCTATGTGAACCACTACACGCCCCAGCCACATGTACACCTGCCATTATGTGACAGAAATCACATTTTTGGAAGATCAAATGACCTGTAAAAATCCAGTGGTGTGCAGTCAGGGCCAGCAAGGCCCTCTCTGCTGGCCTAACATAACCAGAAATCATGATCATAATTAAAGATAATTGTGGAGGTCTTGCACTTCCGGGTTCTTCGGACCACCAATTATGGACAGGACAGCCGCTTGCATGTGTTGGAACAATGTTTTATTTTTCAATAAACGCCTTTCGTTCTGCCTTTCAGCCATCCGTTTGTCCGTCAGTCTTTGTCTCTCGCTCTCGCTCTCGGTTGTGCTTCACTCCAACCACCTTCTCCTTGCAGGCTGCTGCTTTTAACAGAGCAACAGGTGATGAGATAAACGCGCCCAGGTGGGCCATCTATGCACCTGATCTCGAAGCCTGTACTGGCACACCCGGCTTTGCTGCATGTCCGCAGCCCCCCCCAACAATAACATTTATTTTGAATTTACTTTCCCTTAATATCTAAAAGTATTCATATTCCCTTCATGTCATATTATACTCCTTCGTTTCGCTGATCTCGAAGCCGGTCCTGGCACACCCCGCTTCCTGCAGGTCCACAGGCAACGCCCCCCCAAAATAAATTTTTTTAAAAATCAATTTTCCCAACACAAAATAAATGTTTTATACATTTTCCCTAAATTACTAAAATTAATCATATTCTCTTCATGTCATATTATGCTCCTTTCAGTGCTGTTGGTTTTAGTTTCAGGTTGTATCCAATCAGAATTCAGCTAGCTTATGTTGCCATGCTGTACCAAATGCTGCCCCCTTCCGAATCAACAATGCGGGCGTCCGTTCACTTACAGTGCACGGACACATACAGTTGATAGATAATTGCAATAGCCAATCAGATCACTAGTTGTTGTCAGTAACGTCTTCTAGCTGGCCTTACCTTGAACGTGACATTTACACGTCCGGTGACTGGATACTCACTTGGGAGTCCCAAGTGAGTATCCAGTCACAAGTTGCGAAAACAGGAAGTGGCACCGGAGCCATACAAGCCATAGGAAACTCACCGTTAGTCACTTTTTTAACCTGCAAAGAAGGAGAACAAAACGTTGATTAGGTGTCAGATATATATTTGCAAGGCCATTTTCACGAAGGATATTTAAAGAGAAACTACATCTTGTGAGACAAGGTCGGCCGACACCGGAAGCTAGCTAAGCTCTCCCGGCGGTGAAATGGTTTGTCACTTTCAAACAAATCAACCACTGGCTTATAAAGCGACTGATGAATGCTACAAATTTTGAGTTCAAGTATTTTATTTCTTAAATTTTATAAAATTGTTTACATTTTGACAGTACAATGTAAGATAAGTTTGGATTGTTGAAGTGGGTTTATTGAATGTTAAATGTGCCGAAAAATAGACAGTTTTGTACACTGATGAGGGGATTCAATACGGGGTAGTGTGCAAGTGGGTTTCTGTATAGTATCCCCAGCCCTGTCCATGTGGTGACATAAATTACGGAATTTTAGGAGGTGAAGTCGGACTAAGTAGGGCATCACCGAAGGCCTAGGTGAGAGATATCATATAAAAATGTACAACAAATATTTCTATAATGACTAAAGAAAAGTATGTTCTAAGCTACACATTCTCATGCTCCCGAGTGTTACCATATCTATGTTATTGTGCAGAGACATGGCGAAAAAATTACAAAAGTACACTTCAGTAACTAGGGCTTCACGGTGGCAGAGGGGTTAGTGCGTCTGCCTCACAATACGAAGGTCCTCCAGTCCTGGGTTCAAGTGTGTGTGAGCCTGGGTTCAGTCCCAGGCTCAGGATCTTTCTGTGTGGAGTTTGCATGTTCTCCCCGTGAATGCGTGGGTTCCCTCCGGGTACTCCGGCTTCCTCCCACTTCCAAAGACATGCACCTGGGGATAGGTTGATTGGCAACACTAAATGGGCCCTAGTGTGTGAATGTGAGTGTGAATGTTGTCTGTCTATCTGTGTTGGCCCTGTGATGAGGTAGCGACTTGTCCAGGGTGTACCCCGCCTTCCACCCGATTGTGCCAGCGCCCCCCGCAACCCCAAAAGGGAATAAGCGGTATACAATGGATGGATGGATGGACTTCAGTCACTAACTGTGTTACAAAAAAGATCATTTAGATTAATACATAATGTTGGATATAGAGAACACACAAACCCTTTATTAGTTAAATCCAACATATTGAAACTCAACGATTTTGTGCATTTTCCAACATTTAAAATTATTCATCCATCCATCATCCATCCATCCATCTTCAACTGCTTATCCGTAATTGGGTCGTGGGGACAACAGGTCCAGCAGAGACCCCAGGACTTCCCTCTCCAGAGCAACATTAGCAACTTCCTCCTGAGGAATCCTGAAGCATTCCCAGGCCAGAGAGGAGATGTAATCCCCCCCATCTGGTCCTCCCAGTGGGACGTGCAACAAGGACCTCCCTCGGGAGACGCTCGTGAGGCATCAGCACGAGATGCCCGAACCACCTAAGCTGGCTCCTTTTCAAGAGAAGGAGGAGCGGATCTACTCCAAGTCTCTCTCGGTTGACTGAACTTCTCACCTATCTCTTAAGGTGATGCCAGCCACCCTTCTGAGGAAACTCATTTCGGCCGCTTGTGTCCGCGATTTTTATTCTTTCGGTCATGACACCCACTTCAAGACCATAGGTGAAAGTAGGAATGTAGATAGCTTGGTAGACCGAGAGCTTTGCCTTCTGGCTCAGTTCTGTCTTCGTCACAACATTGCGGCAGAGAGACAGCAATACTGCCCCAGCTGCTCCGATTCTCCGGCTGATTTCCTTCTTCATCTTTCCCTCACTCGTGAACAGGACCCCAAGATACTCAAACTCCTCCACCTGGGACAGAGTCTCGTTCTCCACCTGGACTGTACAAACCACGGGTTTCCTGCTGAGAACAATGGCTTCAGATTTGGAGATGCTGATCCTCATTCCAGCCGCTGAACACTCGGCTGCGAACCGATCCAGTGAGAGCTGAAGGTCACGAACCGAAGGTGCCATCAGGACCACATCATCTGCAAACAGCAGTGATGCAACCTTTAGCCCCCCGAGACATATACCCTCTCCAACATGGTCAGGACTCTGCCTACAAATCCTGTCCATGAAAGTCAGAAACAGGATAGATGACAGAGCGCAGCCCTGGCGGAGACCAACCCCCATTGGAAACAGATCCGACTTATATCCAAGCTAAAATGATGTACAAACTCAATAATAACCTGCTACCCAAGAATGTACAATTCTTCTCAACACAAAATGATTAGTATAATCTTAGAGAAAAACTTAATATTAAACATTTGGGTAACACTTTTGTATGGGGAACATATTCGCCATTTATTAGTTGCTTATTAAAGTAACAAAGACTTAATTTTGAGTTATGTGGACACTAGGAGAACATATAAGGGTTAGGGTTAGGGTTACTAATAATCAATCATTCTGATGTTATTGAGGGAAGACTCTTAGTTAATGCCTTAGTGCCTGTATAAAAAGGCCATGCAGAATAAGGCATTAATAAGTACTTAATAACGACCAATTAAGAGCCAATATGTTACTAATTTGCATGTTAATAAGCAACTAATTAATGGTGAATATGTGTTCCGCATACTAAAGTGTTACCAACATTTGTATGCACGTACAAAATTTAAAAGCTTTACATATCAGTATGTGGAATTATTTTATGGAATTGATTAAGCAAAAAAGTCAAACAATGTCCTAACCTTAATCTAAGTTAAAACACAAAGTGTTTACAAAGTATAAGGAAGAGGAAAAATGATAATTATTGAAAATAAGACTTGATTCATCTCCTTATCTGAATCATAACGGACTTAACTACTTATGAAGAGAACTGTTGTATTCAGAAATCATTGATATGATTGTGCTACAAATTCAAAACAGGAAGTGAACGTATGTGTAGGAAACTGCTATGAAGTAAAAAAAAAAAAAAAAAAGGGGTCGGATTAAAGAGGAGATTTGCTTCTTCCTTTACTCCACCCAGGTTTGTTGTGAGGAGAAATGGAAAATGTGTGATGTATGAAGTTCAAACTGCATTCATGTTCCAAATAGATTTCAATCAATTTTCCTCCGCGTGAGAAAAGGGAACCATTTTCTTTTCTTCGTTAACAAAATGTTTTGATACCTGACGGGGCATTTATTGGAGTTGTTGTGAAAATGATTCCCCATACTGTTCAACGCCCCTCGCCCTCCTTGTCATGCAGCATCGTGCAGACAGGTAATAACAATGTTGATCTAATCCTCTAACATTATTTGGTGAAGCAATAACCAAAACGGACCATTACTGTCACGGCAGGGGTGCATTCCAATGCACATTCATCTGTGCGCTGTGCTGAGTAAACCTTCGAGCGCGAACCTGGCGCAGCACAGCTGCAATCAATCAGCACTCAATACACCTGACCCTGATGAGTTCCCTGTGCTTCTTAAGCCAGCACAAACAGAACGTTGCTACCTGTTCCTTGCAGTAATCCTACACGTATCTAGCTCTATGTACACACACTCTCTCTCTCTCTGTGTCTGTCAGGTTCAAACACCAATGACATCTATTAAACAAGACAAGAAACAAAGAATTAAACAGAGACAGAATTCAATTTGGCTCAGTGAGGAGAAATGTATACATCTGTACTCTTGTACAGGGTCCGCCAAAAGATCCCATGCATCCTTCTCTAATTTGGACATTCCCTGACCACATGGCTACAGCTGCTTCCAAAGGGACGGGGTCGTAAACAGCCATCGCTTTTGATGACAAAACGGTTTAAAGCCGTATCGGTACATGTTTTTGTGTATTTGGGATCTGCAAAAGTCCAGAAAATGTTAAATCAAACCATTGAGGCAATGCGGGGATATTTATAAAACAATCTTGCCTTCCTTCATACTTCTTCCAAATGAGCCAATGAATTTTGTCCCATTTGTGACGTTTTTCCCCAAATTGCATGAGTCTGCCATTGAAGTGCGATGTTGTAGTCAATAAAGTCCTTCTTTTTTTCTATCCTCTTGTTGTGGGGCAGACTGGTTCGTACATGCACATGCATCTTCCGCTGTTCCCATTTCTGCTACAAAATTGCGTATAGTTGTAACTTATATCTGTCGGTAAACGCCATATGAAAGCGCAAAAAACTATAGTTTGTCCAAGAAAGATGGCGGGAAGACGCTGTCGAAGTGGAGGCTCTTAAATAAGACCGCCCACAAAACGGTGCATCCTGAGGACACGGTCAGAAAGTGGCTTGAAGACGGCCTGTAAAAAATAATCTATGTTTAATATAACCACCATTACATGTTATGCAGACCACAAGGAAGTGTTTTAAACGTAGGAAAAAAAAAATCATACCAAGACTATGTGTATATTTTGGTATATTGTCGCTGTGATTCTGGTTGTGCGTCAAATCTGTTGAAAAAAAGTAAAATAAAAAAATATGTGAACTGCATACAATTTTTTTTAATTCAATTTGCTGATTTGAGTTTGTATTGCTAACTACAGGCGTTTTCAAACTTTTTTCACTGAGTACCACCTCAGAAAAAACTTGGCTCTCCAAGTACCACCATGATGACCAACATTAAAATACAGTAGCGTAGTAGGCCTATGTATTCATTAAAAAGAAAACTGAGGTTTTATTTAACAAGTATACTTAATATTTTGGCCACTGTAACATCACACACAGTTTGAACAATAACACTGTGTTTGAATACAGGAAAACAAAACACTGTACTTTAAACAAGTGATTTTTTTTTACATACCCCTGGATCAGGGGTCGGCAAAAAATACAAAAAAAAAAAAAAAACATCTGTCTGGAGCCGCAAAAAATTAAAAGCCTTATATAAGTGTTATAATGAAGACAACACATGACGTAAGTGTCTTTATACTAGCCTACTATCAAAATTACTGTGTGTCGCTGTCTGACCCAAATCTCTGTTGACAGAATTGTTGACATTTAATATTCATTCAATACATTTTTACCCCATTGGAACAAATTAGTAAATCAGAGGCTTCACAGAGGGTGAGATAACTCCTGGAAATGACTGGCTCAGAATGGCCAAAGGTATAGATGTGTGTGTCCAAGTTAAAGAAAACGGCAGGCTGTTGTCTTTTAATCGATTTATTACAAACTTTGGCAAGCTAGGTAACGTTTGCTGTGGTGTGGAACAACATGGCACACAAACAACTATCAGAAATGCAGCCAATATTACATACAGATAATGTGTCCTGAAACATGCAAATATAAATTGAATACACAGAGGACACAAAGTAAAGGAAATTAAATGAGCTTAAAAATACCTACAAATGAGGCATAATAATGTAATATGTACATACAGCTAGCCTAAATAGCATGTTAGAATGGATTAGCTTGCAGTCATGCACAGACCAAATATGCCCGATTAGTACTCGACACAAGTCAATAACATCAACAAAACACACCTTTCTGCATTCACGCACAGTATAAAACGTTTGGTGGACACAATGAGACAAAGGAGTGGCATAAAACACGTCTGTCCGTGGCAGCGTCGGAGAATGTTATACATGTAAACAAACTACAGTGAGTTCAAGGACTCCTGTAATTAGTATGATAAAAAGTCGCTCGCCATTCGATTGAGGTAAACAGTGGGATTTCTAACAATTAGGGAGGTTTGTGTCATTTTTGTCTTAAAGAAACCATATTGAAACAAAACATATATTTTTCCCCACCTTTTTCCCATTTTCATACATTTTGAAAACTCTTCAGGCGCAGACCCCCGCACTAAATGGAGCCTGTGTACCAACGGTGGTACACGTAGCACAATTTGAGAATCCCTGGCTTACTGTAGAAGGGGAAAATCTCCTGCTGTGATTTCTAACAAGATCATAGTAATCATTTTATGAACAATTTTCATGATAAGTGGCCTATTTTTCTAGCTTGAGCACAGGCTACTGAAATGTCTTGCACAAACCTGACACAACCCCCCCCCCCCCCCCCCCCCCAAAAAAAAGATGCGTGACAGCACATATTTCTGGTCAATAACAACAACTGAGAAACTGAGAAAGAGGAAGTGTTTGTGTGTATGGGGGATGATTTCAAATGTGACCCAAATGTAACGGGTACATTTAGTTTTTTGGACACACACACACACACACACACACACACACACACACACACACACACACACACACACACACACACACACACACACACACACACACACACACACACACACACACCACTGGTGTTTGTTTGAGCGCATTAATTCACTCAACATCAATTAAAGCCAACTGCAATCTTTTTCTCACCGTCTTTCTCGTGCTTAGACAGGAATTCATCTTCTTGTGGTTATTAAGAGTTATGTTAGAGCAGGGGTGTCAAATGTACGGCCCGGGGTCCGGATCAGGCCCGCGAACAGGTTTTATTCGGCCCGTGGGATGAGTTTATTAAGTATAAAAATTTACCTGAAATTTTGGAATGAAAGAAACTACTGTTTCAAATGTGTCCACTAGATGTCGCAAGAGCAATTCTTTGTATCTTTGTAGATGATGCTACATATGTACTGTCAAATTGAGGGGGTAGCAGCTTGGTGTGGTGTTGTTCTCCCAGGAAAGCAGACGGACTACTTGGGACATGGTGTGCAGGTATAAACATGATTTAATTTTAACTCGAAAAAGGTACAAAAAAAGGCGCTCACAGAGGAGGTACAAAAACTTGGCTATGAAACAAAACTAACTGTTACATTTAGAACGCATTTTGAATGCGCGAGTTGTCACCCCCAGATGCTGCAGGCAGGAGAGCAGGTAAGAACTTGTTTTAATATAAAAATGACAAAAGAACACATGACAAAAAGCAAAGAAATGGCGTGCCTACGCACGAGAAGCTAAATGCTAATGGTTAGCAAGCATCAAGTTCAAAGTCCAGGATAAACGACATACAGAGCGCACGCGAAGCTAAGATGTGAGTTAACGAGGTTAATACAAGGCAGAATAACAAACGTGACTGTTGCATAGAGCGAACAAAACATCTAGGATGAACACAGGTAGCAGGCAGGTTTAAATACTCAAACAATAATGAAAAACAGGTGTGCGTCAGAAAGTCAGTGCAGGTGGAGCAAATGTGGTAACCCTGGGGATAAGAAACAGGAAGTGCTCAAACTCGGGGATCAGAAGAGTCCAAAAATAATTAGAAAACACACAAAAGGACTCAAGAACAAAACTGTGTCGGATCTGTTTGGCGGATCGTGACATTAACACCTAACGTAAACTATGAACATAAAACAAACAACACTTACTGTGGCTTGAAAAGAGCAGCATGGACTTTGGCATGAAAAACTAGCATGGACAGAGCAGGAGAAGAAAAATGAGGCCAGGCCGACTGACTGGCAAAGACGAGCTTAAATACTGCCTCTGATTAGTCCTCGGGAAGCAGGTGAGCGGGTGAGTACTAATCAGAGACAGGTGAACACTGAGTTACCAAGGTGACAAAACAAATAAGGAGGTGCCAAAGGAACTAATGGAATCGTCGTGGAAACTAAAACAAACAAAGGTTCACAAAGACAGAAATTAATGGAGTCCAAAACTAGCAGAAAAATAACAAAACCTAATCCAGACCACATAACATGACATGTACAAAATAAACCACATGACGTTAGTACACCAGTCTAGGAAAATAGCAAACTGCATAAATAACATCCTGTAATTTGATTTTGATATAACTTTATCTTGATAGATTGAAGACTTACACCAAGGAGTTGACTGATGAAAATTATCACATAATTTATTCAGGAAGCATAATTAACGACAAAGAATGGTAGAAAACTATTAACCCCAACAAGTAGGTGTAAAAAAAAAAAAAACAATTATGATTTGTACAATTTCAGAATGTACTTGTTCTGTTTTTAAACAAAGAAAACAATTTGAAGTTGTTTTTATTTTTAAGTTATCATGCCGTGATTTTACCAGTTTAGTTTAGTTTATTAAGGATCCCCTTTAGTCTACACCGCATTGGAGACTATTCTTCCTGGGGTCCAGGCAAAACAACATCACACAATCAAAAAACAAAAGATTACAATGCAGTACAACATGATCAATAATAAAAAAAAATGTGTACAAAAATAGCAACAACAAAAAACAAAACAAAAAAAACTTGGAGTTTACAAATTTATAACAAAAATAAAAAAGAGCAACATAAAAATAAAACAAATAACCAGTGGCCTACAATATACATATTAGTTTACCAAAAACAAACAATATTCTACGTGACGAAAAAGTACCATAATGAATAAAATATGACATAAAGTACAAACCCCGTTTCCATATGAGTTGGGAAATTGTGTTAGATGTAAATATAAACGGAATACAATGATTTGCAAATCCTTTTCAACCCATATTCAGTTGAATATGCCCTAAAGACAACTTATTTGATGTTCAAACTCATTAAGTTTATTTTTTATTTTTTTTGGGCAAATAATAATTAACTTAGAATTTCATGGCTGCAACACGTGCCAAAGTAGTTGGGAAAGGGCATGTTCACCACTGTTTTACATCACCTTTTCTTTTAACAACACTCAATAAACGTTTGGGAACTGAGGAAACTAATTGTTGAAGCTTTGAAAGTGGAATTATTTCCCATTCTTGTTTTATGTAGAGCTTCAGTCGTTCAACAGTCCGGGGTCTCCGCTGTCGTATTTTACGCTTCATAATGCGCCACACATTTTCCATGGGGGACAGGTCTGGACTGCAGGCGGACCAGAAAAGTACCCACACTCTTTTTTTTACAAATCCACGCTGTTGTAACATGTGCTGAATGTGGCCTGACATTGTCTTGCTGAAATAGGCAGAACAAGACGGTGCTTGGATGACAACATATGTTGTTCCAAAACCTGTATGTACCTTTCAGCATTAATGGTGCCTTCACAGATGTGTAAGTTACCCATGCCTTGGGCACTAATGCACCCTCATACCATCACAGATGCTGGCTTTTGAACTTTGCGTCAATAACAGTCTGGATGGTTCGCTTCCCTTTTGGTCCGGATGGCACGTTGTCGAATATTTCCAAAAACAATTTGAAATGTGGACTCGTCATACCACAGAATACTTTTCCACTTTGCATCAGTCCATCTTAGATGATCTCGGACCCAGAGAAGTTGGCGGCATTTCTGGATGTTGTTGATAAACGGCTTTCGCTTTGCATAGTAGAGCTTTAACTTGCACTTACAGATGTAGCGACAAACTGTATTTAGTGACAGTGGTTTTCTGACGTGTTCCTGAGCCCATGTGGGGATATCCTTTAGAGATTGATGTCGGTTTTTGATACAGTGCCGTCTGAGGGATCAAAGGTCACGGTCATTTAACGTTGGTTTCGGGCCATGCCGCTTACGTGGAGTGATTTCTAGAGATTCTCTGAACCTTTCCAAGATTTTATGGACCATAGATATTAAAATACCTGAATTTCTTGCAATTGCACTTTGAGAAACGTTGTTCTTAAACTGTTTGACTATTTGCTCACGCAGTTGTGGACAAAGGGGTGTACCTCGCCCCATCCTTTCTTGTGAAAGACTGAGCATTTTTTGGGAAGCTGTTTTTATACCCAATCATGGCACCCACTTGTTCCCAATTAGCCTGCACACCTGTGGGATGTTCCAAATGGGTGTTTGATGAGTATTCCTCAACTTTGTCAGTTTTTATTGCCACCTTTCCCAACTTCTTTGTCACGTGTTGCTGGCATTAAATTCTAAAGTTAATGATTATTAGCAAAAAAAAAAGTGTTTATCAGTTTGAACATCAAATATGTTGTCTTTGTAGCATATTCACCTGAATATGGGTTGAAAATGATTTGCAAATCATTGTATTCCGTTTATATTTACATCTAACACAATTTCCCAACTCATATGGAAACAGGGTTTGTATATTCAAAATCAAGATAATATCAATATAAAAACGACAACCAGAAACAAGAATGAATTCAATGACGCCCCGTAGAGCACACGCAAAATCTTCATCTAAATATTGCGATCTGCACCACTTTAAAATTGCACATGCAGAGTTAGTAAATTGCATACAACACGGCCACTAATAGTACACGCTATTTTATATATTGCTCACACTGTTTACCCCATGATGTTTGGATCTTAGTAAATCAGGCATAAAGTCAACAAGTTAACTAACTATAAATAGAGCACCAGACTCCTCTTGTTTGGATTTGTTTATTCGTCTTATTTGTTCATAACTCATATCACCGTGTGGAGGCCAACTCACACTTATCTTGCATCTGGTCAGCTGCTGATGGCTGTCAATCATAGTCACTTTGGCAATAAGGCAGCCCAAGAAAGGCAAAAATGAGATTGTGGGAGAAGTCTAAAGGGAAAAGCTTCAGCATGAGCGGCCGTTTTCCACCTGGCACTAGTGTTTGACTTGTTGTCATTTAGTAGAGTAACTTTAAATTGGGATGTTTAAAAAAATCGCCCTGTTCTCTGGAGCAAATTTCCAAGCTTTCTGCGTCAACATGTGCCGCCAAACAGTTTGTAATTTTCCAAAAACAAGAAAAGGCAACATGACATTTTAAAGAAAAGTCATGTTGTTACAAAACAAGAGCACGTGGCTTAAAAAAACGGTTCGACGTCAGAGAACCATCCCAATTTCCCGGCATGCCCAGGAGGCTGCAATCAGCTCAAATCCTGGTCTTTCAGATTCCAAAAGAGTAAAGTGGGATTCATGATCTGCATGAGTTGTCTTATTTCCGTGCCATCTTCTTTCAGGATATCTGCCTCATGGGCATTCTGGGAAATCAGGAGGGTTGGCATTTTAAAGGGCTTCAAGCAATACAGTGGTATTATTATTATAATTTATTTTTTTTAACTTTAGAAATCTGAACTGATTTTTAGCCCAAATCTAGGCAAAAAAATGTCGTAATGTGAGCTAATTGTATCAGGTTGTCTCCGATAAAATCCGATGAATTACATTTTTTCCAAACAATAATATTTCTGCAAATTTATTTTGCCTAAAGTGGTTGAAAAAAAGACTGAAAGTAACTTCAAAGCTGCTCCTGACCTTTCTGTCACTACAGTAATCCCTTGTTCTTCTCTGTTAATTGGTTTTAGGCTTCACCGTGGTTAGGGAATTTCTGTAGTTTTTTTAAAACAAGAGCATAAAAACCTTGTTTATGACATTATGAGAGCCAACTAGACATGAAAAGACACACAACATTTAAAATTGTTTCATCTAAATCAAGTAGGGCTCCTCAACTAAATTGTTTCGGGAGCCACATTTACAGACAGCTCAGGACTTCTCTTTTCTCTATTATTCTTATTTTGTATATTCCTGAGAACCAATATTTTCAACTTTGGATGTTTGATTTTTCTATTGCCAGTGTTACAATATATGAAAAAAATAAATACATAACAATAATAATAATATTGTGACGGTTTCATGC
Source organism: Nerophis ophidion (assembly GCF_033978795.1). NCBI lineage: Eukaryota > Metazoa > Chordata > Actinopteri > Syngnathiformes > Syngnathidae > Nerophis > Nerophis ophidion. The sequence continues at coordinate 68,679,690 of NC_084611.1, forward strand.
CGTCGTGCAGGTTCCCAAGACCATCAAGGAAGGACATGCTTGAGCAAGTTTGACTATTGTTTACTTCTCAATACAAGCTTGTCTGCGGTCGGGTCGCTTTTCAGCTCCTCCTCGACTGGTCGCTCTCCGGTCCACTCTTCAGCCGCGCACGTCGTCGTCGTCTACTGCTCGCTCTCTGTCGCTTTCGCTCCTCCTGCACTGCTGCGGGCTCTCCAACTCCTTCTGCTTCACCCTCCTCTGCTGCTGCTCTTTTATACAGCGAGAGGAGATTCATCGATTGTGTACAGGTGCGCGATACACGCACCTGAACTCGATCGTGGTGTCGCTCCCGGCACGCCCCGCCTCTCCGCTCGGTAGCCGTCCCCGCCTCCTCGCCGCCATCTTGGCGTCGCTCCCGGCGTGCCCTGCCCCGCTGCTCGTTCGCCGGCTCCGCCGCTCGACAAATATATATATATATATATATATATACATATATATATATATATATATATATATATATATATATATATATATATATATATATATATATATATATATATATATATATATATATATATATATATATAAAACATATATATATAAATATATATATATATATATATATATATATATTAGGGGTGTGGGAAGAAAATCAATTCGAATACGAATCGAATCGTTTATGTTGTGCGATTCAGAATGGATTCTAATTTTTAAAAAATCGGACAAAAAACATTAATCATTTTTTTATTTTAATTGTTTTATTTTTTTTTATAATCAATCCAACAAACCACTACACAGCAATACCATAACAATGCAATCCAATTCCAAAACCAAACCTGACCCAGCAACACTCAAAACTGCAATAAACAGAGCAATTGAGAGGAGACACAAACACGCCACAGAACAAACCAAAAGTATTGAAACAAAAATTAATATCATCAACAACAGTATCAATATTAGTTATAATTTTAGCATAGCAGGGATTAAAAATCCCTCATTGACATTATCATTAGACATTTATAAAAATGTTAAAAAAGTGTCACAGTGGCTTACACTTGCATCGAATCTCATAAGCTTGACAACACACTTAGTCCAATGTTTTCACAAGGATAGAATGAGTCATACTTTTGGTTCAATTAATAGTTTAAACAAATTTAGATTATTGCAATCAGTTGCTAAAACATTGTCCTTTATAATTATAAAAGCTTTCTAAAAAAATCTACTACTCTGCTAGCATGTCAGCAGACTGGGGTAGATCCTGCTGAAATCCTATGTATTGAATGAATACAGAATCCTTTTGAATCGGGGAAAAAATTGTTTTTGAATCGAGAATCGAATCGAATTGAAAAAAATCGATATATTATTGAATCGTGACCCCAAGAATCGATATTGAATCGAATCGTGGGACACCCAAAGATTCACCGCCCTAATATATATATATATATATATATATATATATATATATATATATATATATATATATATATATATATATATATATATATATATATATATATATATATATATATATATATATATGTATATATATATATATATATATATATATATATATATATATATATATATATATATATATATATATATATATATATAACATACTGTATATCTTCAAGACACTTTTTTACCGTTTCTGCAGGATGCGCCGTTTTACATGCCTCCACTTTGAAAGTGTTTTCTCCCCGTCAGCCATGTTGTAGTTTTTAGCGCTTCCCTATGGAGTCTATTGACAGATACACATTTGAACCATGCGCTACTTTGTATTAGAAATGTTTACAGCATATGATTCATGTGCATGTACAAGAAGCTTATTGACTACAACATCGGAAAACAATGTCGGACTTGCGCAAATCACACCCGGTAAATATGGCGATATCCGCTGACGTGACAATTTGGGGAAAAACGGCTCATGACGAAAGGCAAGATTATTTTATAACGTTATCCTACATTGTTTGGTTTCAAAGAAAAAAGCAGGTACCATCACGTACAAAACCCAAAACCGGTGAAGTTTGCACGTTGTATAATTTGTAAATAAAAACTGAATACAATCATTTGCAAATCCATTTAAACTTATATTCAATTGAACAGACTGCAAAGACAAGATATTTAATGTTGTAAATGAGAAACTTGTTTTTTTTTGGCAAATAAACATTAATTTAGAATTTAATGGCAGCAACTCATTGCAAAAAAGTTGACACAGGGGCATTTTTACCACTGTGTTACATGGCCTTTCCTTTTAACAACACACAGTAAACGTTTGGGAATTGAGGAGACCAATTTTTGAAGCTTTTCAGGTGGAATTATTTCCCAATTTTGCTTGATGTATAGATTAAGTTGTTCAACAGTCTTTTTGTGATATTTTAAGCTTCATATTCATAAGGCTCAGCAGCGGCTGCACTTCTTGAGAGTCCTCAAGAAGTACAACTGAGTTTTCAACCTGCTGCTGACCTTCTACTGCTCATCCATTGAGAGCCTGCTGACCTATTGCATCACAGCATGGTACGGCAGCTGCACCGCTGCAGACAGGTAGAGGCTCCAGACAGTGGTAAAGGCAGCACAGCGAATCATCGGCTGCCCTCTCCCCTCCCTGACAGATATCTACACCTCCCGCTGCCTCAGCAGAGCTACCAACATAATCAAGGACAGCTCACGCTCTGGCGTTGACTTGTTTCACCTGCTGCCCTCAGGAAGGCCCTACAGGGTCTAAAACAAACAGACTCAAGAACAGGTTTTTTTCTTCCCAAAAGCCATAACCACAGTGAACTCTATAGGCACTGATTTTATAGTTTAGCACCTCTCGGTGTGCAATTTTTACTTCCCACCCACAGTCTGAATGCTTCTGTATATATGTATATAGTATAACATTCAAACAACACATTCAGAAAATTCGTTCTCAGGACCGGACTGTGTTACTTCCTTTTGCACTATTTTTCTTTTCTTTCCTTCCTATGTTTTGCATATTTGTAGACTGTCGCATTATACCTGTGTATAGTGACAATAAAAGTAATTAATTCAAACATTCATTCATATTACGCCACACATTTTCAATGGGAGACAGGTTTGGACTACAGGCAGGCCAGTCTGGTACCCGCACTCTTTAACTACGAAGCCACGCTGTTGTAACACGGGACTTGGCATTGTCTTGCTGAAATAAGCAGGGGCGTTCATGAAAAAGACGTTGCTTGGATGGCAACATATGTTGCTCCAAAATCTGTATGTACCTTTCAGCATTAATGGTGCCTTCACAGATGTGTAAGTTACCCATGCCTTGGACACTAATACACCCCCATACCATCACAGATGCTGGCTTTTGAACTTAGCACCTAGAACAATCCCGATGGTTCTTTTCCTCTTTGTTCCGGAGGACACAACGTCCACAGTTTCCAAAAAACAATTTGAAATGTGTATTTGTCAGACCAGAGAACACTTTTACACTTTGCACCAGTCCAACTTAGATGAGGCCCAGCAAAGCATTTCTGGGTGTTGTTGATAAATGTCTTTGGCTTTGCATAGTAGATTTTTAATTTGCACTTACAAATGCAGTGACGAACTGTAGTTACTGACAGTGGTTTTCTGAAGTGTTTCTGAGCCCATGTGGTGATATCCTTTACATACTGATGTCATTTTTTGATGCAGTACCACCTGAGGGATCCAAAGTCACGGGCATTCAATGTTACATGCAGTGATTTCTCCAAATTCTCTGAACCTTTTGATGATATTACATACCTTGGTTGGTGAAATCCCTAAATCCCTTGCAATAGCTCGTTGAGAAATGTTGTTCATAAACTGTTGGACAATTTGCTCACGCATTTGTTCACCAAATGATAACCCTCGCCCCATCCTTGTTTGGGAATGACTGAGCATTTCCTGGAAGCTGCTTTTACACCCAATCATGGCACCCACCTGTTCCCAATTAGCCTGTTCACCCGCGGGATGTTCCAAATAAGTGTTTGATGAACACTCCTCAACTTTCTCAGTCTGTTTTACCACTTGTGCCAGCTTTTTTGAAACATGTTGCAGGCATCAATTCCAAATGAGCTAATCGTCACGGAGTGTTAGGCCTTTTTGCAGACCGATTATCAGGGCTCTCCAGTCTTCTCTGCCGTCCGCTCTATGTATGGATTCTAGATTATTGATATTTCCGATACAATTTCTTAGGCTGTTTATGTATGTTGTTCGTTGTGGACCTAGAGCTTTCTTTGCTACTAGTTTTCTTGTAAACATCAGTTTTTGTAAGATGTCTTTTCTAATGATATGTCAGAGGAATTTCAGTCGCATAGTTGCAATTAGAGATCTTCTTGTCTTAGCCTTTGCCAAAACCTCTTCATTACTTATATTCTCAGTCCATGATAAGCGAGGTATTTTTCTGAAGAACCACATTTCAGTTGTGTCTAATGTTCTCAGTTGTTGATTGCTTAAACTCCAGTTTTGAGGACTCTGACGTTGGTGTCAATTGAGATGTTTCTATTTTTAAATATGAGACTCATTTTGTTGAAGCTGTCTTTTGACATGGGAATCCTTTTGTTTATCTCTTTTTCGCACCTACCATCAGATGTTACTGTGACACCCATGTAGGGCTGGGCGATATGGCCTTTTATATAAATATCTCGATATTTTTGGGCCATGTCACGATACATGATATATATCTCAAATATTTTGCCTTAGCCTTGAATGAACACTTGATGCATATAATCACAGCAGTATGATGATTCTATGTGTCTACATTAAAACATTCTTCTTCATACTGCATTAATATATGCTACTTTTAAACTTTCATGCAGAGAGGGAAATGAGAACAAAGTCAATTTAGTAAATCTGTATTTATTAAACAGTTATTAAACAGTGGCACAAACATTCAAGTCATTTCAAAACAGAAAGTGCAAGATTGTCAGAGACATTTTAAAACAAGCTATTAGTGCACTTTTGTGCATGATGTCACAAAGATGACATATCAAAACAACACTAAATTAAAGTGCACTTTTTGTACAGAACGCCACTGCAATAGTTTGAAACAAATAAAGTGCACTTTTGTGCATGATGTCACACAAGATATTTCAACAAGTGTCAACTAAAAATGAGCTGCATAATAGGAAAGCAAATAGCAGTGCTGCTACTTTTTGTAGCAACGCTTTCCCCGCATAAATGTTCAATAATATTCCCATAGAAGCCAAACCACCGCCAGATGATGCACCCGGTGCTGTTTTTCTTGGGAATTAATTCTTCCCTCATTTGTTACCAGATTGGCACCTTCTCTCTCTCGTATTACCACTTGCAACGCACCGTTAGCATCACAGCTATTGTTACCCATGTAGCTACTTCTCTGCTCGGGAAGGGCGTGTGACGTTGCATGCGTGACTTTTGTAAGAAGGTGCGCTTGTTTATGTTTCCGTGAGAAGGAGAGACAAGGAAGAGTGGGAAACGCATGCAGCGTAATGGCCGCAGCTAAAAGCAACTGTGTGAATGTCATGATGTAGTCATTTTCTAAATCACACAGAGACAAACCCGCGATAAATCAAATATATCCATATATCACCCAGCCCTACACCCAGGTATTTGATTTGATCCACTTTCCGGTTTTTAATTTCTCAGTCTTTTTTGCTACTTGTGCCAGCTTCTTTGAAACATGTTCCAGGCATCAAATTCCAAATGAGCAAATATTTGCAAAAAATAACAACGTTGCTCTGTTCCAACATTAAATATCTTGCCTTTGCGGTCCATTCAATTGAATATAAGTTAAAAAGGATTTCCAAATCATTGTGTTCTGTTTTATATTTACAATTTACACAACGCCCCATATTCACTGGTTTTGGGGTTTGTATAAAAAAGTTGGTTTTGAATAACAGGTCCTCCTTAAAGGCCTACTGAAATGAGATTTTCTTATTTAAACGGGGATAACAGGTCCATTCTATGTGTCATACTTGATCATTTCGCGATATTGCCATATTTTTGCTGAAAGGATTCTGTAGAGAACATCCACGATAAAGTTTGCAACTTTCGGTGTTAAGAGAAAAGCCCTGCCTTTACCGGAAGTCACAGACGATGACGTCACACGTGTGGGGTTCCTCACATATTCACATTGTTTTTAATTGGAGCCTCCAACAAAAAGTTCTATTCGGACCGAGAAAACGAAAATTTCCCCATTAATTTGAGCGAGGATGAAAGATTCATGTTTGAGGATATTGATAGCAATGGACTAGAAAAAAAAAATGATAAAAAAAAAAAGTAAAAAAAAAAAAAAAACCCCATTGCATTGGGACGGATTCCGATGTTTTTAGAGACATTTACTAGGATACTTCTGGGAAATCCCTTGTCTTTCTATTGTGTTGCTAGTGTTTTAGTGAGTTAAATAGTACCTGATAGTCGGAGGTGTGTATCCACGGGTGTCTTGACGCCAATGTCTCAGAGGAGTCGACGGCAGCTTCATGGACGGCCCAAGCTCAGCTTTTCTCCGGTACGAAGCGACTTTTTACCACAATTTTCTCACCGAAACCTGCTGGTTGACATTCCGTCGTAATTCATGTTTGCTTGACCGCGCTCTGGTCCATAGTAAAGTTTCACTTCCAGGAATTTTAAACAAGGAATCACCGTGCTAAAGCTTCCCAACTCCATCTTTCTACTTTGACTTCTCCATTATTAATTGAACAAATTGCAAAAGATTCAGCAACACAGATCTCCAAAATACTGTGTAATTATGCCGTTAAAGCAGACGACTTTTAGCTGTGTGTGTGCGCAGCGCTAATATTTCCTTACAGCCCGTGACGTCACGCGTCCACGTCATCATTCCGCGACGTTTTCAACAAGAAACTCCCAGGAAATTTAAAATTGTAATTTAGTAAACTAAAAAGGCCGTATTGGCATGTGTTGCAATGTTAATATTTCATCATTGATATATAAACTATCAGATTGCGTGGTGGGTAGTAGTGGATTTCAGTAGGCCTTTAAAGTATAACACAAAGCAGAGAAATGTATACTGGTAAGTTGAGGTACCACTGTTCTTTTCCTTTCTCCAGCAACCCCCGAAAAGTTCCCGTTCAGTCATCCTCGACCTTTCTTTTCTACATTCTTGTCCTCTGCTGAAGGTCACGACCCGGCTGCTCGCTCCTGCAGCCAACAGGCATCCAGGTGTGAGCTTGTGTGGTGTGATGAAGCGCTGAGGGTGAGCCAAAGTTCAGACAGGTCACAGAGGCAGACACAGGTTTCGCTCCACGTCGGTGTGTGTGTGTGTGTGTGTGTGTGTGTTGCCACTGACACGTGTGTGCGACTATGTCCGAGTGTCGTGAAACAAATGGAGAGCACGTCTCCTGGCACAGGAAGCCGCCTAATGAGCGGCGAGCCGGCAGCAGACGGCGGTCACCGGCAACCTCTGTGGTCGACACCATGGCGTCGTGTGTACACGCTGCGGTCAGCCCACACACATCTGACACACACCTGACAAGACACACACACCTCCCGGATGGATTTGATAGCCGCTAAACACTCGGCAACGAGACGCATATACCTTGGACGGATTTGAACTTTGACCCCCGCGAAGTTCAATGGCAGCGAGCTAAAAGTTTGAAGATTGGAATAAAAGGTGACTAAGCATTGGTTTGACGTTTGAACTCAGCTGGCTTGCGAGAGCTATCATCTAAAGCAGTGGTTCTCTGGGAGTACTTGAAGGTATGCCAAGGGATACGTGAGATTTAAAAAAAAAAAAATCTAAAAATAGCAACAATTCAAAAATCCTTTATAAATATATTTATTGAATAATACGTCAACAAAATATGAATGTATGTTTAAATCAGCTGTTCCAAACTCATTTTAGCTCAGTGGCCGCATGGAAGAAAATGCATGCGGGCCAGACGGTTAAAATCATGGCATAATAATACAACTACAACAACTTCAGATGGTTTTGGGGTTTTTTGTGTGAAAATACAACAAGCACATTCTGAAAATGTTCATATCACAAATAATCATTTTGTCAAAACACTTCAAGTTAGTGAAAAATTTTGAGGAAAAAAATGTGCAGTTTCAAAAACACAATGAACTTAAGACTTTACCTCAGTATATAAGTTCATAAACTGTGAAAAGAAATGCAACAATGCAATATTCAGTGTTGACAGCTAGATTTTTTGTGGACATGTTCCGTAAATATTGATGTTAAAGATTTATTTTTTTGTGAAGAAATGTTTAGAATTAATATTATGAATCCAGATGGATCTCTATTACAATCCCCAAAGAAGGCACTTTAAGTTGATGATTACTTCTATGTGTAGAAATCTTTATTTATAATTAAATCACTTGTTTATTTTTCAACAAGTTTTTAGATATTTTTATATATTTTTTTCCAAATAGTTCAAGAAAGACCACTACAAATGACCAACATTTTGCACTGTTATACAATTTAGTAAATCAGAAACTGATGACATAGTGCTGTATTTTACTTCTTTATCTCTTTTTTTTCGCCAGAAATGCTTTGCTCTGATGAGGGGGTACTTGAATTAAAAAAATGTTCACAGGGGGTACATCATTGAATAAAGGTTGAGAACCACTGATCTAAAGCAGTGTTTTTCAACCACTGTGCTGTGGGAGACTATGCAGTTTCACCTATTTGGGTTAAAAATATTTTTTGCAAACCAGTAATTATAATCCGCAAATAATGTGCTGTTGTTGAGTGTCGGTACTGTCTAGAATTCAGCAGAGTAACCATGTTATTCTCCTCAATATCAGTAGGTGGAAGCTGGTAGCTAATTGCTTTGTAGATGTCGGGAACACGTCGTGTGAGACGACGATGGTTTGTCGTGATCACAATATGCAGGCGACTGCGGGTGGCAGCGTGCAGGTAAAACGGTATCTAATGCTTAAACCAAAAATAAACAAGAGGTGAGTGCCCCTAAGAAAAGGAACTGAAGCTTAGGGATGGCTATGCAGAATGAAACTAAAACTGAACTGGCGACAAAGTAAACAAAAACAGAATGCTGGACGGCAGCAAAAACTTAGAGAATGTGGAGCAGACGGCGTCCACAAAGTACATGACATGACAATGAACAATGTCCACACAAAAAAAGATAGCAACAACTTAAATATTCTTGATTGCTAAAACAAAGCAGCTGCGGAGAATAGCGCTCAAAGGAAGACATGAAACTGCAACAGGAAAATACCAAAAAACAGGAAAAGCCACCAAAATAGGAGCGCAAGACAAGAACTAAAAAACTGTGCACGGGAAAACAAAACACCAAAAAAAGTAAAAATAAGTCACAGCGTGTTTTGACAATAGACCTACTTTGAGACAACAGCTATAGTGATGAATGGTTGGTTATGGTTTAAATGAATATCCAACAATTGCGACAACAACATTTTATTGTCTACTGAGTTTCATTTTTTAAAGGGGAATATTATCACAATTTCAGAATGGTTAAAACCAATAAAAATCAGTTCCCAGTGGCTTATTTTATTTTTCGAAGTTTTTTTCAAAACTCATCACGCAATACCCCGAAAAAAGTGCCTGGTTTTCACCATCGGTATATCCACCTGTCTATTGTCCTGTGACGTCACTGCGTGACACCAACACAAACAAAAATGGCAGATAGGACAGAATGGTATAGCGACATTAGCTCGGATTCAGACTCGGATTTCAGCGGCTTAAGCGATTCAACGGATTATGCATGTATTGAAACGGATGGTTGGAGTGTGGAGGCAGATAGCGAAAACAAAATTGAAAAAGAAACTGAAGCTATCGAGCCATATCACGACAGACAGCGGCAACGAGGACAAATTTGGCGATCGCCTTCTAACCATCGATTGCATCTTTTGACCACTGGTGCAACTTCAATCCGTCGATTGGTATGTGTTTGTTTGGCATTAAATGTGGGTGGAGGGAAAGGTTGGATGCAAATATAGCTACAATTAGGCATAATGATGCAATATGTACATACAGCTGGCCTAAATAGCATGTTAGCATCGATTAGCATGCCGTGACCATTGATATGTCTGATTAGCACACTCCACTAAGTCAACTTGAATCCGTCCCTGATCGTGTTGTTACACCCTCCGACAACACACCGACGAGGCATAATCTCCAAGGTACGGAAAACAGTCGAAAAAACGGAAAATAACAGAGCTGATTTGACTTTGTGTGTGTAATGTGTTTGAGAAAATGGCGTATTGCTTCCCGTTGTGACGTCACGGGTGAAAGGTCATTGCTCCGACAGCGAACAATTGAAAGGCGTTTCAATCGCCAAATTCACCCTTTTAGAGTTCGGAAATCGGTTAAAAAAACATATGGTCTTTTTTCTGCAACATCAAGGTATATATTGACGCTTACATAGGTCTGATGATAATGTTCCCCTTTAATGATTTCTGCTGGTGGTGTCCCTCCGGGTTTTTTCAACGAAAAAAATACACCTTGGCTCAAAAAAGGTTAGAAAAACACTGTTCTCAAGGTCTAATCTCAAGTCAAATACTACAGGGGAAACACAATTTTAAATAAAATAGGACTGTCCCGATAAAATGTTTTACTTTCGATACGATACCGATATTGGAGTCTTGAGTATTGGCCAATAATGCGCTAACGGAGGCTAACTATTTATAGCGCCATTGTGGTCACAGGGAGCTAACTAGCATGTGCTGCTAAATTGACATAATCAGCTGGTGAACTGCTCTCTCGCCTCAGAGCTCGTTAAAGTTTATACTCAGTGGTGTCAAACCTACGGCCCGAGGGCCGGATCAGGCCCGCAAACAGGTTTTATCCGGCCCGCGGGATGAGTTTGCTAAGTATAAAAATTAACCTGAAATTTTGGAATGAAAGAAACAGCTGTTCTACATGTGTCCACTGGATGTCGCAATAGCAATTCTTTGTATCTTTGTAGATTTATACTACATATATAATAAAAAAATAAACCACATTATGTTAGTACATCAGTTGAGGAAAATTATCAAACTACATAAATAACATTCTGTCATTTGGTTTTGATATAATTTTTTTATCTTGATACATTGAAAGTTAACACCAATGAGTTGACTGATGAACATCATCGCATAATTTATTCAGTATATTTATTCAATATCAATAACGACAAATATAGATAGAATATTATTAACTGCAACATGTAAGTGTAAAAAACAAACCAACAACATTAGGATTTGCACATTTTCAGAATACGCTTGTTCTATTTTTAAACAAAGAAAATTGTCACACCGCGGTGAGGGATGTCTTTTCTTGTTTTTTTCTGTCTTGTGATTTGCATGTTTTATTTGTGAAAAACAATTCCTCTTGTTTCAGATCACGGGCCCTTCCTCTGGTGTCACCAGTCTGACGTCATCTCTGACCCTTGATTGTTTCCACCTGTTTCCCATTACCCTCATGTTCCATATAAGCTCATGCCTCCCCTTGTTCTGTGCCAGATCGGCTCGAGCTTTCGTGTCAGTAAAGCGTCCAAGTTCATGTCCATGTTCATGTCCATGCCTTGCCTCTTTCCACGACTACTCCCTTGGAACAAAAAAATCCCATGCTGTAATTTTGAATTTAACTTTTTTCTCCTCCTCAGAGCGACTTTTGTAGTCTTGCCTTTGTTCAACCGAAGTGGTGAGTTTTGATTTTTTTTTAATAACCTTTTCTTCCTCAAAGTTTTTGAGTGATTTTTGTTTACCTTTATTAGACTAGAAATGTTCCTAGTCATTTTTGTTCTTCCTCCTGTTGGAGTGTTTTATGTTAATTGTTCGTAGCAGATACGACACTAATTATAGTTCGTCTTTTTGTTAATATTTTCCTCCTTTTTTAGGAGTGATTTTCGGTCGATCCCTTTTTAGAACTTTTTCCGCTGACCGTTTTTGTTTATTCATAGAATGCATATTACTCTGGCTCTGGAGGTTTAAGAGTTTTTTTCAAAATAAAAGCTTTACTAAGAACCTCATCTTTGCATCTGAGTCCACTCCTTAATCTAAGTTTGACAAAAACAATCTGAAGTTGTCTTTATTTTTAATTTATCGTGCCGTGATTTTACCAGTCCAGCCCACTTTGGAGTAGATTTTTCTTCATGTGGTCCCTGATCTAAAATGAGTTTGACACCCGTCATCATAAATCACGCCTCTCACCTAGATATTAGAAGGCTGGGAACATAATCCGACGAGTTGGTCAAATTTGACATCCAATTTAGACCCAGAAATGTTCAAGAAAGACACAAAAAGTCACTTGGTCTGCGCTTGGTACCACCCCCCTTTTTTCTTTGCAAAGATTATTAGTCATTCTTCGTCCAAACAAGAAAATATCAACATCCTAACAATCTGCATCCTAATGAGATCAAACATCGTACAGTAAGTGATGTTTTGCCATGTTTGTTTGTTCTAGTGAAGTCAATGAATAATAATTAGTGATGTTGTCGAAGAAAAAAGTGAACATTGTGATGCATTTTTTAAATCAATGCGCCATCGTATGCTTAAAATAAGCCAAATACGTAATTGTTATATGTTATTAAAACATGTGCCCATTATTACATTACATATTGTAATACATACATACTTACAGTGTGTATATAAAACCTTAATGGAGATATTTGGATGTTTTTTTTAAGGCTTTATAGGAACTCCCACAGGCTCCATTGTGAGCTGACTTTTGTTTGCATTTATTTACTAGTTAGAGTGCATAAAAAAAGGAAAACATTTGAGTTATTTTCTTACATAAGGATTGTGAATGATTGGCAAAATTCGAGAAAAATTAGCGCAGTTCCTCTTTAAACAGACGCAATCCGCTTTGCACATGCTTATTAGATCAGCTATCAAGTTTGCACGTGTTTTTGTACATGCAACCTTATTGTAAATAAGGCCCTTTGTATCTGTAAGTAATATGTAATTATAATTATTCAAGACTATTAATATTGAATTGGACTGAAATATTGTTCAATTTAAGGACACTTATTACATATGTCTAGCTTGTGTGCTATTGTACGCCCAGCTGTTGTGTAGCTGCTAGCTCATACTAGCACCAAAACCATGTTTACCTTTTGTAAATGACTAAAGTACAAAAAAAGATCAATCTTGTGTGTTTATTAGAGGACATTTAGATGTTAACTGGCTGTCCAGTTTTGCAAAAGTAAAAAGACTGCTTGTATTGGAGATTTTAGATGCAAGACGATTGTGGCCTGCGGGCCTGCAGTTAAGCGGGGTGTGTCAGGACCGGCCTCGAAGTCAGCGACAGTTGCGTAGATGGACCAGGTGGGCCTTATATTCTAATCACCTGCCGCTCTGTTTAAGCAGCAGCCGGGGAAAAGAGGTTGTGGGAGATGGCGTGAGCGCGAGAGTGTGCCTGTCACAGCCCCAAAAGAAAATTGCTGGAAAGCAACAGACAGACTTTTATTGAAATATAAAACTGTATTGCACGATGAAACGGGCTCGCATGGAAATGTTTGGTGGTCTGGAGAACCCACTGGAAGGCGACTTCCACACCTGTCTTTTTTCATGTTGACATCGAACCAATATCCAATATCAATATCGGATCGGGGCACTCTTTTAATTGAAACCTCCGAGTGCCTCACTAAGGAAAGAGAAGAACGTAAACAGGACTCACGTAACCTTGGGTTTATGCTATTTGTCAACACTTTTAAATACGTCTCATTAGTATATTCCAAAGCTAGTTAGACCAAATCTAGCTTTGGTGCTGGAATATTTAGACCATGGGTCTCTGACATTGTTTCGTCTGAGAGCTACTTTAGCAAAATAATAATCAAAATGTGTCTCATTAATTTGATAACATTTTCAACCTAAACAAATGGAATAAGATTGTTTAGCCAGAGCAAACAGTAGTGTGGTGTCCACAACTCAGTTTCTATTAAACATTTGTTCAACAACATCTGATATTTCAGGATGCATTTATTTATAGCGCAACGTTTTTTGATTTACTTTGACAATAGGGAATTTTTTGTGTTTTATGTGACTGGCATTTAAATTGTACCTTATTTATCCTTACTCGAAAAATTCAGTATTTGTCTTTATGCTATTTTGTAGTAATTTGTCATTAAACAAAGGCATCATGGGTGAATCTGAGTTAAACAGTTATAAAAAAATACTGATAGTTCAAACAAAAATGTTTACGCCCTTTGGTGAGCTGCTCACAATCAAGATAACAAGCTACTGGTAGCTCAGGAGTGGCTGGTTGAAGACCCCTGGTGGTAGCTGGGGTGTATATTGTAGCTTCCTGGAAGAGTTAGTGCTGCAAGGAGTTCTGGGTATTTGTTCTGTTGTGTTTATGTTATGTTACAGTGCAGATGTTCTCCCAAATTGTGTTTGTCATTCTTGTTTGGTGTGGGTTCACAGTGTGGCGCATATTTGTAACAGTGTTAAAGTTGTTTTTACGGCCACCCTCAGTGTGACCTCTATGGCTGTTGACCAAGTATGCCTTTCATTTGCTTATGTGTGTTGAAAAGCTGCATTTATTATGTGACTGGGCCTGCACGCTGTTTGTATGGAGGAAAAGCGGACGTGACGACAGGTTGTAGAGGACACTGAAGGCAGTGCCTTTAAAGCATGCTCCCCGATATTGTTGTCCGAGTAGAAATCGGGAGAAATTCGGGACAATGGTGGCCCTGGGAAATTATTGGGAGGGGCATTGAAATTCAGGAGTCTCCCGGGAAAATCGGGAGGGCTGGCAAGTATGGGAAAACCTCATCTGTACCCAATTTCAGGAACTGGTTCAATGAACTTGTGAACGTAATGACTCTTGAAAAAATAAGATTTGTAAACTCTACAAATATGAAAAAAAAACTGGGAACTAAAATATGTCCTTTATGGACATATATTGAATCATAACTTATAGAAAAAAAAAAAAATGTTGTATCTTTTTTGTAGTTTTATTTTTTAATTATTATTGTTTTTAATGTTTTTTTTTATTGTTCCCACATTACTATTGCTTTTGAAATGGTTTTGTCACGGTTTACTTCCTTTTTTTTGTGACTTTTTTTTTGTTTTGCATCTGATCAAGCCACGGAAATGTGACTTTGTTCTTCTTTTTTTAAGTGTGAACTGTGGAGAGGTCCCCGGGAGGTGGTCTCGTCATCACTTCCTGAGGACCCTTAATGCCGAGGAATATTCTTCATCTTTTTATTAAAGTTAAAGTTTAAGTACCAATGATTGTCACACACACACTAGGTGTGGTGAAACTAGTCCTCTGCATTTGACCCATCCCCTTGTTCACCCCCTGGGACGTAAGGGGAGCAGTGAGCAGCAGCGGTGGCCGTGCCCAGGAAAAACTTTTGGTGATTTAACCCCCAGTTTCAACCCTTGATGCTGAGTGCCAAGCAGGGAGATAACGGGTCCCGTTTTTATAGTCTTTGGTATGACTCGGCCGGGGTTTGAATTCACAAACTACCGATCTCAGGGCGGACACTCTAACCACTAGGCCACTGAGTAGGTTTGTTCTATGTTGTTTCTATGGTCTGGATGGTCTGCTGATCCTGAGCCAGTGCCGGATGGATGTATATTTATACAATGTCTGGGTACTTCTTCTAATAATGTCTATACTGTAAACCTTGATGTTAAAGCCCACGTGCAGCTCTCTCCTCAAGCATGCATGCACATCACCTCTGTTCTGCAGCAAATCCACTGGCTATCCATCAAACATCGTATCCACTTTAAAATAATTCTCCTCATCTTTTTGACCTGTTCCATGACGCCACGCCCTCACGTTCCCTAAGATCCTCGTCATCCATCCATCTCACCGTCCCCTTATTTAAACTGTTCAGCCGCCCAGCCCCTCATCTTTGGAACTCATTACCACCAGACCCTCGTAACTTAGACTCAATATCCCTCTTCAAATCAAGACTCAAAACACACCTAGTCCTGACTGCTCATTCATTGTAAATTTTATCGACCTTTGTTGTTGTTTTTATCCAATTGGTTTTATTGTTTTGATTTTGTACGGTGTCTTTGAGTGCCCAGAAAGGCGCCTTTTAAGTAAAAAAAAAAAAAAAGTGTGATTGTCAAATGTGATTTTAACTATAAAATTCAATAAGAAAAAAAATAACGTTATTTTGTTTAGAACAGTGGTTCTTAACCTGGGTTTGATCGAACCCTAGGGGTTCGGTGAGTCGGGCTCAGGGGTTCGGCAGAGTCTCCGCCACGGAGGTAAAGACGCATCCGACTTATCGTGTAAATAAAAACTTCTCCCTATCAGCGTATTATGGATACCCCCAAACAATAAACCCTCTAATTTTCCATCTCATTTGCAGGTTTTGTAATTTAATTGATTGAAACTTTTACTAGCAGATTGCAAAGGAAGAGAATACATTATATGAAACAGTACAGTGTACACAGTACAGTACATATTCCGTACAAATGACCACTAAATGGTAACACCTAAATAAGTTTTTCAAATTGTTTAAGTCGGGGTCGTTGTTAATCAATTCATGGTAATGTGTGTAAGGTGTGTAATTTGTTGTGAGTTCATGCACTGTGTTGGTTTTGTTCTTTGAACAAGGTGATGTTCATGCATGGTTCATTTTGTGCACCAGTTAACATTTCATTTTTCACTAAAGAAGGGTTCGGGAAATGCGCGTATGAAACGGGTGGGGTTCGGTACCTCCAACAAGGTTAAGAACCACTGGTTTAGAATCATTAGCATCAATATTTGTCTCCGCCTGTGTCTGACCGAGTATTACCTTTTTGCACTTGTAGGACAGTTCAGAATGTTGTTGCTTAAAGTCCATCTATCCATCCATCTTTTTTCTACCGCTTGTCCCTTTTGGGGTCGCGGGGGGTCGCTGGAGCCCATCTCAGCTGCATTCGGACGGAAAGCGGGGTACACCCTGGACAAGTCGCCACCTCATCACAGGGCCAACGCAGATAGACAGACAACATTCACACTCACATTCACACACCAGGGACCATTTTAGTGTTGCCTATTAGCCTATCCCAAGGTGCATGTCTTTGGAGGTGGGAGGAAACCTGAGTACCCGGAGGGAACCCGCACAGTCACGGGGAGAACATGCAAACTCCACACAGAAAAATCCCGAGCCCGGGATTAAAGGATAGGATAGAATAGGATAGGATAAGATAGGATAGGTCTTTATTGTCATTGCACAAGTACAACACAACTTTGTTTTCAGCACAAACCTGTTCAAGATTAGACAAACAAACAGTATACAGGGTTACAGAACAAGAACGCTGATGGGTCGCCATAAGGCGCCCCGTAAAAGATGGGAAAAAGGTAAACGCTGGGGAAGGATGAGTAAAAAAATACAATCCAGACTGGAAAAAACCTCCATAGCAAAGCACATATACATGTTACAACATACATCTCGAGATATCTAGCAACAGAGGGAAGGTAGTTCAAGGTCATGGTGGTAGGTCGCAGCTCTTCAGGCGCTGACCATCCATTCATCACCCTTACGGGATTTGCGTCGAAGGCGTTGGGTTGGGGGGTGGGGGATGGGGGGTTGTATGTGTGGCGTATATTTTTTTTGTGGATGTGTGTGAGTGTGTATAAGCCCGTAGTGTGTCTCTGTTCCGCGGCCTTGATGTATTGTACCGTCTCGTCCAAAGTCAACAACAACAGGTGTGTGTCCATGAGAGACAAAAAGGGAGTTTGTGTCTTCGCTGCGCTGTTCTTCGGGAGAGTCTCGAAGCCAGGGAAACAATCCAAGTTAGAATGATTTTGTATGCGAGTGAAAATAAAATTTGTTTTTCACTCTAAATTGTCTATGACTGGTCCTCAAAACCTGCGGGGTAGACAGTCCGATGTAAGCCATAGTTCTTCCCGCATCCTCCAATCATTTGTGGCAGCTTTGGGGTACTTTGAAGACTGCCAGCAACTTCCAATTCGTCGAAAAACCAGAGCAACGCTTACTCCAATCAGCAGATGTCCTGTTGTCATGATTCCGAATAGGTGGATATCTTCACGTCCTCGATAGAAAAGGGTCGCCAGGCACGCGGCACTCCTTCTCCCAAGAGTCCGTCGTGTGTCCAGCAACAACCGCTTCGTCACGACAGCAGGTTCCCCCAAACCCAAGATCTTGTCAATTTTGTTGAGGCCAGTTAAATAGTTCCAATGTTTAGATTTGGAGAGCAGTGCAAGAAGGGGCAACAAGAAAGTTAAGACAAGACAAGACAAAACAAAGAAGCAAGCAGGAGAGATAAGGGAGAGGAAAGGGGAGCGTCCACCATCGTTGAGGGCCAGGGAGAATACCCTCAGGACCATCGTATTGTGAGGCAGATGCACTAACCCCTCTCCACCGTGCTGCCCTGCTTGAAAGTCAAGATGGTAATACGTTCTTTTAAAATGACCTATTTAACATTGATGTAAACCCCGAAACCCTCAGGTAAGACTTTGGGGATGGTACGACGCGGTTGGGAGAGTGGCCGTGCAAGCAACCTCAGGTTTCCTGGTTCAATCCATAGCTTCTACCAACCTAGTCACGTCCGTTGTGTCTTTGAGCGAGACATTTCACCCTTGCTCCTGATGGGGTCATGGTTAGAGCCTTGCATGGCAGCTCCCGCCATCAGTGTGTGTGAATGGGTGAATGTGGAAATAGTGTCAAAGCGCTATTCAAGTATAACCCGTTTACATTTTGATTGTCTTCTTATTGTGATGATAGACTATGTCAATATCGTACGTCAATCTCAACAAGGATGTTAGTCTCCCTCTTTGCTTTCGAACCTAGATGACCGCCTCAACCCTGACACACACACACACACACACACTCACACATAGAGTGCCACAATAGTGTTGTCCTGCGGCGGGGGTGTGTTTGTATAGGCTGCCTCGGTAGTTTGGTCTGGGTGTTGTTTGCTGAGGGGGAGTTGTGGCTCCATGCGCGGCCTCGTCTAACCCCCGGCGCTTTGTCCCCGGCCCATCCTCTGTCTCCAGACACACACGTGCAAAACGCGGCTAAACTTGTCCTTGACCAGCCGGCGAGTCAAGGCCTCAATCAAAGTCAACGGCGGTTGCAGGGATACACAAGAACTGTTGCGACTCGAGTTGCTTCAAGGGGTTAGATTTAGCTTGATGCAAATAAAGCCCGACTAAACGTCACAAATTCATAAACAATCCACTTTTCTTTTTTTTTTTACTCATGCTCCATATTTATCTCGATAGCACAATAGTTTGGTTCTCGGCCTTCCTGAAAAAGGGTGCTGCACGATTTCCTGGTATTATCTTACAGAGCTGAAGTCATACTTAATTGACTATGTGTGGATTCGTGTCGTCGGGAAGATATTTTTTCATCACACTGGTATACAGTCATGGCCAAATATATTGGCGCCCCTGCATTTTTGTCAAATAATGCATCACTTCTCCCAGAAAATTGTTGAAACCACAAATGCTTTGGTATTCACGTCGTTATTTATGTGGTTTGCATTGGAACAACACACACACACACACACACACACACACACACACACACACACACACACACACACACACACACACACACACACACACACACACACACACACACACACACACACACACACACACAAACAAAAAAGCCAAATCTGATATTATTTTACATAGAACTCAAAAAATGCCAAACTTGTAACATCCAACCATCCATTTTCTACCGCTTGTCCCTTTCGGGGCAGCAGGGGGTGCAGGAACCTATCTCAGCTGCATTCGGGCAGAAGGCAGGGTACACCCTGGACAAGTCGCCACCTCATCACAGGGCCAACACAGATACACGGACAACATTCACACTCACATTAACACACTAGGGCCAATTTAGTGTTGCCAATCAACCTATCCCCAGGTGCATGTCTTTTGGAGGTGGGAGGAAGCCGGAATACCCGGAGTCATCCCACGCAGTCACGGGGAGAACATGAAAACTCCACACAGAAAGATCCTGAGCCCGGGATTGAATTCAGGACTACTCAGGACCTTCGTATTGTGAGGCACATACACTAACCCCTGTTCCATCGTGCTGCCACATCGCAAACATTTTTAAATATGCAATATCAATGGGGTATATAACTATTGAATGATGCCCTTAAGGGTACCATCTAATGCAGGGGTAGGGTTCTCGAGCCAGATGTGGCTCTTTTGATGACTGCATCTGGCTCTCAGATAAATCTTAGCTGACATTGCTTAACACGATAAATAATTAATAATTACACTGGTAAACACAATGTAAAAAATAATGTTCAATTTATAAAACATTCTCATGCATCCATTGTTTTCTACCGCACCTGTTCAAGAAGTCGCATTAATGGGAAGAATTATTTTATTCATTATTGGTTAACTTCAGAATAAACATGTTATTAAAAAGAATAAGATACTTATTATACTCTAAAAGTGTTGGTCTTACCTAAAAATGCATGCATTTAGTTGTATTCAGTGTTAAACAATATTATATGGCTCTCACAGCCAAAAAGGTTCCCGACCTCAGATCTAATGGCTTAAACATGCACAGTTCGAAGCTTGAAAAGACTGCTAATCGTCCTCCTTTTCGGCTGGACGACCGCGGAGAATTTAAGTAGGAGCAGAAGTTCCTTAAGAGGGGCGGACTCACCGGCCCTCAGCCATGTTTCCGTCACACAGAGGAAGTCAAGTCCGCGGGAAGTGAAGAAACCCTTCAGGATAAACGTTTTGTTTGTCAAAGATCTTGCGTTCACAAGACCGAACCTGGCGGGGGCCAGCACGTCCAAGGGCGCAGCTAATCCAGGTGGAGCCCGACACACAGCCCGCAAGTGGCGGGGGAGAGGAGCCACGAGGCGGGAAAGGAAGGCAGGAATCCGGCCAGGTGAAAAAGCCGACTGGGACGTCGAAAAACCAACGTCGAAGTTGATCATATCAGTGGGAAAGGGGCAAAGATCCAACAGTGTTTGGCGGTCGTACACAAGCAGTGAGCTGACAGACACGAAAATAGACGCAAACAACACAAAAACGAACAGAGCTGACAGCGGGAGACGGCAGGGCAAAGCACATACTGGCGCCATCTTCTGGAAACTCGGAAGTGACGTTACTCAAATAGTGAAGGGTAAGTGTTTTTTTTGTTTTTTTTAGTAACTAGCAAGCACAGTACAGTAAGTAGAACAACTGTGTTATTATTACTGTGTATTTGATAGGAGCCGTCTGAAATTCAACTATTTCTTTTATTTATATATATAATAAAATAAATATATATAGCTAGAATTCACTGAAAGTTAAGTATTTCATACATACTTTATATATATATATATATATATATATATATATATGAAATATATATGGAATACTCGAGTTGGTAAATTGGCTGTAAATATACACCCCTCTCCTCTTAACCAGGCCTCCCGCCCCAACCACGCCCTCAAACTACGCCTCCGCCCCACCCCCAACCACACCCCCCAACCCCCACCTCCCGAAATCGGAGGTCTCAAGGTTGGCAAGTGTGCTTTAAATGAAGCTGCTAAAATGCAGCTTCATTGGCCGTGCACTGATTTGTAGCTAACATACCCTCTATGTATTGTACTTGTATTTTAAATTGTTTAGATGCACCATAAAAGGACTACAGGTGGGAATTAGCATGGTGCTAAATCGCGTGCAGCAATCTTCTTAATGTAACTTTCGATTGATTGATTGAAACTTGTATTAGTAGATTGCACAGTACAGTACATATTCCGTACAATAGACCACTAAATGGTAAAACCCAAATAAGTTCTTCAACGTCGGGGTCCACATACAGTGGGGCAAAAAAGTATTTAGTCAGCCACCGATTGTGCAAGTTCTCCCACTTAAAATGATAACAGAGGTCTGTCATTTTCATCATAGGTACACTTCAACTGTGAGAGACAGAATGTGAAAAAAAATCCAGGAATTCACATTGTAGGAATTTTAAAGAATTTATTTGTAAATTATGGTGGAAAATAAGTATTTGGTCAACCATTCAAAGGTCTCACTGATGGAAGGAGGTTTTGGCTCAAAATCTCACGATACATGGCCCCATTCATTCTTTCCTTAACACGGATCAATCGTCCTGTCCCCTTAGCAGAAAAACAGTCCCAAAGCATGATGTTTCCACCCCCATGCTTCACAGTAGGTGTGGTGTTCTTGGGATGCAACTCAGTATTCTTCTTCCTCCAAACACGACGAGTTGAGTTTATACCAAAAAGTTCTATTTTGGTTTCATCTGACCACATGACATTCTCCCAATCCTCTGCTGTATCATCCATGTATCCATTTTGGTATAAACTTAACTCGTCCTGTTTGGAGGAAGAAGAATACTGAGTTGCATCCCAAGAACACCATACCTACTGTGGGTGTCAATTAGTTTAAGAATGGGCGTAGACACCATGTGAGTGGATAAACCGACCGAAAGGAATCAATAAATGGTCAAAAGGAATGGGCTGAGAATGTAGCTTTGTGGTACTCCTTCAGTTTAAAAAGCCTGAAGAGATACTGCACTTTCTGATAGGGCACACTATTTTTCTAAAGTCCCTCTAAGCGTCTTTCTGGTTTGTATGCATTGTGCGCTGGTAACTGAAAAAAACTGAAAAGAAGAAATAATTGCATAGCTTGTAAGTAGAAGCTGACATTACAAACAAAATATCTTGTGAAGCAGTTTGGCAGGCAATGATCTCTGGCGCTGATGCAATCTTTATTTTACTAACTTTGTTGACAAAGGAAAACTAACACTTTGAACACTTTAAAGGCCAACGAAGAATGTTTGCTAATTTATCTAAACTCATTTTTGTATGCACCTTTTTGATGGTCATTCAAAATATAAAATTACTTATATTTCATTATATTGTTGCTGCATTTTTGACATACATTTTCCCACCTTTGTCCCCCTTCTGCTGTTTTTCTGTATAAATGGCTCTAACACAAAATGTTGACAAAGTTGACACAGCAAGTGAGAGTATTTTGCAACACTTTTCACATGGAACTCAGTTTTCCTGTCGTGTTGTGCTGAAAGCTATCGAAACGTAATTTT
The DNA here is from genome assembly GCF_033978795.1 of Nerophis ophidion. NCBI lineage: Eukaryota > Metazoa > Chordata > Actinopteri > Syngnathiformes > Syngnathidae > Nerophis > Nerophis ophidion. The sequence continues at coordinate 68,702,555 of NC_084611.1, forward strand.
TCTAGGTCACAAAGATGGTGGTGCTGATGCCGTCACAGATCTAATTATCTGATTGCATGATACAGAGTTGCTGTGTGACCCAAAGTTATGACAGTAGAGTTTACCATTTATTGTTTTTTTATATATATATATTTTTGTTTTCATCCACTGTGGTCGCCAGGCATGAGGTCATTTCCACATTCACATTTACAGAAGCGAAACAAGAAGTGCGTAGTTTTCGATTCCCTCTTCTCGTCTAGCAATTCATGATAAGCTGCAAAGTGCTTTCCCGTATCCTCAACATATCCCGCCCCTCTCATTATCAGAAAGCGGAACTGTTTCTGTTTTTCTAATAGCTATATATGTCACTATTGGTGGTGGTCAGGGTTGCCAACTCCCTAAAAATAAAAAAGGAACATATTGCAGGGTGGTCAACCCGATCATTTTTTTTGTGTAAAGGGAGTTTTATGATACCCACAAAGGTTATATGGAGGAAAATGGACTTCCTATTAGTTGACGACAATTCAGGAGAGTCCAGTTGCATCCATTCAACCTTTGTGGATTACTGTATAAGACAAATGACTGATAATCTACACATATTTAAATACAATTTAACTTAAACCAGGTTTTAATTATATGTGCAGGTTTTGAAGTAATATGTTTACATTCCAAAGTCATTGTAAAATAAATATTCCAAATGATTCCAAAACAAAAATAAAAATGTATTTCTTAAACAGACATGTGACATTTGCTTAACGATATAAATTCCCAAATATTTATGTTTTTGCCACATAAATTGGAGACAAACCACTACATTAAGAACTGCACTTTATTATTGTTTATATATTTTTTGTTCTCTATCTTAAACCCAGACAGCTGGGTAGGGATTCATATGGCCCCATTCCTGGGGGGATCTCCCGTGAGAGGAAGAGTGTCTGTGTGCGTGTGTGGAGGAGTTGGTTAATCATTTTGAAATGCAATCTGCTGAAAATGAACGAAAGTGCCACTCTACATAGCAACTGGGCGCTGTGGTCAAAGTTGTAATTGCAACAAAACACATTGTCAGGACGTGCGCTTTGGTGCGGTTTGTTTTCCAGTGGTGCAAAGCGAGTAAACCGGACACGACGTGAAGGTTCTCTCTCTCACAGCGGAGGTACAAAACTTGCCTAAGAAAACAAAAACTATTACATATTAAGTAAACTATGGAAATGAAAACATGAACTAAAAAACTCACTAAACTGTGGCTTGAATAAGAAAACAAAAAAACTTACATGGCAAGAAAAGAGCAGCCTGAACTATGACTCGGACAAAGTACTCAGTGTGTCACAAGTCCAGAGAATGAATGTGATGTCGCCAGGCTGACTGCCTGGCAACTGCAGGCTTAAATGGTGGTGACTTAATTAACAACAGGTGCGTGAGTCCAAATGAATCAGGCACGTGACATGAGGACAGGTGAAAAGTAATGGGTTGTCATGGAAACAAAACAGGGAGTGAAAAAACAGGAACTGACAAAATCCGAAAACCAAACAGAACATAGCCAAACTAAACATGTTCACCAAGACATGACACACGTTTTAAGATTTTCAACACTATACTGCCACCTGGCGGCTGAAGTGAAAAGTGTGTGCACCCAAGCCAACACCCCTACCTGAACCTCCCCAATTGGTCACGTTTCATGTGTCAGGTAAACCGTGACGAATGGGGCCATACAAATCCCCTTCCTACTATATGCTTCCACATTGTCTACGTTCTATGATACTGTTTATGATTACTGTTTAGAAACGTGACTCTTCTCTTCTTTTCAATGAAGACATTTCAAAATAACACATTTTACTATGTTATAATGTCGTGATATCGTGAAACTGTGACATGTTTTCCCGAGGTTACTATATTGTCAGAATCTCATAACTCTTTACCATGAATTGATTAACGCAGACCCCGACTCAAACAAGTTGAAAAACTTATTCGGGTGTTACCATTTAGTGGTCAATTGTACGGAATATGTACTGTACTGGGCAATCTACTAATACAAGTTTCAATCAATCAATCAATCAAAACCGACCCAGACATCCTCAAAAAACAATTTTCCTGGTCTGGAAGAACCACTGTTGTTAATTTTGCAGTCACAATCAGGTTCTGCTTTGTAAAAGGTGCCCATTCATGTACGAGGCATTTTAAGGATGTTCGAACCGAAGTGTGCGTCCCTAGAGCATCTTGAGTGAAGAAAAGCAGGCTTCACTACACATCCTAAAATAAAGCTCTGTCAACTAACAGTTAGTCAGCTACTAATGTGGCAACTGTAAATCTGCTTATTTTGTGTTTCTTTAGCATTTTAGCTCACATAGCTATGCTAGTGCTGCTAAAGTTTACGTACTCCTGTCTCATTCCTTAATGCTAGAGTCATGGTCAAAAGTTTACATACGCTTGTAAAGAACATAATGTCATGACTGTCTTGAGTTTCCAATAATTTCTACAACTCTTATTGTTTGTGACAGAGTGATTGGAGCACATACATGGGTCACAAAAAAAAATCATGAAGTTTGGTTCTTTAATGAATTTATTATGGGTTTACTGAAAATGTGACCAAATATGCTGGGTCAAAAGTATACATACAGTAATGTTGATATTTGGTTCCATGTCCATTGGCAAGTTTCACTGCATTAAGGCGCTTTTGGTAGCCATCCACAAGCTTCTGGCAAGCTTCTGGTTGAATTTTTGACCACTCTTCTTGACAAAATTGATGTAGTTCAGCCAAATTTGTTGATTTTCTGACAAGGACTTGTTCCTTCAGCGTTGTCCACACGTTTAAGTCAGGACTTTGGAAAGGCCAATCTAAAAACTTCATTCTTGCCTGATTTGGCCATTCCTTTACCACTTTTGAGGTGTGTAAAGAAAATTGAGCTGTTTGGCCACAATACCCAGCAATATGTTTGGAGATAAAAGGTGAGCCCTTTAATCCCACATACACCATACCTACCGTCAAGCATGGTGGTGGTTGTCAGAATAATTGTATCCATGTTATCACAAAACTTTGTGTTTCAATGAGTTCCCGGACAGCAGACAAAAGCTGTCTCTGATCCTACCAAGCAGAAGGCTTGTAAAACTCCACTGTGTAGGATGGAGAGCCACATCAGGGTGTCGGTTTCTTTATCTTCCACAGGAAGATTTTGTCTTGACCCGAGATCTACAAAGCAAAGGAGGAAGCAGGGCCTGACTCCCCTCCAGGCACCTTTTCTTTGAACTGTTTTGTGACAAAGGCAGTGGCTGTTTACGACCTCCTTCCTTTAGAAACAGCTGTTGTCATGTAATCAGGGAAATTCCAAATAAAGGAGGAGGTGTACAATCTTTCATCAGAGCGTAAGACGACACTGTACAAGGGTACAGTGTCTACATGTTTCTACTCATTGAGCCAAATTTAATTCTGTCTCTGTTTAATTCCTTGCTTCTTGTCTTGTTTAATAGATGTCATCAGTGTTTGAACCTGACAGTGGTAGTATTATGCTCTGGGCCTGTTTTGCTGCCAATGGAACTGATGCTTTACAGAGAGTAAATGGGACAATGAAAAAGGAGGATTACCTCCAAATTCTTCAGGACAACCTAAAATCATCAGCCCAGAGGTTGGGTCTTGGGCGCAGTTGGGTGTTCCAACAAGACAATGACCCCCCAAACCACAAAAGAGCTTGCGCTAGCTGTTCCGAGTCAGGACTCAGGGTGGACCACTCCTCAGTACATCATTTTCTGACATCCCTGCACTGCTGAATGACCCTACTGGCCTACCAATGGACTGGACTCTCATATTATTAACTGTATCCACTCGGCATCCATTGCACTGGTCACCCTTCCAAGGTTTCTCATTACTCCCATTGGGTTGAGTTTATTTCTTGCCCTGATGTGGGATCAGAGCCAAGGATGTCATTGTGGTTTGTGCAGCCCTTTGAGGCATTTGTAATTAAGAGTTATATAAGTAAACTTTGATTGATCAATATATGGTATCTATTAGGTTGGACAAGTGCAGAGTGACATTGTTTATGTAAAAAGTGGACAAAATGCACACATTGCCATTGACAGGCATGGACAAACACAACTCATTTGCATATCTCAGTGGTCTTGTGGTTAGAGTGTCTGCCCTGAGATCGGTAGGTTGTGAGTTCAAAGTCAAACCAAAGACTAATAAAATGGGACCCATTACCCCCCTGATTGGCACTCAGCATCAAGGGGTTGGAATTGGGGGATTAATCACCAAAATGATTCCCGAGCGCGGCCATCGCTGCTGCTGACTGCTCCCCCTCACCTCCCAGGGGATGGAAATATGCCTGTTACTACATTACATATATACTTACATCATGTATGTGAAACCCGGATTCGTTTGGATGTTTTTTGGCACGGCCCGGGTGCACCCCAGTGCGCAACTATCTGTGTGCTGCGCTGGGTGCACCTCCAAGAGCGCGCCACTGCAGCAGGCGGCTGCATTCAATCAGCTCAATCAGCACTTAACACACGCTGGTGAGCTTCCTGCCTTCTTAAGCCAGTTCAAACCTGAGTTCCGGGCCAGAACGTAACAACCTGTTCCCGTACAGTAAGCGACTCGTACAGTATCTAGTATCTTTTTTTTTTTTTTTTTTTTTAATTGATTTCAACTTTGTACACTGCTGCTGGAATTTTAATTTTCCTGAAGGAATCAATAAAGTACTATCGATCTATCTATGCTCTCTCTCCCTCTGTTTTCTCCTCCTCCGTGCTCATTGTGCGTTGTCTTATACCATGTCTTCCAGTAGACTTCCTCCATTCCCTGGTTACGAGCTGTGTGTCTTGTCTCCCCGTGTTCCTTCTCTGGTTCTCTGGCTGCCCCTCTTGGATCTCGACCTCCCGTCTGGACACTGACTTTTGACACCCCGATATTGCCATTAACTTCCTGGCTGTTCTCTGGACCTTGGAGCGTGCCTTGCCCCTCTTGGACCTCCGCACCTCGCTCAACACTACCGGTAACACACTCCAGCTAATATCTACACAAAGTCACACAACACACACATTTTGGATTAGTTCTCACACTCTATTTTCTTATTTATATATATTGTGCATACAAATAAATAAACATGGAGCTAAACGACGTCCCTGCTGTCCTTCCTCCTGTACACATAACATTTTTAAAAGGCAATATAGGCTGAATAGAGCTACTACTGTCAGGCTTGCCCCTGACAGTTTGTTTGTGTTTTAGTTTTTCCTCTGTGTGTGTGTAGTATTTTCTGCCTTTAGTTCCTGCCAGCGCTCTTATTTTGTCTGTTTCCTGTCTTTCTCCCTGAATGCTGTGTCCCCTCAGCGGTGGCTGATTGGCACCTGGCCACACCTGGTGTCAATCAGCCTGTTCCTATTTAGACCTGTCTACCCATCCAGTCAGTGCTGGATTATTCTGTCAGAGTTAGTGTGTGACGAACCCCAAGATGCAGAGAAGGAGGCAGGCATTGAGTAATGAAACATGGTTTAATAAAACACTAAGACAAAACCAAACAAAAGGGCTACAACAAAAGGCGCGCACGAGGCAGATAACAAACTAAAAGAGCTAGCATGGGAGCTGGAAAACAAAAGGAGCTTAGCATGGAAGCTAGGAAAAACAAAAGGGCCTAGCTTGGAAGCTAGCGGGTAGCGAGCAGGAAAACAGAAGTCGTTACAAAGATTGTAGTAGTGTAGTGTAGTAGTGTAGTGTGTAGTACAAAGACAAATTGAAAGCAGGGAACAAAAGACAGTAAGCTACAAACTGCTACCGAAATATAGCTTACCGCTACGCTGCAATGGCACGACACGACACGACAGACGAGATAATAATCCAGCACTGACTGGATGGGAAGACAGGTCTAAATAGGAGCGGGCTGATTGACACCATGTGTGGCCAGGTGCCAATCAGCCGCAGCTGAGGGGACACAGCTCTCAGGGAGAAAGACAGGAAACAGACCAAATAAGAGTGCTGACAGGAACTAAAGACAGGAAATACTACACCCACACAGAAGAAAAACTAAAACACAAACAAACTGTCAGGGGCAAGCCTGACAACTACCACAGGCTCCATCGTAAGCAGACTTTGGATCGCATTTATTTACAAATCAGAATGCATAAAAAAAAGAATTGTGAATGATAGACACAATTCCAAAAAATTACAACTTTCTTTTAATGTTGTTATTATCATTATTATTATTACTATTAATGTGCTGCTCCCATGCTACATGACCATGTTTGGTCTGTGGAGGGCCCCAATGACTTTCTTTGCCTTGGGCCCCCAATTGACTAAATCCGCCAAAGATTGAGGCATGTACTGTGAAATGGTGCAAGACGCACTACTACTGTATCCAACTTACGGAAGGCTGTTTATGTGCTTTTATGTGTGTAGTAAACAGCTGCACCTGGCCACTTACATAAGCTAACGCCTCGGAGGCTGCGGCACACCTCCGTTGTCAGACTTTCCACTGCAGTGACCTCACGCGCTTGATATGCTGGCACACGGTCATAAATGTGCACATACACACTCACACACACAAATGTGGCATTACACAATTGGACGCACAGATGTCTGACATTCCCTGCAGCGCTACAAGAATGCACCCAGCACTCAAACATTTATAATAATATTTAAGCTTGTAAGATCTAAATAGAGAAAAACCCCAATGGACTTCAGTGTTGATTTTAATTTGGCAGTTTAGTCCCTCCTTTTTTTTCAATCAACATTCAGCTGTGTGTGAGTGTGATTTTAATTAAAGCTAGATTGCTAAAATAGGACACACAACCCACATATGCGAAGAAGACTGCGGGCCAGCGGCGGATTACGGAGTGACGGTAAGATCAGGGTCATTGCAGTGTGACCCCCTGATGAGCGCACTGAAACAATGATGGTTGTTTACAACTATGAAAAAATAAAGGTTCTGTGTTGTAATAGTTTGCAACAGTTTCAGTATTTAAGGCATGGGCCATGTTAGTGTATCGTAAATGTGATATCCAAAATCCTGCTTTGAAGCTGGAATTTAAACAAGTTTAAAGGGCTACTGAAATGAGATTTTCTTATTTAAACGGGGATAGCAGGTCCATTCTATGTGTCATACTTGATCATTTCGTTATATTGCCATATGTTTGCTGAAAGGATTTAGTAGAGAACATCCACGATGAAGTTCGCAACTTTTGGTCGCTAATTAAAAACCCTTGCCTGTACCGGAAGTCGCAGACGATGATGTCACAAGGGTGAGGGCTCCTCACGTCCTCACATTGTTTTTAATAGGAGCCTCCAGCAGCAAGAGGTATTCTGACCGAGAAAACGACAATTTCCCCATTAATTTGAGCGAGGATGAAAGATTCGTGAATGATGATATTGATAGCGTAGGACTAGAAAAAAAAAAAAAAAAAAATTAAGTAAAAATAAAAAAAAAGACGATTGCATTCGGACGGATTCAAATGTTTTTAATTTGGGGAAATCCCTTATATTTCTATTGTGTTGCTAGTGTTTTAGTGAGATTAAATAGTACCTGATAGTCGGAGGGGGGTGTCCACAGGTGTCTTGAGGCCAGTGGCTGAGGGAAGTCACGGCAGATACAAGGACAGCGCAAACTCCACAGATCTTCGGTAGGTGGCGACTTTTTAACACAATTTTCTCACCCAAACCTGCCGGTTGACAAGTGGTCGGGATCCATGTTCGCTTGACCACTCTGATCCAGATTCAGATGTTTTTAGACACATTGACTAGGATAATTCTGGGAAATCCCTTATATTTCTATTGTGTTGCGAGTGTTTAGTGAGTTTAAGGGTACCTGATAGTCGGAAGGGTGTATCCACAGGTGTCTTGAGGCCAGTGTCTGATGGAAGTCGACGACAGCAGTATGGACGGCACAAGCTCAGCTGATTTCCGGTAAGTGGCGACTTTTTACCACAATTTTCTCTCCGAAAACTGCTGGTTGACATTTGGTCGGGATCCATGTTCGCTTGACTGCTCTGATCCATAGGAAAGCTTCACCTCCGGGAATTTTAAACGAGGAATCACCGTGTGTTTGTGTGGCTAAAAGCTAAAGCTTCCCAACTCCATCTTTCTACTTTTCCATTATTAATTGAACAAATTGCAAAAGATTCAGCAACACAGATATCCAAAATACTGTTTAATTATGCGACGTCGCGTCATCATTCCGCGACGTTTTCAACAACAAACTCAGAGGGAAATTTAAAATTGCAATTTAGTAAACTAAACCGGCCGTATTGGCATGTGTTGCAATGTTAATATTTCATTATTGATATATAAACTATCAGACTGCGTGGTTGGTAGTAGTGGGTTTCAGTAGGCCTTTAAGGCGTCATATTAGTATATCGGAAATGTGATATCCAAAATCCTGCTTTAAAGTTGGAATTTAAACAAGTTTAAAGTTAAGGTAAAATTAAAGTACCACTGGTTGTCACACACGCACGAGGTGCGGTGAAATTAACCTCTGCATTTGACCCATGCCATTGTTCCACCCCCAGCGAGGTGAGGGGAGCAGTCAGCAGCAGCGATGGCCACGCCCGGGAATCAATTTTTGGCGATTTAACCCCCAATTTAACCCCTTGATGCTGAGTGCCAAACAGGGAGGTAATGGGTCCCATTTTTATAGTCGTTGGTATGACTCACGACATACAGCTCTCAGGGCGGACATTCTAAGCACTAGGCCACTAGCACAAAAATTAAGACAAGATTTTAGAAAATGGATGGATGGATTAACTTTTTTATTATTTTTTATTTATTTATTTTGACATTTTGGAGCTTAATGTAGCTGAGAGCAACCCCCAAGAACCCAAAAAGGGACAAGCAGTAGTAAATGGATGAAAGGATGAATTTTTTTTTTTTTTCAATCAATCTTTATTTATATAGCCCTAAATCACAAGTGTCTCAAAGGGCTGCAAAAACCACGACGACATCCTCGGTACAGAGCCCACATAAGGGCAAGGAAAAACTCACCCCAGTGACGTCGGTGACAGTGACTATGAGAAACCTTGGAGAGGACCGCATGTGTGGGCAACCCCCCAACCCCTAGGGGGGAAACCGAAAGCAATGGATGTCGAGCGGGTCTAACATTATATTGTGAAAGTCCAGTCCATAGTGGATCCAACATACAGTAGTAATGAGAGTCAAGTTAAAGTTAAAGTTAAAGTACCAATGATTGTCACACACACACTAAATGTGGCAAAATGATTCTCTGCATTTGAACCAACACCCTTGATCACCCCCTGGGAGGTGAGGGGAGCAGTGAGCAGCAGCGGTGCCGCGCCCGGGAATCATTTTTGGTGATTTAACCCCCAATTCCAACCCTTGATGCTGAGTGCCAAGCAGGGAGGCAATGGGTCCCATTTTTATAGTCTTTGGTAGGAGTTGGCCGAGGTTGGAACTCATGACCTACCAATCTCAGGGCGGACACTCAAACCACTAAGCCACTGAGTCGCGTCCATAGTGGAGCCAGCAGGAAACCATCCCAGGCAGAGGCGGATCAGCAGCGCAGAGATCTCCCCAACCGATACACAGGTGAGCGGTCCATCCTGGGTCCTGACTCTGGACAGCCAGTACTCCATCTATGGCCACCTGACCTGTGTCCCCCCCGACCCCTCTCAAGGAGGGAGTCAAGATTACACCCTGCTTTTACCCTAAATTGAAACTTAGGCAAATGTACAGTTTTTTTGATGACTTCCAGCAAATAGAGGGACATTTTTTCTATTCCTGACCCAGGTGTTGATCCAAGGCAGGTCAGCCTTTTTAAAGGGACACCCACCTAGACACTTTGTCATATTTACAGCTTTTTTCTTCTTTTTTTTGGTGACATCCAGCAAAGAGAGGGACTATTTTTGCATTCCTGATCCAGGTGTTGATCCAAAGCGGGTCGGCCTTCTTGAAGGGACACCCACCTAGACACTTCGTCTTTTTTACAGCTTTTTTTGCTGACTTTCAGCTAGTAACACTAATCTGGACTTTTCCATCCGGGGAGGGCTCCACGCCATTTAGGCCTTCTTGCAGGCAGCTCCTCCTAGACCAGTGTTTTTCAATCTTTTCTGAGCCAAGGCACATTTTTTTCACAGAAAAAATCCAGAGGCACACCACCGGCAGAAAGAATAAAAAAGTTAAACTCAGCAGCCGATATTGACCATAAAAAGTAGTTCTCACAATTGTTGGATATGAATTCAAATCATAAGAAAACATCAATCAATCAATCAATGTTTATTTATATAGCCCTAAATCACAAATGTATCAAAGGACTGTACAAACCACTACGACTACGACATCCTCGGAAGAACCCACATAAGGGCAAGGAAAACTCACACCCAGTGGGACGCCAGTGACAATGATGACTATGAGAAACCTTGGAGAGGACCTCACCCTAACCCTAGGGGACCGAAAGCAATGGATGTCGAGCGGGTCTAACATGATACTGTGAAAGTTCAATCCATAGTGGCTCCAACACAGCCGCGAGAGTTCAGTTCAAAGCGGATCCAAGACAGCAGCGAGAGTCCCGTCCACAGGAAACCATCCCAAGCGGAGGCGGATCAGCATCATAGAGATGTCCCCAACCGATACACAGGCGAGCGGTCCATACTGGGTCCTGACCAGCGGTCCATCCTGGGTCCCGACTCTGGACAGCCAGTACTTCATCCATGGTCATCGGACCGGACCCCCCTCCACAAGGGAGGGGGGGACAGAGGAGAAAAAGAAAAGAAGCGGCAGATCAACTGGTCTAAAAAGGAGGTCTATTTAAAAGCTACAGTATACAAATGAGTTTTAAGGTGAGACTTAAATGCTTCTGCTGAGGTAGCATCTCGAACTGTTACCTGGAGGGCATTCCAGAGTATTGGAGCATGAACGGAAAACACTCTATAGCCCGCAGACTTTTTTTGGGCTTTAGGAATCACTAATAAGCCAGAGTCTTTTGAACGCAGATTTCTTGCCGGGACATATGGTACAATACAATCGGCAAGAAAGGATGGAGCTAGACTGTGTAGTATTTTATACGTGAGTAGTAAAACCTTAAAGTCACATCTTAAGTGCACAGGAAGCCAGTGCAGGTGAGCCAGTACAGGCGCGATGTGATCAAACTTTCTTGTTCTTGTCAAAAGTCTAGCAGCCGCATTTTGTACCAACTGTAATCTTTTAATGCTAGACATGGGGAGACCCGAAAATAATACGTTACAGTAAGCGAGACGAGACGTAACAAACGCATGGATAATGATCTCAGCGTCTTTTGTGGACAAAATGGAGCGAATTTTAGCGATATTACGGAGATGAAAGAAGGCCGTTTTAGTAACGCTTTTAATGTGTGACTCAAATGAGAGAGTTGAGTCGAAGATAATACCCAAATTTTTTACCGAGTCACCTTGTTTAATTATTTGGTTAAAATAAAATAACATGCAACACTTTAGCTCTTGTCTCAAAGTAAGTGTGCTGTCACGACCTGTCACATCACACCGTAACTTATTTTGAAGTTTTTGGTGTTTTCCTGTGTGTAGTGTTTTAGTTCTATTTTTGGTGTTTTTTCCTGTTTTGTTGGTATTTTCCTGTAGCAGTTCAATGTCTTCCTTGAGTGCTATTCCCCACACCTGCTTGGTTTTTGCAATCAAGACTATGCAAGTTGTTACTATCCTTCTTTGTGGGGACATTGTTGATTGTCATGTCATGTACGGATGCACTTTGTGGACGCCGTCTGCTCCACACGCTGTAAGTCTGTGCTGTCGTCCAGCATTATGTTTTTGTTTACTTTGCAGCCAGTTTAGTTTTAGTTACATTTTGCATAGCCATCCCGAAGCTTCAATGGCTTTTCTTAGCGGCACTCGCTTTTTGTTTATTTTTAGTTCAAGCATTATATACCTTTCCTTTACACTGTCTCCCGCTGTCGTCTGCATATTGTGATCATGACAAACCATGTTGACGTCTCCAAAGCAATTATCCACCTGCTGCCACCGACTGATATGGAAGGGTATTACACGGTTACGCTGCCGAGCTCTTGACAATGCAGACACTCAACAACGGCACATTTGCGGATTGTAATTACTGGTTTGCAAAAAATATTTTTGACCCAATTAGGTGAAATAACATAATCTCCCACGGCACACCAGACTGTATCTCACGGCTGTCAGGCTTGAACTTGGATTTGGTTGACTTCTCGACGCAGAGGGATTACAGGACGAGCCAAACGAGAGTGTAAGAACATGGTTTATTTGAATACTAAATACAAAAATAATCGAACTAAGGGCGCTCACAAAGAGGTACAAAACTTGGCTACAAAAATACAAACAGGAAAACAAAACACCTGCTCGATGGCATGAAAGACGATAAACTATCAACGTGCACTGTGGCAGAACTATGAACAACTAAAACAAGGGGCATTGATAGCAGGGTGCGTAGCAGGTAATCGTGAAGGCATGAAGGCAAGCACATGCAATGAAAGTTAAGTTCCCAGACTGATGAACAGAAAGAAAATGACTTAAATACTGGCTGTGATAATCAGGAACAGGTGCGGGACTGAGGGCAGGGGCCTGACAAGGTGGGAACTAATGCGTTGACATGGTAACAAAAGCAAACCAGGAAGTGCAAAATGGAACAAGAGTTCAGAAAACAAAACAAAACATCCATCCATCCATTTTCTACCGCGTATTCCCTTTGGGCTCGCGGTGGGCGCTGGCGCCTATCTCAGCTACAATCGGGCGGAAGGCGGGGTACACCCTGGACAAGTCGCCATCTCATCGCAGGGCCAACACAGATAGACAGACAACATTCACACTGACATTCACACACTAGGGCCAATTTAGTGTTGCCAATCAACCCATGCCCAGGTGCAAGTCTTTGGAAGTGGGAGGAAGCCGGAGTACCCGGAGGGAACCCACGCATTCACGGGGAGGACATGCAAACTCCACACAGAAAGATCCTGAGCCTGGAATTGAACCCAGGACTGCAAGACCTTTGTATTGTGAGGCAGACGCACTAACCCCTCTGCCACCGTGAAGCCCCAAAAACAAAACATGATCAAACATAAAACCAGATTTACAGGAATGACACTAGTGTGGGCTTCACGGTGGCAGAGGGGTTAGTGCGTCTGCCTCACAATACGAAGGTCCTGCAGTCCTGGGTTCAAATCCAGGCTCGGGATCTTTCTGTGTGGAGTTTGCATGTTCTCCCCGTGAATGCGTGGGTTCCCTCCGGGTACTCCGGCTTCCTCCCACCTCCAAAGACATGCACCTGGGGATAGGTTGATTGGCAACACTAAATTGGCCCTAGTGTGTGAATGTGAGTGTGAATGTTGTCTGTCTATCTGTGTTGGCCCTGCGATGAGGTGGCGACTTGTCCAGGGTGTACCCCGCCTTCCGCCCGATTGTAGCTGAGATAGGCGCCAGCGCCCCCCGCCACCCCGAAAGGGAATAAGCGGTAGAAAATGGATGGATGGATGGACACTAGTGTGGCGCGGCACAGTGGTTTAAAAACACTGTCCTAGAAAACTTTGACAAATTATCCTTTCTTTTTTTGGGGGGGGGGACTACCCCGGCTCCATGGTGTTGTCCTTGGCCTAATTTGCACTAGTTTCCGGTGCTCACCACGTGGAGGTCGACAACTTGAGCACCCTTATTATTATTTTTTTTAGTCAGACATTTTGGCGGACAAGCGGTTGAAGATGTATGGACGGACTTTGGAGCTCCTGGAAATCTCTGGACCCCCAGACCTGTGTTTGCCGAATAACAAGTCTGCCCCTGGCTGTAATTCATATTTTCTTTTAATGAACCACAGCTGCCCAGTGCTGACAGCACTCATGCACCCTCAAAGCATGACTCTACTGTACCACCACCGTGTTTGACTGTATGCAAAACACCAAAATATGTGGCTACTGACTTGTCTTGCCAGCTATTTAGACAATAACAATATGCTTGCAAAAATGTTCTTACTTTTGAGAGAAACTGTAGCTGATAGTCACGAGTCGACACTTTCATCCCCTCCCTCCTCCTCCATCTTCAACCACACACACACATTTTGACAAAGGCGTCTGCTGTGACCAAGTGACTAACACTCTAAGAATGTGTGTGTGTGTGTGTGCGTGTTTGTGTGTGTCTCCGGGTACTGTCACAGGCTGCCGGGCCGCGGCGATGACAGCGCCACTCTATTTCACTTGCCCCTTTGTGGCCACACAGAGGTCGCGGCCGTTGGCGTGACTGTCAAGAAAAGAAAAAAAAAATGGAGATGAGAGGAAAAGATGCAAAGACGGCATATTTGTCAGAGGAAATACATCAAACGCAAGTTTGCGACTTGGATTTGTGCGGTACTGTAGCTTCCAGCGACTTTCCCTACCTCTGCGTATACCAATATTATCTATTTATATATTGTGTATATCAATGATTGTGTTTTTGTCAGAGTTATTTGGTGACAAACCCCAAGATGCAGAGATGGAGGCAGGCATGGAATGTGAAAACATGATTTAATTAAATACTAAGACAAAAACAAAACCAAAAGGGTACAAACACAAAGCGCGCACTAGGCGGATAATCAAACAAAAGGAGCTAGCCTGGGAGCTAGAAAATAATAAACAGGAGCTTAGCGTGGAAGCTAGCGGGTAGCGAACAGGCAAACAGAAGTCGTATTTGTATAATGAAAAATAAAACGGAAGCAGGGAACAAAAAACAGTAAACTACAAACATCAACTGAATGTAGCTTACCGCTATGCTGCAAAGACAAGGTACGACACGACAGGAGCGATAACACATCACAAGAGCGACTAGACGTGACATGGACAAGACAATACAATGATCCAGCAACTGACACAAGACAAAGCAGGTACAAATAGGAGCGGGCTGATTGGCAACCGGTGTGGCCAGGTGCCAATCACCCGCAGCTGAGGAGGAACACAGCACGCAGGGAACAAGACAGGAAGCTGACGAAATAAGAGCTCTAGACTGGAACTAAAGACAGGAGATACTAAACACAGAGGAAACAGACAAATGCAGAGGAAAAAACTAAAACAGACAAACTGTCAGGGGAAAGCCTGACAGTTTTCTTGTTTATTTGCAATCTCCCTCGGTCTGATGAGACAAATATTGAACTCTTTGGAGTGAATACCATCTCTACAGTATGGGGTGGTATAGCTCGGTTGGTAGAGTGGCCGTGCCAGCAACTTGAGGGTTCCACATTCGATCCCCGCTTCTGCCATTCTAGTCACTGCCGTTAGTGTCCTTGGGCAAGACACTTTACCTACCTGCTGTCAGACCTGGACATGGATTTGGTTTACGCCTTCGACGCAGATGGATTACAGGATGAGCCAGGCAAGAATTCAGGTACATAATGTTTTAATTATACTCAAAATACAAAGAGGCAAAACAAAAAGCACACTCGATGGCGGATAATAATCTATGCTAAAACTTAGAACAAAAACAGCACAATGGCAATACAATCTACAAAAAAAACAAAAGATACTATCAAAAACATAATTACAAACAAAAACTTACTGTGACAAAAACGGGAGGCATAAACAGCAAGGTGCGTGGCAGGGGATCAATGACATGGAGCAATGAGCAGCAAAAGTCGTAGAATACAATGAAAATTAATGTTCCCAGACTGATGGACAGAAAGAAAACGACTTAAATAGTGGCTGTGATAATTAGGAACAGGTGCGGGACTGAAGGCAGGAGCGTGACTAGGAGGGCAAGGTGAAAATCAATGAGTTGTCATGGTAACAAAACAAACCAGGAATTGAAAAAAACGGAACAAGAGTCCAGAAAACAAAACAAAACATGATCAAACATAAAACCAGATTTACAGGCGTGCCACACACACTGGTTTAAAAAAATGTAACTTAGATGTTGGGTTTCACTATGTAAAGCGCTTTGAGTCACTAGAGAAAATCGCTATATAAATATAATGCACTTCACTACAGTATAGTATGGTTAAGTTAAAGTACCAATGATTGTCGCACACACACTAAGTGTGGAGAAATTTGTCCTCTGCATTTGACCCATCCCCTTGATCACCCCGTGGGAGGTGAGGGGAGCAGTGGGCAGCAGTGGTGTCGCGCCTGTGGATAATTTTTGGTGATTTAACCCCCAAAGGCAACCCTTGATGCTGAGTGCCAAGCAGGGAGGTAAAGGGTCCCATTTTTATAGTATTTAGTATGACTCGGCCGGGGTTTGAACTCACAACCTACCAATCTCAGGACGGACACTCTAACCACCAGGCCAGTGGCTCTCAAATGGGGTTACGCGTACCCTTTGGGGGTACTTGAAGGCATGCCAAGGGGTACGAGAGATTTTTTTTAAATATTCTAAAAATAGAAACCATTCAAAAATCCTTTATAAATATATTTATTGAATAATATTTCAACAAAATATGAATGTGTGGTCATAAAGTGTGGAAAGAAATGCAACAATGCAATATTTAGTGTTGACAGCTAGATTTTTTGTGGATATGTTCCATAAATATTGATGTTAAAAATGTATTTTTTTTGTGAAGAAATGTTTAGAATTAAGTTCATGAATCCAGATGGATCTCTATTACAATCCCCAAAGAGGGCACTTTAAGTTGATGATTACTTCTATGTGTAGAAATCTTTATTTATAATTGAATCACTTGGTTTTTTTCAACAAGTTTTTAGTTATTTTTATATCTTTTTGTCCAAATAGTTCAAAAAAGACCACTACAAATGAGAAATATTTTGCACTGTTATACAATTTAATAAAACAGAAACTAATGACATAGTGCTGTATTTTACTTCTTTATCTATTTTTTTCAATCAAAAATGATTTGCTCTGATTAGGGGGTACTTGAGTTAAAAACATGTTCACAGGGGTTACATCACTGAAAAAAGGTTGAAAACCACTGCACCAGGCCACTGAGTAGGCATCATCATACTGTTGGGATGTTTTTCAGTGGCAGGAACTGGGAGACGAATCAGGATAAAGGGAAAGACCAAGGCAAAAATTTGCAGAGACATCCTGGATGAAAATAAACGCTTTCCATCCAACCTGATGCAGTTTATGAGTTGTTGCAAAGAGTAATGGGCAAAACTGCCCAAAGATACAGTAGGTGTGCCAAGCTTGTGGCATCATATTCAAAAATACTTGAGGCTGTAATTTCTAATGACAGGTGCATCAAGTAAGTATTGCGCAAAAGGCTGTGTAAATGTGATTGTTTAATTTTTCAATAAAAAAATAACAAAAAACAATTCAACCTTTTTACATTGTAATTAAGACAGCACTTGGAACAGGGGTTAGTGCATGTTCCTCACAATACGAGGGTCCTGGGTTCAATCCTGGCCTCGGAATCTTTCTGTGTGGAGTTTGGATGTCCTCCCCGAGACTGCGTGGGTTCCCTCCAGGTACTCCGGCTTCCTCCCACCTCCAAAGACATGCACCTGGGGATAGGTTGATTTGCAACACTAATTTGGTCCTAGTGTGTGAATGTGAGTGTGAATGTTGTGACTTGTCCAGGGTGTACTGTGACTTCCGCCCGAATGCAGCTGAGATAGGCTGGAGCACCCCCCACGTCCCTAAAAGGGACAAACCGTAAAAAAATGGATTGATGGACATTGTAATTATGGGGTATTATTATCTCTAGATTTTTGGGGACAAAATTTAACTTATTCTTTTTCGGAATAAGGCTGTAACATAACAAAATATGTAAAAAGTGAAGGACTGAGATTTTTTTCCGGATGCACCGTATAATCCACAGTCTCTTAGTACTATTTGGGGATAAACGTGGCGTCTATCAGAGCGGAGGCCACAGTTACAGTGTCTTATTATCACACATCTTTAAAACAAATAAATCCTTCTAAAATATTTTCACCAATTTTTCATTTACAAAACCAGTCAAAAGTTTAAGAAAATCTCTTTAAAAGAGTAATTAATTACAGTTACTTGTTACTTTCCCCAAAAACTACTTGATTTACTCACTGAATTATTCCTTAAAAGCTATGATTATTTACTAAGGACAGTAATTAATCTGCTTTTTTTTTTTTTACTTTCATGTATCTGGTGTATGCGGCGTATGTATGAGAGATGTTTCATGAAAGAAGAGTTCATTAGTGTGTGCCTTTAAAGGCCTACTGAAACCCACTACTACCGACCACGCAGTCTGATAGTTTATACATCAATGATGAAATATTAACATTGCAACACATGCCAATACGGCCTTTTTAGTTTACTAAATTGCAATTTTAAATTTCCCTGGAGATTCATCTTGAAAACGTCGCGGAATGATGACGTGTATGCGTGATGTCACGGACTGTAAGGAAATATTAGCGCTGCGCACACACACAGCTAAAAGTCGTCTGCTTTAACCTCATAATCCCACAGTATTTTGGACATCTGTGTTGCTGAATCTTTTGAAATTTGTTGAATTAATAATGGAGAAGTCAAAGTACAAAGATGGAGTTGGGAAGCTTTAGCCTTTAGCCACACAAACACACGGTGATCCCTTGTTTAAAATTCCCAGAGGTGAAGCTTTACTATGGATCAGACCGGTCAAGCGAACATGGATCCCGACCAAATGTCAACCAGCAGTTTTCGGTGAGAAAAATGTGGTAAAAAGTCGCCACTTACCGGTGCCGTCCATACTGCTGCCGTCGACTTCCATCAGACACTGGCCTCAAGACACCTGTGGACACACCCTTTCGACTATCAGGTACTATTAAACTCACTAAAACACTAGCAACACAATAGAAAGATAAGGGATTTCCCAGAATGATCCTAGTAAATGTGTCTAAAAACATCTGAATCCGTCCCAATGCAATCGCGTTTTTTTTTTTAACTTGATTTTTCTTTTTTTTTTTCTAGTCCGTCGCTATCAATATCCTCAAACACAAATCTTTCATCCTCGCTCAAATTAATGGAGAAATTGTCGTTTTCTCGGTCCGAATAGCTCTTTTTGTTGGAGGTTCCCATTATAAACAATGTGAGGATGTGAGGAGCCCTCAATGGGGGACGTCATCGTCTGCGACTTCCGGTAAAGGCAGGGCTTTTCTATCAGCGACCAAAAGTTGCGAAATTTATCGTGGATGTTCTCTACTAAATCCTTTCAGCTAAAATATGGCAATATTGCGAAATGATCAAGTATGAAACATAGAATGGACCTGCTATCCCCATTTGAATAAGAACATCTCATTTCAGTAGGCCTTTAAAAGGCAGTGTCTGTTGACAAGTGAAATGTGACGTCACCAAGGGTGCCCTCATTGGCTGTTTTAGCTTAGTATTGGTAGTGTGCGGACTGGAAGGAGATTTTTGATAGCAGCACCTGTGGAATATGTTATTAATATTGTTATCAAAAGGATTGAACGTTCGTCTTTGGCTGTGTCTCTCCTTGTCCACAACCAGGGTGTTGTAAGATTTTTATTGGTGATGTTTGTCACTTTCATGAATGTTCATTAATCCCCCACAGTAGTAGTGTGTGTGTGTGTGTGTGTGTGTGTGTTCTCGTATTTCTACCCTTCCGATGAACAATTTGGGACATAAATCATGGTCCCAATACAGAAAACAATTACATCTAATAGAGAATGTCTCATTTGCACCCCTGGTGGTGAAATTTATCAAAATTAGGGTGGTCCCAAAAAGGAGGGATTATTCAAATTGACCATGTGTCGCTTTTAAAAGAGCTCCCCCTCTGGCCAACATATGTAATACCAAGTGTGTGGAAGAAATTTAAATGTGCACTCTTTGGCCAAAAATAATTAAAAAGATAAAAAATATATAGAGAGAGAGACATACTGTAATAACTTGAAGTAAATAATGAAGATTAAAAAAAAATCATAAACAGAATAAATTAATAAAAAACAAAAATTAACTAAAAGCAGTCTGTTTCTCACAATATGCCACCTTTTATTTTACAAAATCCGGAACAATTTCTCGTATTGTTTCTGTTTCTGTAATATTGCAATATTTCATCATAAAATTAGCACTTTTTTATGTGGAATTATTACTTTTTAATGCAAAATGGTGACATTTGTGTCACGGCCAGGGCGATTTCCAATGCGTTCTCTTCTGTGCGCTCTGCTAGTTGCGCCTTCCAGAGCGCACCTCTGGACACGCCCACAACCGCACACTTCCAGGAGCACGCAAGGCGCGTGTCCGCCCTGCTGCAGCCGGCAGTTGCAATCATTTACCGGCAATCAGCGCACCTGAAGCCGATCAATAGAGGACTGCCTTCATAAGCCTGCTGAACCTGCTATCGGGTGCCAGAACGTAATCTTCTCTTGGTACCCAAATCCCCGTTCCTTCGTGGCGAGCTGTGCGTTTCGGCTTTCTCATTAGTTCTCTCTGGTTCTCTGGCTGCCCCCTTGGATCTCGACCTCTCGCATGGACACAGACTTTACGCCTCTCTGTCTAGCCCCCGGACAACTGGCACGTATAACGGATCTCCAAACTCGCCTTGTCCCTCCTCTCATTATTCATTACAGTAACACACTACAGCTAATCACACACATAGCCTCACACACACTTTTGGATGCAGTTCACACACACACAAATCTCTTGTTTAATAATATTAACGTTTCCATCCATCCATTTCCTACCACTTGTCCCTTTTTTATGGTCGCGGGGGGCGCTGCAGCCTCTCTCAGCTGCATTCGGGGAGAAGGCGACGTACACCCTGGACAAGTCGCCGGCTCATCACAGGGCCAACACAGATAGACAGACAACATTCACACTCACACTCACATTCACACACTAGGGCCAATTTAGTGTTGCCAATCAACCTATCCCCAGGTGCATGGTTTTGGCGGTGGAAAGAAGCCGGAGTACCCGGAGGGAACCCACGCAGTCACGGGAAGAACATACAAACTCCACACAGAAAGATCCTGAGCCCGGGATTGAACTCAGGACTACTAAGGACCTTCGTATTGTGAGGCACATGCACTAACCCTTCTTCCCCAGTGCTGCCTAATTCAAATATTAGTGTTTGATTAATATTTATTATAATAAATCAGCGCAACTATGCCCTCTTGTGGTCTGTGCCGTCAACTCTCGTCTGAAACATAACAATTTGACAATATTGCCAATTTTTTTTTTGTTCTTGTAAAATTGTGAATTTTTTGAGAAAAATTATGACTTTTGTCATAATTTTGCCTTGTAAAATTCTGATAATTATAATTTTTCCAAAATTTTAAAGTTGTATTATACAATTGTGAGTTTTGTCAAATAAAATTACGACTCTTTTCATAAATATGACAAAATGTTAAGTTTTTCTTGTAAAATTCCAACTTGTATCATAATATTGTACAAATGTTCAGTTTTTCTTGTAAAATTTCGACTTGCGTAGAGTAAAATTACATTGTTTATTGTAATACAGCCAACATTGTAAGTTTTTCTTGTGAAATTTCAACTCATTTTTGACAAAAAGCTTTTTTATATTTACATAGTATGTATATTTTATTAATGTTGTAAATAAAAATCTTTATACATTTAGAAAGGGTGGTCCTAAGAGGTAGGCATTTAAGATAGGATGAGGCATTGCCATGGATGCACTGATGGGTAGATTTTTTTATAGGATTCTCTATTGTATGGAGATCTCATGAAGGTCTTTCAGTATTGGAGTAATGTAATCCAAATTACACACTCTCAGGGTCCCAGCTACAATGTTTTGGACATATTGAACCTGGAAGAGACAAAGCTTTTTTGTATCTTGAAAGGTGAGAAATTGTCGGAGTTAGGCAGTATGTCTGAGATGGAAGTAGTTCTTGCAGAGTTGTTTGAGTCAAAGGTAAAATGAGGATCAAATAGGAAACCTAGGTTGGTGTTTAGAGGGGAAAGAGATGTTTTAGCCATTTTACCCATTTTTCCTTTTTTTTTTATTGCGACAAATATTTATGTATTTAATAGTTGTTTGCTTACTATGGTATAATATTTATTTGTTCACTGTTATGTTACAAAGAACAAGGACATTGGATAAAATTGCTATGGTGTGAAAAGGGATAGGGTTAAATAAGCTCTGCTTCTTCCTACTCCTTTTCGGACAGGCTGCAATGAAACAACTGGAATTGTGCGATGCACTACATTGTATCGTATGCATGTTCAAAATAAACAGAATATTAATAACATTGCACAGTGACTTCACGAACGGCAGGTTTAGTCACGTATTAGTTAAGTTTGTTAAAGAGACCCTCTCCCCTGTGACTGTTTACTATTTGGAGAGTGAGTGTGGAACATTATAAAGAGTTTAGTTGTGTGCTATCGTGGCTACATTGCTGCGAAGGAAGAGGACAGCGCGAGTTGGGGAGGTAGCTTGTGAGTGGGGACGAATGTATGAGTGTAATTAATGTGTGTTTATTATTGTCTGGTTATTGTATGTTTTATGTGGTGTATATAGTAAATTGTTCAACTATATAAGCCGTCTCTTCTCACTCTCTCTTAGACTAGATTTTTTGGGTAAATAGTGAATAATTGGAGCAACCCCCTCCCCCCCCCCCCCCCCCCCCATCCACCCCCAAAGGTAAAATACAGTCCTTTACAGGCTCCCGTACATTAAGGTTTTTTTTTATTAAATGTGCTTTTCATGATGGTATCCTTACATCACACTCAAATTTATAATCGCAGGCCTAAATTTACCGCATGCCTTTGGTAAGCGCCGGAGTGAGAATAGGTTTTAAAATAATTAGCGCATGCTTACTTTTACCGCATGCCTTTGGTAAGCGCCGGAGTGAGAAGAGGTTTTAAAATAATTAGCGCATGCTTACTTTTACCGCATGCCTTTGGTAAGTGCAGGAGTGAGAAGAGGTTTTAAATTAATTAGTGCCCCGGCGGCAATTCAAGGAAATACAGTATATATAATTGCATGTGTAAATGGTAAATGGGTTGTACTTGTATAGCGCTTTTCTACCCCTTTTTATATGTATATTGCATTGTACATTGTGTGACAATCATTACTTTATTTTTCATGTCAAAAGTAAAAGAACAAACATATTTAGTAAGAAAAGATTGAGCATTTTATTAACATATTTCCTGGCATTCGAGGGCCACGTAAAATAATGTGGGGGGGCCAAATTTGGCCTCCGTGCCTTGAGTTTGACACCTTTGCTTTAGTGTCTCCAATTGATATTTTTATTCATGTCCCACAGGAGCAACACTGAATATCGTATGGTAAATAAAAACTGCTTTAAAAAATTTCTTACATCTGAAATTGTAAAAATAAACATACATTCTGTGTAAAAAGTGTGTGAAGCCTTTGTGTTTATTTGCACACTAGTAACTACAATCCAAATGGACAAATTGTGCTGACAATCGTGCTGAAGTATAAAATAGAAAATCCATGTAAACTTCATTGAAATGTAGTGCCAACAATTCCATTTATGGGATTTGCAACCCACCTCAGATGAGGAGGAACAAAATCCGTAAGAAAATATGAAAAGAACTAGAAAACAATGAGTTGCTGAATCCTGTCACTCTGCTGGACTGATGGCGTCCGCTTTAACGGCGTCCACTAAAAAACTGAGCTCGTTGCATAGCGTCTCGTGCCGATAGGCCAAGCGGATTTGTGCCACATTTGTGCGTCGAATGTCGTTGCCCTCGGGGCCGTCCTGCAGGTAGTTGGAGCCCAGGAAGTGTTGCTTCTCCTGGAAGATATATAGACAGAACGGATATTTATCATTATCATATTCCTCCCACGTTAAGCGTTCATTCGTTATATACACTCCAGCGGCAGTAACAGAATCGTATGAAACCGAGGCAATTATTAAAAGAGAAAATAAATCCAATTAATCTGTTCTAGACACCTAAAATATGAACACATATCACATTTTTATAGAGAATAATCATAGTTTGCATGCATGAAACAGTGTGAAATACATATATGTGATGAATAAAAGTCATAAATTAACATTTAACATAACTTTTAGCGTATTTGAAGACTTGTTGGTGATAGGTTTAGCCACACAGAGGTTACCGTCTTACTTTGCTTGAATTTTTTTCTGTAATTAAATAGTGCTTTTCACCTTCTGTATCAAAGTGATGGCATTATATCTTTTTGATTGGTTGATTGATACTTTTATTAGTAGATTGCACAGTACAGTACATATTCCGTACAATTGACCACTAAATGGTAACCCTCAAATAAGTTTTTCAACTTGTTTAAGTCTTTGGTGCCATGCTGTTTTTTTTGTTTTTTTTTTGCAGTCGTACGGTCAAGTGGAGAGTTTACTATAAAGCAGACTAACACGGGCACGTTTTGTGATAAAGACAATATGCATAGAGATGGTTACCATTTCCAGGCATGTGCAAATCAATACTCAACAATACTAATTTCTAGTGCTTGTGTGTGTCTTCAATTTTATGTGGTAGTAAATGTCGTTTTGTTTATTTATTTTTTTATATGATAATTGTGTTGTCTACTTAATATATTTAATTTTCTTACAATTCTGAGTATCATTTGCAATTAATTTCAATTTGTCCAAGGTGTGTTGCTATTGCCAGAAAATAGTCTTTGCCATTAAGTTGCCTTTTGGTGCGTTCTACTAAGTGTTTACCCTTGACCTGAGCAATTTATTGATAAGAAATGTTATTTATCCTATCAGGTTTACTTGACAACGTCACCCTCTACTGGACATGTGCATTGTATTGGACATATATACAGAATTTTAAAATTGTGTATAGATTTGTGTTTTTAGCATGTTTAGCATTCTTGCTGCTATCTATTTGCTAATGATTTTTGCTTGAGTTTCTGCACCGTTTGTATCCATGCGCTGTGGTTGGGTGTGTCCCACCTACCATGAATTGATTTACGTGGACCCCAACTCAAACAAGTTGAAAAACTGTTTCGGGTTTTACCATTTAGTGGTCAATTGTACGAAATATGTACTGTAATGTGCAATCTACTAATAAAAGTTTTAATAAATCAATCAATCAAAACCCTGCTGCTGCTATGCACAATGACAGTAAAGGCTATTATATGATTTAAGTATTGTACTTTTGGCACACCAGCTGTTTGATTGTAAAGTGCATCTTAGTTTCTTTGTCAAATTTGGAGGTTTGGAAATCGCCATGTAAAATCGCTAATGCTAATCCGTAATATGTATAAATTAGCATTTAGCTACCGCTTTTTGAAAAGTGAAGCCTTTCAATTGGTTATTTTCTCCCGTGTTTGTTGACATGGAGGATTGCCCATTCCCTCGAGGCAGTCTACTACAAATATCCAAAATTAGTGTTTGATTTCACGTAACTCGGTACCACCAATGGATTTTGATCGGTATCTATAAAAGTACCGAAATTAGTACCGATCCTTGGTTTCCGTATTGTGCGGACCATAGGGCGCGGATTATAAGGTGGACTGCTGATGAATGGTCAATTTTCGATCTTTTTCATATATACAGGTAAAGGGGCGCATTAGAGTCATATTATTATTATTTTTTTTGTTCTAATTGGAAAACACTTCTTTGTGGTCTACATAACATGTAATGGTGGTTCTTTGGTCAAAATGTTGCATAGATTATGTTTCACAGATAATCTTCAAGGCGCTTTTTGACAGTGGCTTCCGGATGCGCCGTTTTCTGGGCAGTCTTATTTACGTGGCTCACCTTCGGCAGCGTCTTCTCCCCGTCATCTTTGTTGTAGCGGTGTAGCTTGCAAGGACGGAGTGGAAGATGTGTCAATAGATGGAGCTAACTGTTTCAATGACATTCAGACTTTACTTCAATCAATAAGGGAGCAGCATCCCTACATCCGGAAAGAACAAGGCTGGAAATGTATCCCGTGAAAAAACCTCTAACCGGAACTCTCTAATAACTAAAGTTCCTTGGGTGAATAATGTAAACTCATTACACCGGTATGTTTTAGCGCTTTCATGGCGAGTTTACTGACAGATATAAGTAAGAACTTTACACTACTTTATATTAGAAATGGCAACAGCGGAGGATGAATATCCTGTAACAAATAGAGAAAAAGAAGAAGATTATCGACTACGGTGTCGACACGGACTACAAAGGTGGACGCGCGCAATTTTTCAGGCTTCATGCAGATCCCAAATACAGATCAGCCGGTACCAGAAAGTTAGAATATTTGCGAAAGTAAATGCCAGATAATATGTTCTATCTTATAAACACACCATAATAATACTTAAATGTTTAATGCACCGACAATCCTTCAAGCGGTGCAGCTTCATAGCTTACCAAAGTTCTACTAAAACATTTTGACAGAGTTTGTGTAATGTTCTATATTTTCAATGGAACATATAAACTGTTGGTGTTGTTTACTTGAGTCATATTGCAGTCTACACGTATCTGTTATGTGTGACTCTCATCTACTGGTCACACTTGTCATTACTAGGGTTAGGTATCGTTTGAATTCGAACGATTCCGATTCCGATTCTTTGTTTCGAATCAGATTCCTGACGATTCTCGATTCCGATTCTTCTTGTACCATGTCGGGATCAATGTGTTTGACAGGTAGTCCCTGGAAGGTGGTATGTATTTTGGGTTGAGAGTTTTCACCATATCCCTGCAAACATAAACAAACATGTAATGTTGCTGTTACTGTTTAGCCCAGTATCAATTACCTTAGCTCTAACGTTATTGCTTAACTAACCTAAATGGTAGAGATTCCACCTCTTAAAAGGGATGCAGTCTTTTGACTATGTGTGCAGTGACCTTTCTGTGGCACTCTTCCGTCTGTGGCACCGACATCTTCCCCATTGCCGCTACGGTGAACGGAGTACGCTGAACACACCGCAAAGCCTGGCTAGCAGGTTGTAAATTGTCTATGAAAAAATGCGCGAGCTAATTTGTTAGCTGCCTCAACGTTAGCGCAAAACACATTATTTATTGCATATATATTGTTTTACTTACCGGATTCGGACTGCAGTGCAGTCACCGAGGTGCCAGGCTGCACGTCGGAGCCGGAGCCAGAGGAAGAGGCAGAGGAGGACGGTCGGCGCAGCGCGTCGAAGACGGGACATGCATTTATCTGTACTCCATGAACTCGGAGGTGCTTCATCATGTTCGACGTGCACCCTCTTAAGCACGAAACAGTCCTGTTGCACGTGTTACATTTTGCCGATATTTCATTTTTTTTTGTAAAATAAAGCCACACTTTCGACCGCCGGCGCCTGCTATCCATGCTTGACTGACTCGCTCGGCTACATAGGCTCGGCTATGCTAACACTTCCGGCGGTGGGCGCTTCTTTTTTGGTGTTCAGCGGCTTCTTCTTCCGATCTGCGGACTCATTCTTTTTTTTACGGTCGGCGGACTGGGTATCGAAACTAGGAATCGAAATTTTAACTTTTGAACGATTCCGGGAGAATCGGAAAGTTAGTCCTGGTTCCATTCGATACTCGATACCCAACCCTAGTCATTACACCATGTAACAAAAAAAGTGCTTCGAGGTCAGTAAGAAAAAACAGAATTATTCCGTACATTTGGTGCGCCGGGTTATAAGGCGCACTGTCGAGTTTTGAGCGCCTTATGGTCCGGAAAATACGGTACAAACACAGTTAGACTCACATAATGTATAATTAAATGGGAACATTATCACAATTTCAAAAGGGTTAAAAACAATAAAAATCAGTTCCCAGTGGCTTGTTGTATTTTTTGAATTTTTTTTCAAAATTTTACCGGTCTCGGAATATCCCTAAATAAAGCTTTAAAGTGCTTGATTTTCGCTATTTGCGATGCGACCATCCATTTCCCTGTGATGTCACACAGTGCTGCCAATGTAAACAAACAATGGCAGATACCACAGCAAGATATAGCAACATTAGCTCGGATTCAGACTCTGATTTCAGCGGTTTAAGCGATTCCACAGATTACGCATGTATTGAAACAGATGGTTGGAGTATGAAAGTATTGAAGAAGAAACTGAAGCTATTGAGCGAATAGCTATTGACGCTATTCATAGCCATAGCATGGCCGAATAGCTGCGTTAGCATCGCCAGTAAAATGTGCGGACCAAACGATCAGGACTTTCGCATCTCTTGACACTGGAGCAACTTAAATCCGTCGATTGGTAAGTGTTTTTTTCGCATTAAATGTGGGTGGAAGGAAACGTGATACAGTTGCAAAGGCATCTGCAGGTTATCCATACATCTCTGTGCCATGTCTCCTTTAGCACCGCCGGTAAATAGCATGTTAGCATCGATTAGCATAGCATGTTGGCATCGATTAGCTGGCAGTCACGCCGCGACCAAATATGTCTGATTAGCACATAAGTCAACATCAACAAAACTCACCTTTGTGATTTATTTGACTTTATCGTTGCAAATGCATCTGTAGGTTATCCATGCATCTCTGTGTCATGTAAAATGTGGAGACACTCTTGCACTATCAATGGGGGTCTGGCGGCAGACACTTTCACATCTTCGGGCCAGTGGTGCAACTTGAATCCCTCCCTGTTAGCGTTGTTACACCCTCCGACAACACACCGACGAGGCATGATGTCTCCAAAGTTCAAAAAAATTGTCGAAAAACGGAAAATAACAGAGCTGAGACCCAATGTTTACAATGTGTTGAAAATGAAAATGGCGGCTGTATTACCTCGGAGACGTCACGTTCTGACGTCATCACCACATGAGTGATAAACAGAAAGGTGTTTAATTCGCCAAAATTCATCCATTTAGAGTTCGGAAATCGGTTAAAAAAATGTATGGTCTTTTTTCTGCACCATCAAGGTATACATTGACCCTTACATATAATGTACATATAATGTTCCCCTTTAACACATTTCATTTGGACACTCCATTCTATGGAATTATACGCCAACAAACATATTAGTTTGTTTCGCGCAATGTTAGGCTGAATGATACTTGAGATGTTACACGAAGCTCTTGGCAAAAATTTGGATGGAAAGATGAATTCTGCAAAAATTACGGCACACAAAACCTGAAGTGATTTTATGTTACGTTGTGCACTATGTTTGCTGTGCGTTTTATTTGAATCCATTCTTGCCCGAAATGTTAAGCGTGAATTATAGTCTACGATGGCCGTGGCTCACCTGGTGTGACAGGCCGCTCTGCAGCACGCTGTTTCTGGCGATCTCACACAAATCACAGGTGCTGAGTTTCCACAGCTGAGCTGCGATGGCGTACTCCTCCATCAAGGCTTCCTGTTGAGGTTTGATAACAACTTCAGTTTGTCTTTGAAGTTTTTATTTCAGGCGGTGGTGTTTTGTCGGTCCGGAGGTCTGACCTTGGTGTAGTGGAACTGCATGGGGTCATCAGTGGACAGCGACACGCACAGACCTTTCTGAAGGAACTCCCTCAGTGGGTTTTTGGAATACTGCAGGAACAGGCTGTTGTTGCTCAGTGGCGACATGGCGATAGGGACCTGGGCCAGGTAGTAGAGGTACTGCAGCACTGGACTCTGGTGGATTTAGTAGCAAAGTAATAAGGGGCAACCCCAGAGAACAAATTGAGGCGGCCAAAGTGGATCACATGTGTCAAGGCAGGTTTCTATGAGGTGTGTAACATCATAGTTAAGTTGTTTTGGGTGTGGTTTGAATGGTAGTTGTTTGTGTCAGACATGCTTAACATGTTTGGGGCGGCATGGCGTAGTGGGTAGAGCGGCCGTGCCAGAAACATGATGGTTGCAGGTTCACTTCCCACCTATTGACATCCAAATCACTGCCGTTGTGTCCTTGGGCAGGACATTTCACCCTTTGCCCCGGTGCTGCTCACACTGGTGAATGAATGATGAATGAATGATTGGTGGTGGTCGGAGGGGCCGTAGGCGCAAACTGGCAGCCACACTTCCGTCAGTCTACCCCAGGGCAGCTGTGGCTACAGATGTAGCTTACCACCACCAGGTGTGAATGAATGATGGGTTCCCACTTCACTGTGAGCGCTTTGAGTATCTAACAATAGAAAAGCGCGATATAAATCTAATCCATTATTATTATTATTATGTTAAATAAAGGAATTTCACATGTTTACATTTGATTTCTGCAGAGTTTATTTAGTCCTGGGTGGAAAAGGGTTCTCAAGCCCTGACTTTTCATTGGCACTATTGTTAGCTATGACTCCTGGGCTGTACGATTCATCGTGGTTTACCTGACACATGAAACGTGACAAATTTAGCCGACAGATGTTAGTAGAGGGGTGAATATCTTAAATTTGTTTTGTGGCAATTCCAACGTCGACCACAGCTTCATTTGCTAGGTAAAGTGGCACTTTCCATCATTTTCAGAACACCGCATTTCAAAATGATTAACCGCCCCCCTTGCTCTCACGCAGGATCCACCCATGTAGGAATCTTAACACCAATGTACGAGACTCAATCTTCAGTACAAGTTTTAGTTATTACGTTACATTCTAGATGCAGTTTCACCTTTTTGAGGTTGAGGCCGTGGGAGATGTTGTCTGCTGTTAGGAAGGCAGAGACCAGGTGAGTGATGGAGCCGGCCTCGCCGCAGTGAGGGCGGAACTGGAAGGTGTTCAGTCCACGCTCTCTGTGATGGGAGAAAGACCCGCGGAAATATTACAAAGCAAACTCATCATAAATCTACTCCCAAGTGGTAAAATCACAGCACGATAACTTA
This sequence comes from Nerophis ophidion, assembly GCF_033978795.1. Classification (NCBI taxonomy): domain Eukaryota; kingdom Metazoa; phylum Chordata; class Actinopteri; order Syngnathiformes; family Syngnathidae; genus Nerophis; species Nerophis ophidion. Next base: position 68,732,988 of record NC_084611.1, read on the forward strand.
ACAATAAAGACAACTGAAAACATTTTTGGGGGGTTTAAAAACAGAACCAGCACATTCTGAAAATGTACAAATCACAATGTTGTTGTTTTTTTACACTTACATGTTGCGGTTAACAGTATTCTATCTTTATTCGTTGTTATTTATACTGTTTGAATACCTTATGTGATAACTTTAATCAGTCAACTCCATCCATCCATCCATCCATTTTCTACCGCTTTCGGGGTTGCGGGGGGCGCTGGAGCCTATCTCAGCTGCATTCGGGCGGAAGGCGGGCTACACCCTGGACAAGTCGCCACCTCATCACAGGGTCAACACAGATAGACAGACAACATTCACACTCACATTCACACACTAGGGCCAATTTAGTGTTGCCAATCAACCTATCCCTAGGTGCATGTCTTTTGAGGTGGGAAGAAGCCGGAGGGAACCCACGTAATCACGGGGAGAACATGCAAACTCCACACAGAAAGATCCCGAGCCCGGGATTGAACTCAGGACTACTCAGGACCTTCGTATTGTGAGGCACATGCACTAACCCCTGTTTCACCGTGCTGCCTATCAGTCAACTCATTGATGTTAATTTTCAACCTTCCATCCATCCATTTTCTACCGCTTATTCCCTTTCGGGGTCGCGGGGGGGGCGCTGGCGCCTATCTCAGCTACAATCGGGCGGAAGGCGGGGTACACCCTGGACAAGTCGCCACCTCATCGCAGGGCCAACACAGATAGACAGACAACATTCACACTCACATTCACACACTAGGGCCAATTTAGTATTGCCAATCAACCTATCCCCAGGTGCATGTCTTTTCAACCTATCAAGATAAAAAAGAGGACCGTATTTTTCGGACTATAAATCGCAGTTTTTTTTTCATAGTTTGGCCGGGGGTGCGACATATACTCCGGAGCGACTTATTTGTAAAATTATTAACACATTACCGTAAAATATCAAAAAATATTATTTATCTCATTCGCGGAAGAGACGAAGAAAATGTCAGCGATCGTCACACACACATCAGCCAATAAAAATTCGGCGGGGGAGGGTCATGGCAGAAGTGCATTGTGGGTCATGGAATGCTAACTGCCATATGCTATATGATACTGCCGTAGCTATTAAAATGGATCATTTCATCGTTGGCGGTAACTTATAAAAACTGAGAAGGGCTGAAAAAAAATGTCCCTGAAAAGGAAATCATGTACTGCAGATTACAAGCTGGACGTAGTGAAATATGCAGCAGAAAACGCCAAGAGGAAGCGACGCATACCTTTGGAGTTGGCAGAGATGTTTAGAAGCGACATCGAGGAAGAAGTTTTCACGGGATTTATCGATTAGGAGTGACAGATTGTTTGGTAAACGTATAGCATGTTCTATATGTTATAGTTATTTGAATGACTCTTACCATAATATGTTACGTTAACATACCAGGCACCTTCTCCGTTGGTTATTAATGCGTCATATAACGTACACTTATTCAGTCAATCAATCAATCAATCAATGTTTACTTATATAGCCCTAAATCACTAGTGTCTCAAAGGGCTGCACAAACCACCACGACATCCCCGGCAGGCCCACACAAGGGCAAGGAAAACTCACACCCAGTGGGACATCGGCGACAACAATGACCCAGTGGGACGTCGGTGACAACGATGACCACGGGAACCCCGGAGAGGAGGAAAGCAATGGATGTCGAGCGGGTCCAACATGACACTGTGAAAGTTCAATCCACAATGGATCCAACACAGTCGCGAGAGTCCAGTCCAAAGCGGATCCAACACAGCAACGAGAGTCCCGTTCACAGCGGAGCCATCAGGAAACCATTCCAAGCCTGTTGTTCACTATTCTTTATTTATTTTTAATTGCCTTTCAAATGTCTATTCTTGGTGTTGGATTTTATCAAATTAATTTCCCCCAAAAATGCGACTTATACTCCAGTGCGACGTATGTATGTTTTTTTCCTTCTTTATTATGCATTTTCGGCCAGTGCGACGTATACTCCGGAGCGACTTATAATCCGAAAAATACGGTATATTAAAATCAAATTATAGGATGTTATTTATGTAGTTTGTATTTTCCTTGTCTGGTGCACTAACATCATGTGGTCTATGTTTTTTTACATATGTAACATCATCTACAAAGATACAAAGAATTGCTATTGCGACATCTAGTGGACACATTCAGAACAGCCGTTTCTGTCATTTAAAAATGTCGTCTCATTTTTATACTTTGAAAACTCTAATATGGCCCGCGGGCTGTACGTTTGACACCCCTGTTCTGAAGGTGGTGCTTGTTCATGCAGAGAGATTTCCCAAAAGGACTTACTTGCGCAGGTTGTTGAGCACCATGATGTTGGCGTACATGTAGAACAAGTAGTAGGTGTACGGAGGGTTGTCGTCCGTGGTCCATGACTCAGGCTTTGGACTCTTGTAAGAGAATAAGTGGTCGCTGTGTTTGGACTCGTCATCCACGCTGTCAAATCCTGTCACCTGGGGAGCCAGATGAAGACAAACTGAATTCCTACTAATTAGGGTGTGAGACGCTAAGAACTGAATACCACTGATTGGTTGACAGGCCGCCCAGCTTGTCGCAGCGAACTTACGTATTTTAAAAAAACATGAAGTGAGGGGTGTTTCTGTGGGTTGACTGTGGCCTCAAAAATTGGTAGGAAAATGTTCTGTAGCATCTTGGCAAAGTTGGGTATCAACTTCTTTGACTTGAAAATGTCACTGCAAGACAAAAGAATAGCTCATCTTGATGCTCAACCACAGAGGTGTAACGTTAACATCCTGCAAGTGAAGTATGTTGAAGACTGTAAAATAAACTACCCAAAAATATCCAATTTTGATCTCGAGAAATTTAATTTCTCAAGAAACCAATTCTTTGATTTTACTTAACTAGCTGCATCACGTTGCCATTTTAAATGTGGCGAGCGTGACGGTTGACACTTCCTCCTTGCTCTCCCCATCCCCCATCGAGCATCATCAGCCAGAGCAAGTTTGCTCTGCCGCCCTGGTTCTACAGTGACATTTTCTACAGTACCTATGTCAGGTTCAGCCCACGCCATTATCAAAGCTATGGATGGGTACCTTTCACATTTAAACCGGTATGGTACCAATTTCTGGGTAATCAGCAGTACACATTTTTTATTGTATTTGTATGTTTTCATCCATCCATCCATTTTCTGCCGCTTATTCCCGTTCGGGGTCGCGGGGGGCGCTGGCGCCTATCTCAGCTACAATCGGGCGGAAGGCGGGGTACACTCTGGACAAGTCGCCACCTCATCGCAGGGCCAACACAGTGGTTAACAATGTTAATTTGTTTAATAGTATAACAAAGTTATATATATATGTATTTTATAACACTTAAAAGAGAGCTGTTGATGATAAATGTGCTGTTGAGTTGTTATATTTGGTTTTCTTACACTTCTGAGTATCACTTGCAAGAATGCATTCATTTCAGTTTGTCCGAAATGTGTTGTCAGTGCAGTCAGAAAGTAGTATTTGCCATTGAGTTGAATGTGCCAGTCTTGTCTTTTGTTAAGTCCTACAAAGTGTTTATTTTTATTTTTATTGTAAGTATTGCACTTATCATGTTTGATTGTAACGTGTATCCTAGTTGTAGTTTTGATGGCCAGATATGGAGACTTTGAAATCGCCATGTAAAATCACAATCAGTAGCATGTACAAAACCCAAACCCAGTGAAGTTGGGACGTTGTGTAAATCGTAATTAAAAACAGAACACAATGATTTGCTAATCCTTTTTAACCTATGTTCAATTAAATACACTGCAAAGACAAGATTTACTAAAGTTCAAACTGGCAAACTTTGTTATTTTTTGCAAATAATAGCTCATTTGGAATTTGATGCCTGCAACATGTTTCAAAAAAGCGGGCACAAGTGGCAAAAAAGACTGAGAAAGTTGGGGAGTGCTCATCAAACACTTATTTGGAACATCCCACAGGGTAAAAAAGTAGCCTCAATGAAATGTTTAGTCATTCACAAACAAGGATGGTGCAAGGGTCACCACTTTATGAACAAATGCGTGAACCAATTGTCCAACAGTTTGAGAACAATATTTTTTAACAAGCTATTTCAAAGGAATTTAAGGATTTCACCATCTACGGTCCAATCTAAATCAGCATACGTGAGCACATTTTGAAGAGTGGAGCCGTACTTTAGATTGCTTTGTATCAGGTATGCTTGCTTTGTGGGCATGATTAACTGCAACGTTACCTATAGGCAATCTGCTACGAATACGCCTGTTTGCCAGCTAACTGCTTGACTCTGTGCCAAGTCTGAAACAGAACGTGATGACACGGGAAACAAAGATATCGAATGACGGTACTGTTTGATTATAGATAAATCGGTACAGAATTCAGTAACCATCCATACTCAGAGCTGAATAGAAAACATGCCCCCTTTAACAGGTTAAGCGCTAATGGTTATCAGCAAACAGTAAAAAAAGATTTGGAGACTGGATATTAGTGTGAGTCGAGCTGTCTGTGAAGTGGCGAGAAAGAAAAAAAAACAAAACTTCTTGATGCTTCCAATTCTTATAATCTGAAAATGTGGCTGCCATTTTTGATAAAAAGCTGCCAGTGATACTGAGCAGCAGCAGCTGATACCCACTGGACAATCGGCAAGTTGGCACACAACGACTTTCTAAGGCAGGGGTCACCAACGCGGTGCCCGCGGGCACCAGGTAGCCCGTAAGGACCAGATGAGTCGCCCGTTGGCCTGTTCTAAAAATAGCTGAAATAGCAGCAATTACCAGTAAGCTATTTTTTTTAATTTTATTTGTTTACTAGCAAGCTGGTCTCGCTTTGCTCGACATTTTTGATTCTAAGAGAGACAAAACTCAAATAGAATTTGAAAATCCAAGAAAATATTTTAAAGACTTGGTCTTCACTTATTTAAATAAATTCATTTATTTTTTTACTTTGCTTCTTATAATTTTTAGAAAGACAATTTTAGAGAAAAAATACAACCTTAAAAATGATTTTAGGATTCTTCATTTTAGCTTCTGTTTTTTCGACGAAGAATATTTGTGAAATATTTCTTCAAACTTATCATGATTAAAATTCAAAAAAATTATTCTGGCAAATCTAGACAATCTGTAGAATCAAATTTAAATCTTATTTAAAAGTGTATTTTAACCTATTTACAACATGTCATCAAAATTCTAAAATTAATCTTAATCAGGAAAAATTACTAATGATGTTCCATAAATTATTTTTCAAATTTTTTCAAAAAGATTCGAGTTAGCTAGTTTTTCTCTTCATTTTTTCGGTTGAATTTTGCATTTTATAGAGTCGAAATTGAAAATAAACTATGTTTGAAATTTTAATTTTAATTTTTTTCGTGTTTTCTCCTCTTTTAAACCGTTCAATTAAGTGTTTTTTTTATCATTTATTCTCTACAAAAAAACTTCCGTGAAAGGAGAAAAAATGTACGACGAATGACAAACAGAAATACCCATTTTTGGAATATATATATAGACTTATTTATTAAAGGTAAATTGAGCAAATTGGCTATTTCTGGCAATTTATTTATGTGTGTATCAAACGGGTAGCCCTTTGCATTAATCGGTACCCAAGAAGTAGTTCTTGGTTTCAAAACGCTACTTTTGAAACCAAGAGGGGCGCCAATTAATTTAAAACCTCTTCTCACTCCTGCGCTTACCAAAGGCATGCGGTAAAAGTAAGCATGCGCTAATTATTTTAAAACCTCTTCTCACTCCGGCACTTACCAAAGGCATGCAGTAAAAATTTGAGCGTGATGTAAGCTTGGACCTTAAATCCTAATGAATAGCTCTTAATCTTCTTCCCTTTATGCAATTTCAAACTAAGGTGTGACAAAATATCTCCAAGAAATCTTGTAAAGTTTTTTTTCCCTAAATGTATGGGGTTCAATATAAATGATAGCAGGGGTAAGTTCAAAACACACCAACCTCATGATGTGCCACGACCACATAAGGTAGAACATTTCAAACATATACATGAGTTGGATAAGTTGACTTATAGGACCTCTTTCAGGCAAGGAAATCGTGGATCTCATTCTCCTGTCCAGAATCGAACAGCCCACCTACTGTGCTAGAATATTGTGACACAGCGATTGATCTTTCTTCCCGGAGTGCTCACTAGATTCGTGGGACCTGGATCATCCATCTCATGTTGGGGGAGTGAATTTTGTGCTGGATGAACCAGCTGGCGAGACTTTCCCACTCGCTGGTGGAGCGTCCGTAAATTGACAGCCGAGGCTCAGCGTGTTGGTACTTGCTCTCCTCCAGGTCTTTGGATACTTCCTAAAGAACATGAATGATACATTCACATGAACTTTTCAAATGAACATCTAAGTAGGGGTGTCCCGATACATCTTCTGATAGGATACTAATATTGGAGCCGTGAGTACTGGGGAATAATTTTTGGTGATTTAACCTCCAATTCCAAACCTTGATGCTGAGTGCCAAGCAGGGAAGTAATGGGTCCCATTTTTATAGTCTTTGGTATGACTCGGCCGGGGTTTGAACTCACATCCAAACCACTAGGCCAGTGGTTCTCAAATGGGGATACGCGCACCCCTGGGGGTACTTGAAGGTATGCCAAGGGATACGTGAGATTTATCAAAAATATTCTAAAAATAGCAACAATTCAAAAATCCTTTATAAATGTATTTATTGAATACTAATTCGACAAAATATGAATGCAAGTTCATAAACTGTGAAAAGAAATGCAACAATGCAATATTAATTGTTGACAGCTAGATTTTTTGTGGACATGTTCCATAAATATCGATGTTAAAGATTTCTTTTTTTGTGAAGAAATGTGTAGAATTAAGTTGATGAATCCAGATGGATCTCTATTACAATCCCCAAAGAGGGCACTTTAAGTTGATGATTACTTCTATGTGTAGAAATCGTTATTTTTTATAATTGAATCACTTGTTTATTTTTCAACAAGTTTTTAGTTATTTTTATATCTTTTTTTCCAAATAGTTCAAGAAAAAAACACTACAAATGAGCACTGTCATACAATTTAATAAATCAGAAACTGATGGCATAGTGCTGTATTTTACCTCCTTATCTCTTTTTTTCAACCAAAAATGCTTTGCTCTGATTAGGGGGTACTTGAATTGAAAAAATGTTCACAGGGGGTACATCACTGAAACAAGGTTAAGAACCGATGCACTAGGCCACTAATAACAAGGTCACAATTTTACCCAGTTGAGATGCCTTCGCTTTGAATGCCCCCATATCACAGATGTACAGCCATGAAAAACAAAGTCCGCTTTGCAAGATGGGCAAGTTATTCATGTCCTTAACAAGATTAGTGTGGAATGGTCCCAATCCGTGCATATTTTCACCTACCACGTCGTTGCGAGTGACTCGTTTTTTCATTTGGAAAAACACGAGTGGTGACATCACCGATTAATGTCGACAAATGAATTTGTTGGTCACAAATTTTATCCGATTTTGATACTGATTTTGGAACCGTGAGTATTGGCTGTCACAAATTGTATTGTTGGTATTTGTCGACAATGTCGACGAATTGTTGCACTATTACATGAAAGCCCATATAATCCCATACTTGTTCTTTGCTGTATCGAACCAAAACAGTTTCAACTTAGGACACCCCTACATGCAAGGTCATACAAACCCCGTTTCCATATGAGTTAGGAAATTGTGTTAGATGTAAATATAAACGGAATACAATGATTAGCAAATCATTTTCAACCCATATTCAATTGAATACACTACAAAGACAAGATATTTGAAGATACACCTCATAAACTTTTTTTTTTTTTGCAAATAATAATTAACTTAGAATTTCATGGCTGCAACACGTGCCGAAGTAGTTGGGAAAGGGCATGTTCACCACTGTGTTACATCATCTTTTCTTTTAACAACACTTAATAAACGTTTGGGAACTGAGGAAAGTAATTGTTGAAGCTTTGAAAGTGGAATTCTTTACCATTCTTGCTTGATGTACAGCTTAAGTTGTTCAACAGTCCAGGGTCTTGTTGTCGTATTTTACGCTTCATAATGCGCCACACATTTTCCATGGGAGACATGTCTGGACTACAGGCGGGCCAGGAAAGTACCCGCACTCTTATACTACGAAGCCACGCTGTTGTAACACGTGGCTTGGCATTGTTTTGCTGAAATAAGCAGGGGCGTCCATGACAACATTGCTTGGATGACAACATATGTTGCTCCAAAACCTGTATGGACCCATCCATCCATCCATCATCTTCCGCTTATCCGAGGTCGGGTCGCGGGGGCAGCAGCCTAAGCAGGGAAGCCCAGACTTCCCTATCTCCAGCCACTTCGTCTAGCTCTTCCCGGGGGATCCCGAGGCGTTCCCAGGCCAGCCGGGAGACATAGTCTTCCCAACGTGTCCTGGGTCTTCCCCGTGGCCTCCTACCAGCTGGACGTGCCCTAAACACCTCCCTAGGGAGGCGTTCGGGTGGCATCCTGACCAGATGCCCGAACCACCTCATCTGGCTCCTCTCGATGTGGAGGAGCAGCGGCTTTACTTTGAGTTCCTCCCGGATGGCAGAGCTTCTCACCCTATCTCTAAGGGAGAGACCCGCCACCCGGCGGAGGAAACTCATTTCGGCCGCTTGTACCCGTGATCTTATCCTTTCGGTCATGACCCAAAGCTCATGACCATAGGTGAGGATGGGAACGTAGATCGACCGGTAAATTGAGAGCTTTGCCTTCCGGCTCAGCTCCTTCTTCACCACAACGGATCGATACAACGTCCGCATTACTGAAGACGCCGCACCGATCCGCCTGTCAATCTCACGATCCACTCTTCCCCCACTCGTGAACAAGACTCCTAGGTACTTGAACTCCTCCACTTGGGGCAGGGTCTCCTCCCCAACCCGGAGATGGCACTCTCCTATTTCTGGGGCTGAGGTCGCTGAGGTAGTTAAAAAGCTCCTCGGCGGCAAGGCCCCGGGGGTGGATGAGATCCGCCCGGAGTTCCTTAAGGCTCTGGATGCTGTGGGGCTGTCCTGGTTGACAAGACTCTGCAGCATCGCGTGGACATCGGGGGCGGTACCTCTGGATTGGCAGACCGGGGTGGTGGTCCCTCTCTTTAAGAAGGGGGACCGGAGGGTGTGTTCCAACTATCGTGGGATCACACTCCTCAGCCTTCCCGGTAAGGTTTATTCAGGTGTACTGGAGAGGAGGCTTCGCCGGATAGTCGAACCTCGGATTCAGGAGGAACAGTGTGGTTTTCGTCCTGGTCGTGGAACTGTGGACCAGCTCTATACTCTCGGCAGGGTTCTTGAGGGTGCATGGGAGTTTGCCCAACCAGTCTACATGTGCTTTGTGGACTTGGAGAAGGCATTCGACCGTGTCCCTCGGGAAGTCCTGTGGGGAGTGCTCAGAGAGTATGGGGTATCGGAATGTCTTATTGTGGCAGTCCGCTCCCTGTATGATCAGTGTCAGAGCTTGGTCCGCATTGCTGGCAGTAAGTCGGACACGTTTCCAGTGAAGGTTGGACTCCGCCAAGGCTGTCCTTTGTCACCGATTCTGTTCATAACTTTTATGGACAGAATTTCTAGGCGCAGCCAAGGCGTTGAGGGGTTCCGGTTTGGTGGCCACGGGATTAGGTCTCTGCTTTTTGCAGATGATGTAGTCCTGATGGCTTCATCTGGCCGGGATCTTCAGCTCTCACTGGATCGGTTCGCAGCCGAGTGTGAAGCGACCGGAATGAGAATCAGCACCTCCAAATCCGAGTCCATGGTTCTCGCCCGGAAAAGGGTGGAGTGCCAGAAGAAAAAGAGGAGAAAAGAGAAAAAAAACCTGTATGGACCATTCAGCATTAATGGTGCCTTCACAGATGTGTAAGTTACCCATGCCTTGGGCACTAATGCACACCCATACCATCAAATGCTGGCTTTTGAACTTTGCGCCTATAACAATCCGGATGGTTATTTTCTTCTTTGTTCCGGAGGACACCACGTCCACAGTTTCCAAATATAATTTGAAATGTGGACCCGTGAGACCACAGAACCCTTTTCCACTTCGCATCAGTCCATCTTAGATGAGCTCGGGCCCAGCGAAGCCGGCAGCGTTCCTGGGTGTGGTTCATAAATGGCTTTCGCTTTGCATTGTAGAGTTTTAACTTGCACTTACAGATGTAGCGACCAACTGTAGTTACTGACAGTGGTTTTATGAAGTGTTCCTGAGACCATGTGGTGATATCCTTTACACACTGATGTCGGTTTTTGATGCAGTACCGCCTAAGGGATCAAAGGTCCGTAGTATCATCGCTTACGTGCAGTGATTTCTCCAGATTCTCTGAACTTTTTGATGATTTTACGGACCGTAGATGGTAAAATCCCTAAATTCCTTGTAATAGCTCGTTGAGAAATGTTTTTCTAAAACTGTTCGACAATTTGCTTACAAATTGGTGACCCTCGCCCCATCTTTGTTTGTGAATTACTTAGCATTTCATGGAAGCTGCTTTCATACCCAATCATGGCACCCACCTATTCCCAATTAGCCTGCACACCTGTGGGATGTTCCAAATAAGTGTTTGAAGAGCATTCATCAACTTTATCAATATTTACTGCCACCCTTTTCCAATTTCTTTGTCACGTGTTGCTGGCATCAAATTCTAAAGTTAATGATTATTTGCAAAAAAAAAATGTTTATCAGTTTTAACATGAACTATGTTGTCTTTGTAGCATATTCAACTGCATATGGGTTGAAAATGATTTGCAAATCATTGTATTCCGTTTATATTTACATCTAACACAATTTCCCAACTCATATGGAGACGGGGTTTGTAAATGTAATTGTCGTGTTTCGTGCTGAGGTCGAGCCTGCTAAAAGTGGACACACCTTGATGAGTCGAGCAAAGTAGTCTCCTCCGATGTAGTTGTCGGATTTCAGGTAAATCTCCCGCAGTTCGCTTGCTCCTACAGGGTTGTACTTGGAGTTGAACTTGTCAAAGCGGTGAAACGTTTGCCTGCCCTGCAAGGGTCAAAGGTAAGTGAGTGTCACCCTGACATTACAGCTGCTTTGAAGAAGTTTACACTCTCACAGCGTGCACGTCCAGCGAGTCCACTGTGAGGTCATAGGGGTCCATGTGGAGGTTGTTGAAGACTTGCTCCAGTGTCATCTTCTGGCCGCCCTTCTCCAGGACCACCCGGTCCTTCTCAGTCTGGTAAGTGGTCTTGATGAACTTCAACAAGTGCTTCTGGTTCATGCAGGCGGCAGCGTGTATGTGCGTGTCCACCTTTTGATGGATAGAAACTGGTTTTGAAGCAACATTAAGGGTTTAAATATCGCAAATAACCTATGTTTTGGTGACAAGACCTTTTAGCTCCACAGCTCAGCTTCAGTGAAACACCAACCAACCTTTCTGACATTGTAGAAGTCTCTGTGTGGAACACGCTTCAGCTCCTTCAGCTCGGCCATTTCATTCAACATTTCATGAAGGTAGAACTTTGAGGCCAAGAAGTTCAAACGTCTATGACAGTAGGTCTTCCTGCAAAGAATTAATGCACAGACCTTTACAGACCTTTTAACTGGTGTGCTGCATGGCTCAGTTGGTGCATTTACGTTGGGCCATCAGCAATCATGGCCAAGACATGGCTCAGGTCAATGGCAAAGGTCTCCAAGTCCGGGTAAGGGAGTCTGTGAGGCTGCTGTTGTTTAAGGTCCTCTGCGTTATCGTAAACATGAATAATGCCATCCTTCATCTGCAGCTCATAGTTGAGGTTCTCAGGAAGACCTTCCATTGAATATGGGTCTTCGCCGTCACGAGGGAAAGGCCAGATGTCTACAGAACAAGAAATGGAAGGTGACGAACACAATCAGTCAAAAGACAGAAACATTGTCCAGTAATACAGTACTTAACCCTGTTGGTTAACAATGCTCCCACCTGGAAGGACTTCATCCTCTTCTCGCCACTTGGCCCCCTCAGTGTTGCGGAGGAAGCAGGCAATGGTCCTGGGAAAGCGGTGGTAGGCCAGCCGTGAGTACTTCTCTCTGATGAAAAGAGCTTTTAGGAGGCTCTTGGCTGCTTGTTCATAATAATCAACTGTGATCTGCAACCAGCACAAAAATATCACGCCATATCTGGGAGAGAAGGGTTCCAAATGTTGACAGCATCAATGCCAAGGTTAGTGTCAGTATCACAAATAAACAAGCGTTTTAGACCTTATTACGCTGAAACAATTGCGTTCAATTTAGGTAACTATTTAAATATTATATTGATATTGTTACATCGCTTGTTTGTTAATTGTGTATTAACTTTAATTGCAGTGTTCTCTTGCAAGTTTGCTCTTCACTTACTACGGTCTAAGGCAGGGGTCTCAGACACGCGGCCTGCGGGCCAATTGCGGCCCGCGAGACATTATTTTCCGGTCCCCACCTTAATATGAAAGGTTAATGTTAGTGCGGCCCGCGAGTTTAATATGAATGGAGCTTGAGAGCGTTGTGTGCGGAGCTGAAGGAATTTACCAATAACGGTGTGGTATGTGGCTCTGGAGGGCCGAACATTGACATCACCTGCGTGATGCAATCAGAGAAACATTTTGCCGCTTTTCCACTAGACCCTGCCTCCCTCCCTCCCTCCCTCGCTCGCCCGCCTGCTCGCTCTCGCTCTCTCTTGAGCGCTCTCTGTCACCGGCGCCGGAAGACGAGCTGCCCGGTAGCTTCCGAAGCACTCCACCGAAGGACCGAGCGAATACAAAACCGTGGTGCACTGGACCCCAGCGCTGATACTCCGACAGAGTCCCTGGGCGAATCGGACGTGTAACACGTTAGTTGTGATGTTAGCCCCTTCAGGGCTAATTGTGCTACCGTAACTGTAGACTCCAGGGCGAGATGGGAAGTTAGTAACCAGCTTGGACTGAGGACTTCAGCGATTTTATATGCAAGAGAAGAACTTAATTTGTGGAGGATAAAAATTATTGTATGGTTTATGACTCACTTTATAATGTGCATTACCGTCACCTACAATGCTCGTCATGTAGTCATTTTTCTCTACAACTATTAAGACTAGATGATAAATGGAAACATTTGGTAATACAGACTTTTTGCTGCAGCTATTCTCATTTATTGTGCGGATAAACCTAACGATAGTCTGTAGACCGTACGTGTTAGTGGTGTTTACCCCTGCACAGTAGTCTCCACTGATGGTAACTCTCTGGAAGTCGGGAAAGCTCTCTGAAAAAACAGGCTCAGGTGTGGTCGGGGAGAGCAAGGGTGAATAGGCTTGAAGGCTCCTGTCGCTGGTGGGAATCTGCAAGCACAGCGACTGGGAACGCTTCATCATAAATTTCTTCTTCCTGATTACACAAAGAAAAAAACGGGGGTCTTACGAGTAGTTCACAGCACCAACAACTTTGTACAGAATAAACAAAATAATGACTACACTGGAAATTATCTCCAAAGTCTAATTTGGAGTAATACAGCAGAATAGAATCTCATTCAAATAATCCACGTAATGCTCCTACAAGTAAGTGATGATAGTGGTAACCTTGCAGAAAATTTATCATCAGACCAACTGAAAATCAAAATGGAAAGAAATCCACCAAGTCGGATAATTGGAGAATCGAAGTCAAGCTGAGAACGAATGTTTTTTCCGGTTCCAACACCTTGTAGCCAAAACAATTTGCAATCGTACCTTTTCACCGTCTCCTTGGATTGCTGCTCGGCCAGCTCCTGCTGCAGGGCGCGCTCCCTGTCCTCTATTAGGCCGATAGGACAGTCTTCGGGCACGGTGAACAAAGCCATCACGTCCTTGTTATCCTCCTCCGTCAGGGCAGAGGCGTAGACCTTCTCTGCCAGCAGACGGACCTTCTCGTCCATCTCGCTCATTGACAATCTTGGGAAGAGCCGTGGTATCTCTGCATCAAGATTTGGGGGGGAACATACATTTTTTTTGTTGTTGTTGTAGTTGTGACCGAGTTGAACTATGGCAGCCATTGGAGTAGATATAGCATGATGCTCGTGGTGACAGTGTTAAGTCTTCAGTTGGAGGTTGAGGTAAACCGTAAGCCCACACCAGTAAACATGTCTTGGGTTTCACAGGTGTTTGCATGTTCTGCCAACGTGTGCGACACATTACAGTCAACAAAAACAGTGCAGTGCAGCACGACCTTACTACCCCTCACTGGGGAATGGTCACCCTACCTTGGACCACACAGCGGGGGCAGTAAGGTATGCAAACAGACATACTTCCTATTTTAGTCTAAGTACTGATTCCCCTTATTTGTTGCAACAGCCTTCACATATTTCTTCCTCTTCACAGCTCTAACTTTGCTGTTCATGTGGGAGAAAATATTTGTGCTTAACGTCTTATAAGAGAATCCAGCTTATTGGCAGGAAATTCTTTGTTTGGTTGAGTTGTGTAGCCATTTCATACTTGTTGCGTCAGTGCATGGAAATGTTTCGTAGGGGATTAGGAAATGGTACATTGGGTTAGTAAATCCTGCATCTTATGACCCCCCTGAGACACTTGCTGTTTCAAGCGCTCGGTCTGCAGCTGTCAATCAAATGTAGCTTGTACACTTTTCCCACTTGACAGGAATTCAAAGACCAAAACAAATCAGGAGACTCCCTGTTTGACTTAATGACAAGCAGTCTACAGTTCAGGTTCTCAAGACCTTTTGGCATAACTGTGGTTATTAGACAAAACCCTTGAGATAGATTTCAACTGTGTTTTTTTAAACTAAACTTAGTATGAGACACACCAGGGACAGCTGATGTTTGATTTAATTAGCCCAGCTTTTATAAGATTTTAGATCATGGTCGGCAACTTGCGGCTCTTCAGCCTCCTGAGCAATGAGTTTCATCATTTTTGACTATCTTTGAGGCCGTGAATGTGTAAAGCCTGAGTGCTGACTGGTAATTAGATGAGTGCGAGGAAGGTTTTTGACGTCGGCACGAGAGAGGGAGGTTGGCTTCTCTTTTTTTTTTTTTTTTTGCTGCAGCTGTTACATATACTGTAATATTGTACATAGTAATAGGGATTAATTATTTATTGTATATATTAAATACAACCAAGAAGGGGAACCGGAGGGTGTGTTCCAACTATCTTGGGATTACACTCGTCAGCCTTCCCGGTAAGGTCTATTCAGGTGTACTGGAGAGGAGGCTACGGCGGATAGTCAAACCTCGGATTCAGGAGGAACAGTGTAGTTTTCGTCTTGTTCGTGGAACTGTGGACCCGCTGTATACTCTCGGCAGGGTCCTTGAGGGTGCATGGGAGTTTGCCCAACTAATCCACATGTGTTTTGTGGACTTGGAGAAGGCATTCAACCATGTCCCTCGGGAAGTCCTGTGGGGATTGCTCAGAGTATGGGGTATCGGACTGTCTGATTGTGGCGGTCCGCTCCTTGTATGTTTAGTGTCAGAGCTTGGTCCGCATCGCCGGCAGTAAGTCAGACCCGTTTCCAGTGAGGGTTGGACTCCGCCAAGGCTGCCCTTTTTCACCAATTATGTTCATAACTTTTATGGATAGAATTTTTAGGCGCAGTCAGGGCGTTGAGGGTATCTGGTTTGGTGGCTGCAGGATTAGGTTTTCTGCTTTTTGCAGATGATGTGGTCCTGATAGCTTCATCTGGTCAAAATCTTCAGCTCTCCCTGGATTGGTTCGCAGCCGAGTGTGAAGCGACTGGGATGAGAATCAGCAACTCCAAGTCCGAGTCCATGGTTCTCACCTGGAAAAGGGTGGAGTGCCACCTCCGGGTTGGGGAGGAGATTTTGCACCCAAGTGGAGAAGTTCAAGTACCTCAGAGTCTTGTTCATGAGTGAGGGAAAAGTGGATCGTGATATCAACAGGCGGATCAGTGCGGCGTCCTCAGTAATGCAGACGCTGTATCGATCCGTTGTGGTGAAGGAGCTGAGCCGGAAGGCAAAGCTCTCAATTTACCGGTCGATATACGTTCCCATCCACACATATGGTCATGAGCTTTGGGTTATGACCAAAAGGACAAAATCACGGGTACAAGCGGACGAAATGAGCTTCCTCCCCCGGGTGGCGGGGCTCTCCCTTAGAGATAGGGTGAGAAGCTCTGTCATTCGGGAGGAGCTCAAAGTAAAGGCACTGCTCCTTCACATCGAGAGGAGCCAGATGAGGTGGTTCGGGCATCTGGTCAGGATGCCACCCGAGCGCCATCCTAGGGAGGTGTTTCGGGCACGTCCGACTGGTGGGAGGCCACAGGGAAGACCCAGGACACGTTGGGAAGACTATGTCTACCGGCTGGCCTGGGAATGCCTCGGGATCCCCCGGGAGGAGCTGGACGTAGTGGCTGGGGAGAGGGAAGTCTGGGCTTCTCTGCTTAGGCTGCTGCCCTCTTGACTCAACCTCGGAAAAGCGGAAAAAGAAGGATAGATGGACGGATATATACATACCTATATATATATATATATATATATATATATATATATATATATATAGGTATGTAAATATATATGTATATATATATATATATATATATATATATATATATACATACATACATACAGTACAGGCTAAAAGTTTGGACACACCTCATTCAATGAGTTTTCTTTATTTTCATGACTATTTACATTGTAGATTGTCACTGAAAGCATCAAAACTATGAATGAACACATGTGGAGTTATGTACTGTAAAAAAGAAAAGGTGAAATAACTGAAAATGTGTTTTATATTCTAGTTTCTTCAAAATAGCGACCCTTTGCTCTGACTACTGCTTTGCACGCTCTTCCCATTCTCTGGATGAGCTTCAATAGGTAGTCACCTGAAATGGTTTTCCCTTCACAGGTGTCATAGTTTTGATGCCTTCAGTGACAAGCTACAATGTAAATAGTCATTAGTCATTAAAATACAGAAAACGTATTGAAATGAGAATGTGTCCAAACTTTTGGCCTGTATTGTATATATATACATACAGTGGGGCAAAAAAGTATTTAGTCAGCCACCGATTGTGCAAGTTCTCCCACTTAAAATGATGACAGAGGTCTGTAATTTTCATCAAAGGTACACTATAACTGTGAGAGACAGAATGTGAAAAAAAATCCAGTTATTCACCTTGTAGGAATTTTAAATAATTTATTTGTAAATTATGGTGGAAAATAAGTATTTGGTCAACCATTCAAAGCTCTCACTGATGGAAGGAGGTTTTGGCTCAAAATCTCACGATACATCGCCCCATTCATTCTTTCCTTAACACGGATCAATCGTCCTGCACCCTTAGCAGAAAAACAGCCCCAAAGCATGATGTTTCCACCCCCATGCTTCACAGTAGGTGTGGTGTTCTTGGGATGCAACTCAGTATTCTTCTTCCTCCAAACACGACCTGTTGAGTTTGTACCAAAAAGTTCTATTTTGGTTTCATCTGACCACATGACATTCTCCCAATCCTCTGCTGTATCATCCATGTATCCATTTTGGTATAAACTCAACACTTCGTGTTTGGAGGAAGAAGAATACTGAGTTGCATCCCAAGAACACTACACCTACTGTGAAGCATGGGGTTGGAAACATAATGCTTTGGGGCTGTTTTTCTGCTAAAGGGACAGGACGATTGATCCGTGTTAAGGAAAGAATGAATGGGGCCATGTATCGTACGATATTGAGCCAAAACCTCCTTCCATCAGTGAGAGCTTTGAATGGTTGACCAAATACTTATTTTCCACCATCATTTACAAATAAATTCTTTAAAATTCCTACAATGTGAATTCCTGGATTTTTTTTTCACATTCTGTCTCTCACAGTTGAAGTGTACCTATGATGAAAATTACAGACCTCTGTCATCATTTTAAGTGGGAGAACTTGCACAATCGGTGGCTGACTAAATACTTTTTGCCCCACTGTACATATTTACTTACACGCTCACACACACACGTTTTTTATTTTACTTTAGGATGGCCCGACGCTGGTGGGCTCATTCCACTGTAAATTGGGGTCCCCTGGTTAAGCATATCCTAACAGAGCTATTTTTCCTCTCCGGAAATATTAAACTGTGACGAAAGAAATACTACACGTCTATTGCAGATTACACTGGTTTTCAGTCAGGAGTGTATATTGACCACATTGGATGAGTTTTAGCATATTCATTGGACAAAATGTATTACTATTGTGGGTATTCTCTATGTGTTTGGATTCCGCTGGTTCGTTTCAGCAGTCTACTCTCCCTGTGTCAGTAACGTGTTCTAGCATGTTCTTTCCCCAATGTGTGCATACACCAAGTGCTAACATGTAACCCTATCCTTCCGAGACGTGTATGCACGTGGCCCCATGTTGGCAGGCTGTCATTGCCTACATGCCACGGGAGGCGGCACGTGGACGTTTGTCCCAATGCAGCAGCTGAGCGCCGCCTTGCTTAACCTTGACCTACTTCCCAAAATGTCAGAAATCAGACCTCCACAACGTATAGCACTGTTGCCTGGTCAGCGGGAAGCATTCGCTCATACAGGATAGACAAAGTCAATAAAGCCTAATTAAGGGTCACAAAATAGTTTGTGTTGGCTTTATTATTATTTGTTTTGTCAGTCTTGTAGAATAATATTTACCAGTATCTAACTACACCAATGGGGTGATTTTGTTTAGTCTTGAAGAACAATGTTTTTCACTACTTGGCACTACTTAGTAGAGAGCACAGTTGGTATAAATTCCTGCCCAAATGGTCTTTTTGGTACAGAATAAACTTGGCGAAAATATTTAAAAATAAATACTAAGAGGTTTAAAGTGAATGGAGTCACGAAGTTACACACAAGTTAGCTGTGACTACACCTGACCTGGCTTCTGTATATGCTCATGTTTGAGATGATTTGGAACATACTCAACAAAGTTACATTCATCACATCTTGACAAGTAGCACAATTTATTCAACATGTCCGGAAAGAAGTAGAACGAAGCAGACCTTATTTCAACCTAACCCATCAGGCACAAGACATTGATACAACGTTGGTTATGCATTAATCTCCTTTAAAACTGACTTTGAATCTGCATTGCAAAGTAGTTGTATATGAAAATTGAGACGACGATGTCTAACGTTGTCGGTTGGGTAATGACCAAATTTCAATGGTCAAATCAACGTCAGAACCAGACATTGATTAAACGTGGTCAAAAAGAGTGTTTTTCCTACGTTATGTTTGAGTTGTTCAATGTCAGGACCTAATTCAACAAGTTCTCAGCATTGCTTCAATGTCTTGTTCCTACTGGAAAATTGTCTCCGTGTCTCAGCAATTACTGATAGGTTGTTCACTTTCTGTGTTTAACATGTATAAGGTTAACATTAAAGATGTCTATTTGTGAAGTTAATAGCGAGGTTATTCAACCATAAGTAACACATGGCCCCAAGCGGTAGAAAAAGGATGGATGGATGGATGGAATAAATAGGTAAATAAATTAGAATTTGAAAGATTTGATATTTGCAGACTGCCACGTAAACAGAATAGAATACATAGTACAGGGGTATCAAACGTACAGCCCGATCAGGCCCGCGAACAGATTTTATCCGGCCCGCGAGATGAGTTTGCTAAGTATTCAAATTAATCTGAAATTTTTGAATGAAAGAAACAGCTGTTCTAAATGTGTCCACTGGATGTCGTAATAGCAATTATTTGTATCTTTGTAGATAATGGTACATATGTACATAATAAACCACATGATCTAAGTCAGGGGTAGGCAACCTATGGCTCGCGAGCCAGATATGGCTCTTTTGATGACTGCATCTGGCTCTTAGATACATCTGAGCTGACATTGCTTAACACGATAAGTAATGAATAATTCCACTTGTAATCACAGAGTTAAAAATAACATTCAATATATAAAACATTCTCATTTTTTTTTATGTTTAAAAAGTTGCGTTAATGATAAGAAGTTATTTATTTAATATTGGTTAGTGTGGGGCTTGCTCTCCTGGGGGTTCTTCAGACCACCAAGCACTGACATTAGAGCCTGTTTCAGGGTTACAATATTGTTTTATTTTTCAATAAGTCTTTCAGTTGCTTTCCAGCAATTGTATTTTTCTCTTTCGTTGTCGCTCGCGCTCTAGCTCCAGCTCCAACCCTGTCTCTCCTCCTGGCTGATACAGTATAACAGAGCGACATGTGATTAGATAACAAGGCCCAGGTGGGCCTTCTACACACCTGTGGCTGATTTCGAAGGCCAGTCCTGGCAACGCCCTGCTTCGCTGCAGGCCCGCAGGCCACGACCCCTCCACAGTTAGCTTCATAATAACAATGTTAATACAAAGAATAAGAGACCTATTATACTCTAGAAATGTTGGTCTTACTTAAAAATGCACGCGTTTAGTTGTGTTCAGTGTTAAAAAAAATATTATATGGCTCTTACAGAAATACATTTTAAAATATTTGGCTTCTTGGCTCTCTCAGCCAAAAAGGTTCCCGACCCCTGATCTAAGTACATCAGTCGAGGAAAATGATTAAACTACATTAATAACATCCTTTAACTTGATTTTGATTTAATTATTTTATCTTAATAGATTGAAAGCTAACACCAATGAGTTGACTGATGAACATTATCACATAATTTATTCAGAAAATATAAATAACAAATAAAGATAGAATACTATTAACCGCAACATGTAAGTGTTAAAAAAAAACAATTTGTGCAATTTCAGAATATGCTTGTTCTATTTTTAAACAAAGAAAATAATCCGAAGTTGTCTTTATCTTTAAGTTATCGTGCCGGGATTTTTACGAGTCCGGCCCACTTGGGAGTGGATTTTTCCTCAATGTGACCCCCGATCTAAAATGAGTTTGACACCCCTGACATAGTATAAATCTTATTGTGGTGTGGCTTACCAACACAGACGACAAACAGCACTACTATACAAACAATGTCATATACAAAACAAATCACAAACACGATAAGAACAGACGTTAGGTAAAAAGAGGAATGAAAGAAACTATAAGTTATGGGATTTCAAAGACTATCAAGCAGTTGAGGTCAGACATGTATTTGTTCACTTTGTCACATTAAGATTGGCAATTGGGATAAAATACTTGGAGCTCGAGAGTGTTTAAATGCAAGTAACATTTCATCGTTTTACCCTCAGTTCTATAGAGACCGTCTTGTGTCTCTTACCTTCTGTGGTGATGTGGGCCATGTCAGCCTCCTTCTGCTCGTACCGTCGTCTAAGCTCAACCTGGGTGCCCCGCTCTCACGCCCCACTGTTCAAATTCTAAGAGCTCCTGATGCTGTCCCGCACTGATTGGTGACCAGCCGGCAGTGGTTTGGTGATCTGCTCGCTGCCAGCTAGCTGTTGTCATTTGGAGTGTCCATCCTCTATCTCTATTTTAGGCTGTTGTGAGCGTCATGGCAACAGGAGCTGCTAATTCAGGCCGCCGTGTCACAACTGGCTGCTGATAGGCAAGGTTTGACGGGTCATGTTGAAAGCGTGGGAAAATACTTCCAAGCATTGAGAAAGTAAATGAAATACAAAGCAATAATAGGGTCTAGCACAGGGGTCGGGAACCTTTTTGGCTGAGAGAGCCATGAAAGCTAAATATTTTAAAATGTATATCCGTAAGAGCCATATAATATTTCCATCCATCCATCCATTTTTCTACCGCTTATTCCCTTGGGGCAGGGTTAGGGAACCTATGGCTCTAGAGCCAGATGTGGCTCTTTTGATGACTGCATCTGGCTCTCTGATAAATCTGAGCTGACGTTGCTTAACATGATAAGTAATGAATAATTCCACTTGTAATCACAGTGTTAAAAATAATGTTCAAAATATAACACATTCTCATGCATTTTTAATCCATCCATCCGTTTTCTACCGCACCTGTTCAAGAAGTTGCGTTAATGGTAAGAAGTTATTTATTTATTATTGGTTAGTGTGGGGCTTGCCCTCCTGGGGGTTCTTCAGACCCCCAAGCACCGACATGAGAGCCTGTTTCAGGGTTACAATATTGTTTTATTTTTCAATAAGTCTCTCAGTTGCTTTCCAGCAATAGTATTTCCAGCCCCAACCCAGTCTCTCCTCCTGGCTGCTGCTTATAACAGAGCGACAGGTGATTAGATAACAAGGCCCAGGTGGGCCGTCTACGCACCTGTCGGTGCAGGCCCGCAGACCACGCCCCTTACACAGTTAGCTTCAGAATAACAATGTTATTACAAAGAATAAGAGACCTATTATACTCTACAAATGTTGGTCTTACTTAAAAATGCACACGTTTAGTTGTGTTCAGTGTTAAAAAAAATATTATATTGCTCTTACGGAAATATATTTTAAAATATTTGGCTTTTTTGCTCTAAAGGCCAAAAAGGTTCCCGACCCCTGCCTTAGGGGGATGCAGGGGGCGCTGGCGCCTATCTCAGCTACAATTTTTTAATGCCAAATACAACAAAAGTAAGACCAACATTTCTAAAGTATAATAAGTCTCTTATTCTTTTTAATAAGATTTATATTCTGAAGTTAACCAATAATAATTAAAATACTTCTTACCATTAATGCAACTTCATGAACAGGTATAGTAGAAAATTATGCATATATTATCACACAACTTCTATGCTTGAGGGCCGTTGCTATGATTATTGTCAATTGTGCTGAAGTGGTATTTTTCTTTGTCTGTGCAAAACTAGGCAATCCAAAAGATTGCAAGCTAGTCTGGTATCAGTGTCCAGGAACGGCCTGCTGACTGCCAAGGCCGGACACCGCCGTGACGCAGACAAAGCAGAGAGACAAGGCGATATCACCAGCGTCAACACATTTGCATTTTTGTATAGTCATATATTGTGTCTAACTGGAGTTGTCGAGATTACCCCCTTCCTTCAGCGACAGCTTCAGTGATGTAAACAGGGACCTTAGAACGTAGTTTTGATCTGTAACTAGAATACTGTCCAAAACACATGTCTCCTCATTGAGCCAAATTGAACTCTGTCTCTGCATGATTCCTTGCTTCTCGTCTATTTAATAGATTTCATCAGTGTTTGAACCTGACGGATTACCAGCGGATATAATGTAGAAATGTCAGCTAAGATTTATCTGAGAGCCAGATGCAGTCATCAAAAGAGCCGCATCTGGCTCGAGAGCTATAGGTTCCCTACCCCTGGTCTAGCCTTAGACTGATATTTTTTTACTCCCCCTCCTCTCACCCAGTGTTACCCTTTTCTCACCGTATTAAGGAGCGCTGTAAAAATGGCTGATCCTTTGGCGGTCCCGTCTTGTCTCCCTGTAACGTATGTCTGCTCTTAGTGGGACTGTGCCGAAAATGTAATTTTCAGTTCTTATGTGTCTTGTGCATGTTAAGAATTGACAATAAATTATCTGAATCTGAAATATGAATAATATATAACATGATAGAATTTAAAACATAAAGTATACCAAATTATTCATGCAAAGTCTGGCTTGTGTCCTCAGAGTCCAACAGTCAGAAGGTCGTCTTCTCAGTAAATGATGAATTCAAGAAGTTCAGGCTGTTCATTGTGGTCCATTTCAGGAGTAAATAACAACATATAGATAATGAACATCAGGGTTCATCTCACGCCGACAACACAAACACATCGGCTTTAGCGTTGGCTTGTAAGTATTAGCATTCTGTTCACCCAGGTTGAGGCTAATAACTAAACAAATGGAGTGAACCAAGCAGTGAGCTGTGCTTATCGATAATCGACTTTGAATTGCGTTCAACCTTTAAAAATGATGATGCTTGCGAGATATATGTTTGTAAAATACATTATTTGTGGGAAAAACGAACGCCATTTAAAAAATATTAAATGACACCAAAACGCATCAATTGAATGTGTTTTAGGGTATGTCTACACCAGGAGTGTCCAAACTTTAACCGGCAAGGGCGGCATTCAGTACAAGGGAACACGCTTCCGTCAGTCTACCCCAGGGCAGCTGTGGCTACTGATGTAGCTTACCACCACCAGATGTGAATGAATGATGGGTTCCCACTTCTCTGTGAGCGCTTTGAGTATATAACAATAGAAAAGCGCGATATAAATCTAATCCATTATTATTATTATTATAAGGTTGCGGGGGCCATTTTCAATCACATTTTATACGCTAAAGATGCTAAAAGCCAACCAGTGTATGTCGATATATATGCTAAAATATCTGAACAAAACATCCCTGTTAGCTTTGTGTGGTAGGTGACAAAGAAAATAAGTGTTATCTAACAATGAGGGCTGTCAAAAATAACGAGTTAACTCATGCGATCAATCACGAAAATTTGTAAATATGCAGATTAATCAAAGTTTATTTTGCTCCCTTACTGTAAACGGACTCTAACAATGAAATGACATTTGTGACCAAGTATTGAAGCCCTTTTAATTAAAATTACATGTTGAAGTTAAATGAAATCATGCAAGCGAGTAGTAGTTGTAATTAATCCATCCATCCATTTTCTACCGCTTATTCCCTTTTGGGGTCGTGGGGGGCGCTGGCGCCTATCTCCGCTACAATCGGGCGGACGGCGGGGTACACCCTGGATAAGTCGCCACCTCATCGCAGGGCCAACACAGATAGACAGACAACATTCACATTCACACACTAGGGCCAATTTAGTGTTGCCAATCAACCTATCCCCAGGTGCATGTCTTTGGAAGTGGGAGGAAGCCGGAGTACCCGGAGGGAACCCATGCATTCACGGGGAGGACATGCAAACTCCACACAGAAAGATCCCGAGCCTGGATTTGAACCCAGGACTGCAGGACCTTCGTATTGTGAGGCAGACGCACTAACCCCCTCTGCCACCGTGAAGCCCGTAGTTGTAATTAATCCAATTTTAAAAGTGTGATTAACTTAAGGCCCAAGCTGTTTGTTTACATGCTTTTTTTATTTCTCTTTGCTATTTGGGTTTATTGGACCCTAATTGTCAGGCTTTCCCCTGACAGTTTGTCTATGTTTTAGTTTTTTCCTCTGCATTTGTCTGTTTCCTCTGTGTTTAGTATCTTCTGTCTTTAGTTCCTGTCTAGTGCTCTTATTTTGTCAGCTTCCTGTCTTGTTCCCTGAGTGCTCTGTTCCTCCTCAGCTGCGGCTGATTGGCACCTGGCCACACTTCTTGCCAATCAGCCCACTCCTATTTGTACCTGCTTTGTCTTGTGTCAGTTGCTGGCTCATTGTATTGTCATTTGTATTGTCGTTGCCACATATCACTCTTGTCGTGCTACCTGTCGTGTCGTTTTGGGACAACTACTACCTGTCATGCTACATTTTGTCCTGGTCGTCGTAGCGGTAAGCTGTTTCTGTTAGCATTAGTTATTTCCAGTTTTTCTGTTAGCTATCCACTAGCTTACAAGCTAAAGTTCCTTTTTGTTTTCTAGCTTCCAGTGCTAGCTTCCTTAGTTTGTTATTCCGCCCACGTGCATGCTTTTTTGTTTTTTCTTGTTTAGTTTTAATTACATCATGTTTTCCCATTCAATGCCTGCCTCCTTCTCTGCGTCCCGGGGTTCAACAACCAATAACCCTGACACTAATTAGAATAACAACTAAGAATCATCTTTTTATATGATGTACTTAGTCCATGAGTAACAAACGTGTATTTCATGTTTAGTGACATGCTAATTCTTGTTTTTACACTTTTTTTTTTTAATTCCATTGTATGTTGTACTATTCTGACACCACCAGATGGCAGCGTAAGGGTCCACATAAGCGGCCATAAGACCCCAATTCAGTAGTGTACACAATTTTTGGAAATTAGAGCTAAAAGGTGCTGTCCACGCATGTGGCCATTAAGGCTTTTAGAGGTTTTAATCTAATTTTAAAAGTGTATCGTTTGACAGCAATACTAAAAACGTCTCGATAATAATGAACACATTACAATTTACGATCTGCTGAGGGCCAATAGGAAACAAGCGGCGGGCCGAAACTAGCCCCCGGGCCACACTTTGGACACCCCTGTTCTACACTAAGCCGGATAACCCCTTATACAAATAATTATTTAGCCGTTTGCCCTCCTTGGAAATTTGTTTTACACGTGCGCCGTTTATTTATTAATTCTCTGGCTCTTTGCTTTGTATGGACTCATTGATCGGAGAGTTCGGAGAAGAAGTGAGGCCAGAAAGACCGCGCACCACACAGGAAGTGACGTCAGAAAGAACGCGCCACAGCTAGCCTTGTGACAAAGCGGTTTCGAAACTCGGAGGAAACCACTGGAACATGCCCGTGCTTCTCCTTCCGTCTGCACAGACGCTGGTGGAAATCACACATAAATACCTTAAGAGAAAGCGATTGCAGCTATTTGGGATACAACACTTTTAAGACGGAAAGAAAACTTTCGAATGTCCAGGTCAGCTACAGTATGATTCCACTTACCGAAAAACTTTGTCCATTTGTCGAAGGAGAGACAACGAGAATGGGGGCTCTCGTTACTGTGTTAAAAAAAATGTAGCAAGTGCTTTGTATTACCTGGCCGTCGAGGGAAGACTACGGAAAACTGCGAATGCATTTTGACTGGCAAAGCAGACTGTATCAGTTATTGTCCGCCATGTATGTCGCGGACTCAACGTCTAGGTCCAAAGTATATAAAGTCCCCAAAAATGAATGGACAATGAATGTGAAAGAGTAAGGAGTGTCCTGACCATATATCTTGACCCCTAGATTGATTGATGTAACATGTTCTTTATCACGTTGAGGTACACCACAGGATACATTTAGCATTGTATAAGTGTGTTCGCCTAGCTTCACATATTGTTTGTTTGTTAAATAACTTCTTATCCAGTTTAAGTCCAACCCTTTGATATCATATTGTTCTAGTTGTTTGATTAAAATATTGTGATTAATTGTGTCAAATGCTTTAGTTAGGTCCATAAACACAGCTGCAGCACATTTTTTACTATCTATTGCATTGGTAATTTCTTCTGTAATTTCAATTAAAGCCATCGAAGTTGAAACATTAGCTTTGCATCCATATTGGTTCTCTTCGAGTATTCACTTTTTGTTTGTGAAACAAAAAGAGTGAAACGACAGGCAAGCTACTGGAAAATGTAAATAAGCTACATACAGTCGGGCATAGGAAAATAATTCGGGAGGGACAGTTTACTCTGCTCCAGCATTATAACTACTATCAACAGTCTGCTGGAGATGTGTCAGTCAAGATGAAAGCATGAACCCGGTACTCACCTCTTCCCAGGCAAGGTGTGGACTGCTGCTTGCAAAGGACTGCTTCTCGACGCTTCATTCTGGCCTGTGATGGCATGGAAGGAAGACATGAATGTGCTTTGTATTAAGAATGTGCTTTGTATTTACTGTAAGTCAGTACATTTCAATTATTTTCTGTTAAAAAATCTCTGCCAGGACTATAGATAGAATAATTTGTCTATGAATTTTTTGTAAGTACACCAATGCATGATATCGTATCCTTATTAATATTAAATAATAAATATATAGATTAAATAACAACAAATAATAATTAACATTGTTTTTAGTCTGTAACAGAGAAGAGTTTGCATCAATTTGTCTGAAATAAAAAAACAAGGTCACCTTATGTAAATCCTAACATAAACTGACATTTTTTGACCGACTTGAACCATTTGATACTGAAAAATAAAATTAAATAAACTCAACTCACAAAAAATTCAAATTGATCCGCAACACTTACTCAGGAGTACAATATACAAACATAACATACAAAACAAAAATGGAAAAAGAAACATTTTATCAACACTCAATAAACATTTGGGAACTGAGGAAACTAATTGTTGAAGCTTTGAAAGTGGAATTCTTTCTCATTCTTGTTTTATGTAGAGCTTTAGTCGTTCAACAGTTCGGGGTCTCCACTGTCGTATTTTACGCTTCATAATGCGCCACACATTTTCCATGGGAGACAGGTCTGGACTGCAGGCGGGCCAGGAAAGTACCCCCGCTCTTTTACTATAAAACCACGCTGTTGTAACACGTGGCTTGGCATTGTCTTGCTGAAATAAGCAGGGGCGTCCATGATAACGTTGTTTGGATGACCACATATGTTGCTCCAAAACCTGTATGGACCATTCAGCATTAATGGTGCCTTCACAAAAGTCATGCCTTGGGCACTAACACACCCCCATACCATCACCGATGCTGACTTTTGAACTTTGCGCCTATAATAGTCCGGATGGTGCTTTTCTTCTTTGGTCCAGAGGACACGACATCCACAGTTTCCAAAAACAATTTGAAATGTGGACTCGTCAGACCACAGAACACTTTTCCACTTTGCGTCAGTCCATCTTAGGTGAGCTCGGGCCCAGCATTAGCCGGCGGCATTTCTGGGTGTTGTTGAAAAATGGCTTTCGCTTTGCAAAGTAGAGTTTTAACTTGCACTTACAGATGTAGCGACAAATTGTAGTTACTGACAGTGGTTTTCTGAAGTGTTCCTGAGCCCATATGGTGATATCCTTAATTTCTTCAATGGACATTCACTGTTGGTTTTAGGCCTTTGCTTATATGCAGTCATTTCTCCTGATTCTCTAAACTTGTTGTTATTACGGACCGTAAATGGTGAAATCCCAAAATTCCTTGCAATAGCTCTTTCAGAAATGTTATTCTTAAACTGTTTGACAATTTGCTCACGCATTTGTTCACAACGTGGTGACCCTCGCCCCATCCTTGTTTGTGAATGACTGAACATTACATGGAAGCTCCTTTTACACCCAATCATGGCACCCACCTGTTCCGAATTAGTCTATTCCCCCGCGGGATGTTCCAAATGAGTGTTTGATGAGCATTCCTCCACTTTCTCAGTCTTTTTTGCCACTTGTGCCAGTTTTTTTGAAACATGTTGCAGGCATCAAATTCCAAATTGTTAAAAAGCTAATATTTGCAAAAAATAACAAAGTTCACCAGTTCGAACGTTATTTACGATTAACACAAAGTGCCAACGGGGCTTCATGGTGGAAGAGGGGTTAGTGCGTCTGCCTCACAATACGAAGGTCCTGAGTAGTCTTGGGTTCAATCCCAGGCTCGGGATCTTTCTGTGTGGAGTTTGCATGTTCTCCCCGTGAATGCGTGGGTTCCCTCCGGGTACACCGGCTTCCTCCCACTTCCAAAGACATGCACCTGGGGATAGGTTGATTGGCAACATTAAATTGGCCCTACTGTGTGAATGTGAGTGTGAATGTTGTCTGTCTATCTGTGTTGGCCCTGTGATGAGGTGGCAACTTGTCCAGGGTGTACCCCGCCTTCCGCCGGATTGTAGCTGAGATAGGCACCCCAAAGGGAAAAAGCGGTAGAAAATGGATGGATGGATGGACAAGGTGCCAACTTCACTGGTTTTGGGTTTTGTAGAAATTGTCAAAAGTAAACACAAGTCTCAGAAACATGTTTTGTCATGACGCTGCGAGTAATGTTCTCGCGAGTGGGGCTATCTTTAGAAGGCCACTCTTTGGTGGACGTTTCTTTAAAAGGGAAGTCTTGACTTGCTGACACTGAGGAAATGCCTGCAGTGCTCTTCCCATGCTGATAGTAGTTAATGTCTTCTACTTAAGACACACGTCTTGTCGGCACTTGCATTGGTTAGTTGGTCACTGTTGTTTCCACATACAGTCGTGGTCAAAAGTTTACATACACTTGTAAAGAACATAATGTCATGGCTGTCTTGAGTTTCCAATAATTTCTACAACTCTTATTTTTTTGTGATAGAGTGATTGGAGCACATACTTGTTGGTCACAAAAAAAAACATTTATGAAAGTTTGGTTCTTTTGTGAATTTATTATGGGTCTACTGAAAATGTGACCAAACCTTCTAGGTCAAAAGTATACATACAGCAATGTAAATATTTGGTTACATGTCCCTGACGGCAAGTTTCACTGCAATATGGTGCTTTTGGTAGCCATCCACAAGCTTCTGGTTGAAGTTTTGACCACTCCTCTTGACAAAATTGGTGCAGTTTAGCTACATTTGTTGGTTTTCTGACATGGATATGTTTCTTTAGCATTGTCCACACGTTTAAAGGCCTACTGAAACCCACTACTACCGACCACACAGTCTGATAGTTTATATATCAATGATGAAATATTAACATTGCAACACATGCCAATACGGCCGGTTTAGTTGACTAATTTACAATTTTAAATTTCCCACGGAGTTTCTTGTTGAAATATTAGCTCAGCACCAGTTACGGCTAAAAGTTGTCTCTTTTCATCGCATAATTACACTGTAATTTGGACATCTTTGTAGCTGAATCTTTTGCAATTTGTTCAATTAATAATGGAGACTATAAAGAACAATGCTGTTGGTGGAAAGCGGTGTCTTTAGCACTGAGACACAGCCGGTGTTTCTTTGTTTTTAACACAGAGCGGTCAAGCGAACATGTTTCTCTCCGCCAACCAGCATGCTTTTGGATGGGAAAATTGGGATTATATGTATTTTACCGGAGACATCATTGGATTATTCGTTCTCTTGCAGTAGCTGTTTAAAAGGCAGCTGTGAGCTTGGCTCCTCGGCTTCTCTCTGAGACGCTGCGTGTTCACCGCAGCCATCCGACCTCGAGGTATGTCTTTACAATCTCACTTAAACACTATTAAAACAATAAGCAGATAAGGGATCTTCCAGAATTATCCCAGTAAATGTGTCTAATTACATCTGAAACGCTCACACTGCCGCCGCCCAGAGCAATCACTTTTTATTTTATTTTTTTATTTTTTTTCTAGTCCTTTGCTATCAATATCATCATCCACAAATCTTTCACCCTCGCTCAAATTAATGGGGAAATTGTCGTTTTCTCGGTCCGAATAGCTTTTGCTGCTGGAGGCCCCTATTAAAAACAATGTGAGGACGTGAGGAGTCCTCACCCTTGTGTCGTCATCGTCTGCGACTTCCGGTAAAGGCAAGGCTTTTTTATCAGCACCAAAAGTTGCGAACTTTATCGTCGATGTTCTCTACTAAATCCTTTTAGCAAAAATATGGCAATATCGCGAAATGATAAAGTAGGAGACATAGAATGGACCTGATATCTCCGTTTGAATAAGAAAATCTCATTTCAGTAGGCCTTTAAGTCAGGACTTTGGGAAGGCCATTCTAAAACCTTAATTCTTGCCTGATTTAGCCATTCCTTTACCAGTTTCCATGTGTGTTTGGGGTCATTATCCTGTTGGAACACACAACTGCGCCCAAGACCCAACCTACTCTGTAAAGCACCAGTTCCATTGGCAGCAAAACAGGCCCAGAGCATAATACTACCACCATGATGCTTGACGGTAGTGATGGTGTTCCTGGGATTAAAGGCCTCACATGTTCACCTCCAAATATATTGCTGGGTATTGTGGCCACACAGCTCAATTTTAGTTTCATCTGACCACTTCATTGATTATCAGTGCAGGCAGCATCCAAGCGACAGTTGGAATCTATTTCATCCTCAACGGCATCAGAGGAGATGACGTTAAGGCCTTGTTTCTTGGAAAGAAAAGTGCACTTGTGGTTTGCAGTTGTGTGCACACCAGACTGCCTAGAGTGCAGTACGTGGCTGCACAGTTTTTTTTAATTTTCATCTGGAATTGAAATAACTTCATTATCTATGCATCCATTTTTACTGTATTTGGATCTTGCACCAGACCCTCGGACTATAGAGCTGTCCTATTTAAGATCTGATGAAGCCTGCTCGGATTTCTTCAGATATTACGGCTGCATAAAATATTTGGAAAAATAACCCATCCATTTTCTACCGCTTATTCCCTTTTGGGGTCGCGGGGGGCGCTGACGCCTATCTCAGCTACAATCGGGCGGAAGGCGGGGTACACCCTGGACAAGTCGCCACCTCATCGCAGGGCCAACACAGATAGACAGACAACATTCACACTCACATTCACACACTAGGGCCAATTTAGTGTTGCCAATCAACCTATCCCCAGGTGCATGTCTTTGGAAGTGGGAGGAAGCCGGAGTACCCAGAGGGAACCCACGCATTCACGGGGAGAACATGCAAACTCCACACAGAAAGATCCCGAGCCTGGATTTGAACCAAGGACTGCAGGAACTTCGTATTGTGAGGCAGACGCACTAATCCCTCTGCCACCGTGAAGCCTGGAAAAATAACAAAGTACCGTATTTCCTTGAATTGCCGCCGGGGCGCTAATTAATTTAAAACCTCTTCTCACTCCTGCGCTTACCAAAGGCATGTGGTAAAAGTAAGCATGCGCTAATCATTTTAAAGCATCTTCTCACTCGGGCACTAACCAAAGGTATGCAGTAAAAATTTGAGTATGATGTAAGCCTGGACCTTAAATCCTACTGAATAGCTCTTAATCTTCTCCCCTTGATGCGATTTCAAATTACCGGTATTGAAATCAGCCTCCTCCATTTTGAAAATGACGACAGGAGAAGTGTCACTCGTGACGTCACGAGTTTGACCAGGCGGAAATACTAAGCATGCGATAATTATTTTGGGAAGCAAGTTTGACCCGGCAGTAAATCAAGGCAGGCGCATACTATATGCCCTGCGGCCATTCAAGGAAATACGGTATTCATAATTTCTACAAGTCTTCTTTTACTTAGCAAACTGCAATACAACCAAAAACTGTGGCCACTCATGAGTTCACAGGAGGAGCAATCGCAATATATTTACTGACATGTCCTTCATTTAGTGCGTGAATGTATTGTGCAGTAAACAATGGATTATTGTTCTATTCATTTCCATTAAGAAAGCCCTCCATCATTTGTCCATCCCATAAACACCTTTCTCTAAAGTAGAACAAGAGAATGTGTTTAATAATGATAAAAATAAAAACTGTGATTTTTCATCTGATTACCATCTTCTTTGAAGTCTTTAAAATGTAAGAGTAGTAGTAAATGTAAAATGGAAAAATATATCAAAGTATCCCCTCCCCTTACTGGAAAACTACATTATATGTTCTGTAATACTTTTGAAAGAACATTAAGATTTTATTATGCAGACAATAACTTATCACCTTTTAATAATAAAAACAATTCATTTTACTTAGGTAGCGATTTTAAAAGACACCCGGAGACGAAATGAACCTATCAGATCAAATGACAGTCATGTATTACAAGCAGTGGAGGTGGCTTCCTCACAGTTTGACAGTTGACTCACATACGCGTTCAACGCTGTACTTACGTTTTGCAGAGTTGTGTTCAAAGGTGGTGGGCCCGCAGACCACCCTCACTAATGAGAGCAAGGTGTTCCTGTGTACACACACACACACACACACACACACACGCATACACACATACATACACTTGAGTGCTGGCTGTTTTAGAGGAAGTTCAGCAGGAAGATTTTATTTGCACCATTACCTCTAGAGTATGAAGGCCACGCCCCCTGACACCCCTCCCCTTCAGTTCAGTTTGTCAAGGATGTCATGCCACCAAGTCTTTGTTGCAGCCACGTCCCCGTTTCGCTTCATGAGGCGTGCTAATGCAACAGTCCACATACAGTGGGGCAAAAAAGTATTTAGTCAGCCACCGATTGTGCAAGTTATCCCACTTAAAATGATGACAGAGGTCTGTAATTTTCATCATAGGTACACTTCAACTGTGAGAGACAGAATAAGAAGAAAAAATGCAGGAATTCACATTGTAGGAATTTCAAAGAATTTTTTGTAAATGATGGTGGAAAATAAGGGATTGGTCAACCATTCAAAGCTCTCACTGATGGAAGGAGGTTTTGACTCAAAATCTCACGATACATGGCCCCATTCATTCTTTCCTAAACACGGTTTAATCGTCCTGTCCCCTTAGCAGAAAAACAGCCCCAAAGCATGATGTTTCCACCCCCATGCTTCACAGTAGGTGTGGTGTTCTTGGCATGCAACTCAGTATTCTTCTTCCTCCAAACACGATGAGTTGAGTTTATACCAAAATGGATACATGGATGATACAGCAGACGATTGGGAGAATGTCATGTGGTCAGATGAAACCAAAATACAACTTTTTGGTATAAACTCAACTCGTATAACCTCAACTCGTCATCAAATGTATTGGTAATGTCTTTGTAGCATACATCAAAGTAATTAATCAACTTACTTGTTACTAGTAAAAGTAACGGTGTGAGTAAGTTATTTAGCGCCGTCACTCTGCTCACTGTAACTTGCACAACTGCAGCCTTTGTTAGATGAAAATAGCACTTTAGATCCATTTCAGTCTGCATACAAAGCTTTGCACAGTACTGAATCTGCACTTTTAAAGGTTTTTAATGACTTGCTTTTAATGTCTGATTCTGGCAGCTCTGCCATTTTAGTGCTTTTAGATCTTACAGCTGCCTTTGACACAGTCGACCACACAATTCTTTTAGACCGCCTGAGAGACTGTGTGGGTGTCAGGGGAACTGCGTTACAGTGGTTCAGATCTTACCTGTCTGAGAGGTCCTTCTCTGTCAGGCTGGGGGACGCTACCTCTTCTTCTGCCCCGCTTTACTGTGGTGTCCCCCAGGGATCTATTTTAGGCCCCATCCTGTTCGCTCTTTATCTCCTCCCTCTTGGAGATATTTTTAAGAAACATGGAGTGTTTTATCACATTTATGCAGATGACTGCCAAATGTATATGCGGATTTCAAAAGGCCACGGCCCCCTGACACCCCTTCTCAACTGTCTATGCGACGTCAAGGCCTGGTTAGCCCAGAATTTTTTAATAATGAATGAGGGAAAAACGGAAATCTAAGTTTTTGGTCCGGCCCTCACTGACTTGGGACCATTGCAAAATGATGTGCGTCCCAAAGTCACCACTCTTGGCGTCACTATAGACAGCGATTTTAAACTTGACAAACAAATCAATGGCGTTTTAAAATCGTGTTTTTATCACCTTCGTCTTTTAGTAAAGGTTAAACCATTTTTATCTTTTAACCTTTTTGAACAAGTCGTGCATGTTTTTATTCCAAGTCGCCTGGACTACTGCAATGCACTTTATGCTGGCATTAGCCAAAAAGCTCTCTCCCGGTTGCAGTTAGTCCAGAACGCAGCAGCACGACTTCTAACAGGGGCCAGGAAACGCCATATAACCCCAATTCTTCAGAGTTTGCACTGGCTCACTGTTAATTTTAGAATTGATTTTAAAACATTGCTGTTTGTTTTTAAATCTTTACATGGACTGGCACCTCAGTATATCTCGGACCTCATCCAAATTTACATTTCTGCGAGCGCTCTGAGGTCCGAGAGCCAGTTCCAGCTCGTGGAGCCCAAGGCCAGACTTAAGACCAAGGGAGACAGGGCCTTCTCTGTGGTCGGCCCTAAGCTCTGGAACACTCTGCCCCTCCATGTTCAAACTGCTTCCACAGTGGAGTGTTTTAAGTCTCGTCTTAAGACCCACTTTTATTCTTTGGCTTTTAACACTACGTGAGTTGTGTGGTCCTCTGTCCTCTGTTGTCCTCTGTGTTTTTTATACACTTTGATTTCTATTTTACTGTTTTAATTTATTTTACCCTTTGAAATTGTTTTTAATCATATTTGTTTTCATATGGTTTTTTTATATTGGTTTTATATTTATTTATTTTTTGTTTCTATTCAGTCATTGGTGGAGCATAACATTGTTTTTTAATAGTGTTTTTAACATGGCTGTGCAGCAATTTGGAAACGTTATTATTGTTTAAATGTGCTATATAAATAAAGTGGATTGGATTGCAGGTTTTAAATAAAAACAAACAATTATACTGTATCGTTATACTAATCTTAGCATTTAAGATAGCTAGCTATTAGAACCAAAGGTTACAAGCTAGCAATTAACGGCGTCACGGCCAGCAAGGCCTTCTCTGCTGGCCTAACATAACTAGAAATTATGATCATAATTTAAGATAAAATACATTTTTGATTTACTTTCCCTAGATATCTATAAGTATTCCTATTCTCTTCATGTCATATTATGCTCCTTCCAGAGATGTTGTTTTCAGTTTATAGAGTTTTTATCCAATCAGAATTCAGCTAGTTTATGTTGCCATGCTGTACCAAATCTGCCACAGGCCTTCAGAATCAGCAATGCAGGCGTCTGTGCACTGTCAGTGAACGGGGACATACAATGGATAGACAGTTGTGATAGCCAATCAGATCACGAGTTGTCAGTAAGGCCTTCTAGCTGGCCTAAGGCAGATATACAGGTACATTGTGATGTTATGAGCTTGGTAACATAAGAACTCCATTACCCAGCATGCCACAGTAGCAAAGAGCATGTGCAGTAGCCCCGTTTAGGTTGTTAAATATAGACATGCCGGCAGCTGGGTGTTTTTGATGAGCACGCTGTGGAGTAAACTTTAAGAACTCAGCGAACACGCCTCGTCTGCGTCTTTTATGATTAGACAAGACAAGACATATATCTGCAAGGCCATTTTCAAGAAGGATATTTAAAGAGAAACTACATCTTGTGAGACCATGTCAGCCAACCCCGGAAGCTAGCTCAGCTGTCGATGAAATGTGAGTTCAGATATTTTATTTCTTTATTTTTCAAGATTTAATAATATAATAATTGTAATAATTTGCAATTTTAATTTTGACAGTACCACATAAAATATGTTTTCATTGCTAATGGGGGTTTATTGATTTTTAAATGCGCCAGAAAATAACCCGTTTTTTTCAATGCCCAGTATGCCGTAAATGTATTTCTGCATAGTATTTATCCAGCAATGGTCATGTGCGGACATCAATGATGGTATTTTGAGAGGTAATTTTTGAAGTGGGACATCACTGAAGGCCTAGGTGGGAAACGCGCGGGCTGCCACTGAACGATGCTAGCTGCCAGATAGGGATTAGCGCTTTAGTTGCCAGCTCGCTATTCGCAGCTGTATTCTTTGGTTACCTTAGTATTGTACAATAACTAGGTGAAGGTACCTTCAGGATCAGTTAAAATTAAAACACAATTTTATAAAAGATACATGTCGGGGGCCCCTGCTAAGTCTCTCCGTTAGCTTGGGGGCCCTGGCAAATTAAACGATAAAGACCCCTGCACTAAACTATAAATTCAAGTTGAGGGCCACACAATATGGCCGCAAATGGCCCGCGTGTTTGTGACCCCTGATGTAAAACATGCCTTTTATTTTTTTTCTGAATGAATTACTTATTGTTCTTATTTACATGGCAGCATGTCATTCATCTCTACATGACTTAAATCCCCCTTGGGAGTGTTTTAAGGCTGTCAATTATTAGTTAGCACTGGGGATCGGAAAAAATATCGATATGGCCATATTAATAGTGCGATGTGTTGAAAAATAAAAACATTAGAAAAACAATAAAATGTTGCTTT
Source organism: Nerophis ophidion (assembly GCF_033978795.1). Classification (NCBI taxonomy): domain Eukaryota; kingdom Metazoa; phylum Chordata; class Actinopteri; order Syngnathiformes; family Syngnathidae; genus Nerophis; species Nerophis ophidion. The sequence continues at coordinate 68,770,076 of NC_084611.1, forward strand.
TCAATGTCTTATGATAGATTTTTTTTTCTCTTAAAGGGTCCCTAATATGCAAAGGCTACTTTTCTTACCTATTGATACCCGCTCTCAAATCAATCCTAAGAGGCTTTGCGGGAACATTAATTGAATAATCCTGCCTTCTTTCATACTTCTGCCAAACAGGTTGTTTGGAATTTGCAAAACCTGTGGCGTTTTTCGCACCAATTCGCACGGATTATCCATATAAACAGGCCCGCGAACAGGTTTTATGCGGCCCGCGGGATGAGTTTGCTAAGTATAAAAATTAACCTGAAATGTTTGTATGAAAGAAACTGATGTTCTAAATGTGTCCACTAGATGTCGCAATAGCAAATATTTGCATCTTTCTAAATCATGGGTGTCAAACTCTGGCCCACGGGCCAGATTTGGCCCGCCGTGTAATTTATTTTGGCCCTTGAGACAATATTAAATTAATATTAGAGCTGGCCCGCCGGTATTATACAGCGGCGGTGCATTCCCCGCTATTTGTAATACTTGCCAACCCTCACGATTTTCCCAGGAGACTCCCGAATTTCAGTGCCCCCTCCACCGAAAATCTACCGGGGCAACCATTCTCCCGAATTTTTCCCGATTTCCACCCGGACAACAATATCGGCGACGTGCCTTAAAGGTACTGCTTTTAGCGTCCTCTACAACCAGTTGTCATGTCCGCTTTTCCGCCATACAATCAGCGTGCCGGCCCAGTCACGTAATATATGCGGATTCTACACTCACACACAAGTGAATGCAAGTCATACTTGGTCAACAGCCATACAGGTCACACTGAGGGTGGCCTTATGAACAACTTTAACACTGTTACAAATATGCGCCACACTGTGAACCCACACCAAACAAGAATGACACACACATTTTGGGAGAACATCCACACTGTAACACAACACCAACGTAACAGAACAAATACCCAGAACCCCTTGCAGCACTAACTCTTCCGGGACACTACAATATACACCCCCGCTACCAACAAACCTCGATTTTGCATGTCAGTATAAAGTTATATAAGCCTTGCTTGTTCAATATTCAATGCAAAACTTGTTTGGGTCCCTATTAAAAGGTTAAGTTGTTCAACTTTGGCCCGCGGCTTTGTTCAGTTTAGAGATTTGGCCCACTACGTATTTGAGTTTGACACCCCTGTTTTAGATGATGCTACATATGTACAAAATAAATCACATGTTAGTACATTAGTCGAGGAAAATGAGCAAACTACATAAATAACACTGTAATTTGATTTTGATATTTTTTATCTTGATAAATTGAAAATTGACACCAATGAGTTGACTGATGAACATTATCACATCACATCATTTATCCAAAAAATATAAGTAACGACAAATAAAGATAGAATACTATCAATTGCAACATGTAAGTGTAAAAAAACCCAACAACATTATGATTTGTCTAATTTCAGAATGTGCTTGTTTTTTTTTTAAACAAAGGAAACAATCCGAAGTTGTCTCTATTTTTAAGTTATCGTGCCGTGATTTTTACCAGTCCGGCCCACTCGGGAGTAGATTTTTCTCCATGTGGCCCTCGATCTAAAATGAGTTTGGTACCCCTGATATTTGTAATAAATTTACCCAAAGTACTTTTGCGAAAGTCTGGCATTTTATTCTGAAGCTGTAGTCAAAAGCGTCTACTGCCTAGTTTCTCTTGTTTTATTGTTATTTTTACTGTTTTATTTTTATTCTTATCATTGCTTTTTATTTGTATTCTTATTATCATATTTTTTATTTTATTTCCATTTATACCCCAATTATTTACTTTTTACTTTTTTAAAATGTACTCTGTTGCTGGAATTTTAATTTTCCTGAGAGAACTCTCCTGAAGGAGTCACTAAAGTACTATCTATTCACTTTTTCTCGATCCTCTTGCTGTGCGGCAGACTGGCTCGTACATGCACATGCATCCTCCACTGTTTCCTTCAATAAAGTAGGGTATAGTTTGAACTCAATCTGTCAGCAGACTCACAATGGAAGTGTTAAAAATTACAACACAGGTAGATGGTAGGGAGAAGATGTTGTCAGAGTGGAGGCTCGTAAGTAAGACATGCTCACAAAATGGCCTATTATGAAGCATCTTTAACGATGGTCTGTAAAACATTATTGATGCAACATTTTGACTAAACAAACATAGGGAAATGTTTTAAATGTAGAAAAACATGATAATATGACCCCTTTAAGTCATGTTTTGAGACAATAGTATATCAAGGACGATTTTGGGCTTAGTGATGAGCAAGGCACTGCAAGAAGTGGACAGTTACAAATATTTGACATTTAGGTTTACCTGATTTAGTGTACATATATACAACTTTCATGTTAAGCTGCATTTTACATTCATCACTGAGCTATGTAGAATATCGCTATATCACAATATCCCAATACTGTATTGCACTGTGACTCAAGTATTGGGATATGTGTCGTATTGTGAGGACCTTGTTGATACAAAGTGTGCGTGCGTTTGGGTCTGTAATTGGGACCGTTTGACCATAAACTGTCACTGTTTGTGCTAATAGTAGAAAGTAATGATGACAGATTCAAATATTCACTCATGCATACTTGTCTCACCGTGTTTACGGGCTGGTACGCAAAAGAGGGAGGCCAATTGTTTAGGCCCTCTTTGTATGCCACCAACGAGGCACAGCTGGAAGAAATGACTGGACTGAACCACCTCATGATTCAGAACAGGGGTTGATCTTGTCAAATAGGCACAAATCCACTTATAGGGAAACTGCACTTTTTCAGAATTATTCCTATCATTCACAATCCTTATGTAAGACAAGAATACATATGTTTTTCTTTTTTTATGCATCCTAATATATAATATAAAGCAAGTGCAAGGTGGCTAAGAATATAACTTATTGGGGTAATCTATTGCACCCATAAAGGCCTCTAAAAAAACAACTTCCACCAACAATACTCCATTTACATGTCATGACCTGAATAATTACCCTATATCAGCGATATTGTTATTATAAGCGCTAACGCTGAGGAACTAGTTTAAGTGGTGCCGTGATCACAAAGAAGTAACTAGCTTATGCAGCTATTGACATACTGAACCGGTGAGCTGCTGCATCGCCTCTGAGTTGGTGAAATTTGATTCCGCATTATAAACCATGCCTCTTAGTAGACGTTTGTGGCCATAAACTGAGAAGTTGGTCTAATTTGATTTTCAACTTAGACCCAACGATTACAAGAAACTAAATACATGAAAAGACTTGTTTTTTTTTTGTTTTTGTTTTTTTATACCTTCGTTGAGGATTATGATTAAATCTTCATCTAAATTTAAAGTTAAAGTACCAATGATTGTACACACACACTAGGTGTGGTGAAATTTGTCCTGTGCATTTGACCCATCCCCTTGTTCACCCCCTGGGAGGTGAGGGGAGCAGTGGGCAGCAGCGGTGTCCCGCCCGGGAATCATTTTTGGTGATTTAACCCCCAATCCCAACCCTTGATGCTGAGTGCCAAGCAGGGAGGTAATTGGTCCCATTGTTATAGTCTTTGGTAGTCTTCGGCCGGGGTTTGAACTGACTACCTACCGATCTCAGGGCGGACACTAGGCCACTGAGTAGGTTAAGCGGGAAAATATGACCATTCTACGCGTTGGCATCCCAGTAAGTGTTATTATGTTGGTACTTTATATTTCTTGCTTAGCGCTTAGTGTCACGACATGGACGATGAGGTGGTTGTTTTCCCGAGAAGCAAGTGAACTTGGACCGGAGATGGCGTGAAGGTAGAGACATCTTTTTATTTTTACACAAACTAAAAACAGGAACCAAAAAAAAGCGCTCACAATGGAGGTACAAATGTTGGCTATAGGAACAAACAAAAACTTGCGCAATGGCAGAACTGTGAATGGTCAAAACGATAACACTCACTGTGACCGAAACAAGGGGCATGGATCATTAGCATGGAGAGCAAGGTGCGTAGCAGGTGATGAAGGGTGAGAAGGAGGTGATGTTGCCAGAGGGAACAACAGAAACAGACATGCTTAAATAATACTGTGGTGATTAGTGAAAACAGGTGTGAGACATGAGGACAGGGGCGTGACATGAGGACAAATGGTATTATATAATCAGCAATATTGAATGGAGCTAGACCATTTAGTATTTTAAACATAATTAGTAAAACCTTAAAGTCTTAACTTTCTCAACTTAAGTGCACAGAAAGCCAGTGCAGGTGAGCCAGTATAGGTGTAATATGATCAAACTTTCTTCTTTTTGTCAAAAGTCTAGCAGCCACATTTTGTATAACTGTAATCTTTTAATGCTAGACATAGGCAGACCCGAAAATAATATGTTGCAGTAATTGAGACGAGACGTATCGAACGAAGGATTAATGATCTCAGCGTTGTTAGTGGACAAAATAATCACCTGAAGTGTTTGATGTGTAACATTGTCTACTGTATTTGCAGTTACAGGGGTGATGGGCTTCTTTTTATTCACTTTTGGTAAAAATCATCTTGTCAAATTATGCTGAACTCTGCCTCTATTGAATCAGTCGCAAAGACTACACTACACTATTGCTTTTTATTTTTATTTGCTTTTTATTTTTATTCTTATTGTGTATTTTTATATTTTGTTTCCATTTATACCCCCATTATTTACTTTTTACTTTTTAAATTTGATTTTAATTCTGTACACTGTTGCTGGAATTTTTATTTTCTTGAGGGAACTCTCCTGAAGGAACCAATAAAGTATTATCTATCTACACTTTACCCTGACTCCAGTCAGGCGTGGGACAGTAATTGTCTGCATAATGCTTGCCAAATGCAAATGAAAAAATGACCATAAACTGCAACCTTGCCCCTTTCTGCATATCAGACCTGCTTGTTCATTCCATACAGAAAGAAAGGTTGTTTCCTCAGCAATATGCAGTAGAGCTGCTCCTAACCAGCAACTCATTACTTCCAAGTAGTTCACTATCAAATTGTTCAATATGCAATATCAAATTGTTGTTTTTTTATGAAAATTGTGTAATTATTTGTTCTACAACAGAGCTTTACCAACCAGTGCATCCTGTTAATCTTACAGCAGGGGTGTCAAACACATTTTTATTGAGGGCCACATGGCAATTATGGCTCGTGTACTGAAGGAGTTTGTTTTTCATTAGAAACCAGCATGAGTCCTGTGCAGGCTTACTGTACTTCCCATCCTAGTTGGGTCAAGATGCTCCACGTTATGTTTATTCTGTTGCACAATGTCAGGAACATGTTGACCTTACATTTTCATAATTTCACAATTATGAAATATTTCACAACGGAACGCAGCGTCTTTGCTGTAGTTTTCATAAGACAAGATTGTTATGTCAGTATGGACAAACAAGTTTAACAGGGAAAGGTAACACCATATTTACGTATGATGTCGCCTTTCTTTTTTTTTGATTGATTGATTGATACCTTTATTAGTAGATTGCACAGTTCAGTACATATTCCGTACAATTGACCACTAAATGGTAACACTCGAATAAGTTTTTCAAATTGTTTAAGTCGGGGTCCACGTTAATCAATTCATGGTACAAATATATACTATCAACATAATACAGTCATCACTCAAGTTAATCATCATAATATGTACATTGAATTATTTACATTATTTACAATCCGGGGGGTGGGATGAGGAGCTTTGGTTGATATCAGTACTTCAGTCATCAACAATTGCATCAACAGAGAAATGTGGACATTGTAACAGTCTAGTCTTATTTAGTAGGATATGTACAGCCAGCAGAGAACATAGTGAGTTCACATAGCATAAGAACAAGTATATACATTAGAAGTACATTTGAGTTGTTTATAATCCGGGGAGATGGGACGTGAATGGAGGAGGGTATTAGTAAAGGGTTGAAGTTGCCTGGAGCTGTTGTTTTAGAGCGGTTTTGAAGGAGGATAGAGATGCACTTACTTTTATACCTGTTGGGAGTGCATTCCACATTGATGTGGCATAGAAAGAGAATGAGTTAAGACCTTTGTTGGATCGGAATCTGGGTTTAACGTGTTTTGTGGAGCTCCCCCTGGTGCTGTGGTTATGGCGGTCATTTACGTTAAGGAAGTAGTTTGACATGTACTTCGGTATCAAGGTGGTGTAGCGGATTTTATAGACTAGCCTCAGTGCAAGTTGTTTTACTCTGTCCTCCACCCTGAGCCAGTCCAGTTTGGAGAAGTGGGTTGGAGTGAGGTGTGATCTGGGGTGGAGGTCTAAAAGTAACCGGACTAGCTCATTCTGGGATGTTTGGAGTCTAGATTTGAGGGTTTTGGAGGTGCTGGGGTACCAGGAGGTGCAAGCGTAATCGAAGAAGGGTTGAATGAAAGTTCCCGCTAGAATCCTCAAGGTGCTTTTGTTGACCAGAGAGGAGATTCTGTAGAGGAATCTCGTTCTTTGGTTGACCTTTTTGATCACCTTGGTTGCCATTTTATCACAGGAAAGATTAGCCTCTAGAATGGAACCTAGGTAGGTGATCTCATCCTTCCTGGTGATAACAATGTCACCCACTTTTATAGTGAAGTCACTGACCTTCTTAAGTTTGATATGGGACCCAAATAGGATGGATTCCGTTTTACCTAAGTGTATGGATAGCTTGTTGTCAGCGAGCCAGGTGCAAATATTAAGGAGTTCATCACTGATGATTTGTTCCACCTGTGACTTGTCCTTGCCGGGTACCAGCAGGGCCGAGTCATCCGCAAACAGGAACAATTCACAGTGGCATGCTGATGGCATGTCATTTACGTATATTAGGAACAGTAAAGGTCCTAGTATACTGCCTTGGGGGACTCCACAGCTTACTGAGAGGGGAGGGGACATGGTGCCGTTCACCTCTACCACCTGTTTCCTCCCCTCCAAGTATGATTGCATCCAGCTCGATGAGGTTTTGTCGAATCCGATTGCTCTGAGCTTGTCCAATAGTATAGCGTGGTTAACGGTGTCGAAGGCCTTCTGAATGTCCAGCATGACCATGCCGCAGTATTTGCCCGCGTCCACCTCATGTTTGATGTGGTCGGTCAGATAGAGAAGGCATGTGTCAGTGGAGTGGTTAGTTTTGAAGCCGGATTGGAATTTGTACATTAGTTTATTATCAATCAATCAATCAATGTTTACTTATATAGCCCTAAATCACTAGTGTCTCAAAGGGCTGCACAAACCACTACGACATCCTCGGGCAAGGAAAACTCACACCCAGTGGGACATCGGTGACAATAATGACTATGAGAACGTGATACTGTGATACTGATGATACTGATGACTATGAGAACATATGAGAACATGATACTGTGAAAGATCAATCCATAATGGATCCAACACAGTCGCAAGAGTCCAGTCCAAAGCGGATCCAACACAGCAGCGAGAGTCCCGTTCACAGCGGAGCCAGCAGGAAACCATCCCAAGCGGAGGCTGATCAGCAGCGCAGAGATGTCCCCAGCCGATACACAGGCGAGCAGTACATGGCCACCGGATCGGACCGGACTCCCTCCACAAAGGAGAGTGGGACATAGAAGAAAAAGAAAAGAAACGGCGGATCAACTGGTCTAAAAAGGGAGTCTATTTAAAGGCTAGAGTATACAAATGAGTTTTAAGGTGAGACTTAAATGCTTCTACTGAGGTAGCATCTCGAACTGTTACCGGGAGGGCATTCCAGAGTACTGGAGCCCGAAATGAAAAAGCTCTACAGCCTGCAGACTTTTTTTGGGCTTTGGGGATCACTAATAAGCCGGAGTCCTTTGAACGCAGATTTCTTGCCGGGACATATGGTACAATACAATCGGCAAGATAGGATGGAGCTAGACCGTGTAGTATTTTATACGTAAGTAGTAAAACCTTAAAGTCACATCTTAAGTGCACAGGAAGGCAGTGCAGGTGAGCCACTACAGGCGTAATGTGATCAAACTTTCTTGTTCTTGTCAAAAGTCTAGCAGCCGCATTTTGTACCAACTGTAATCTTTTAATGCTAGACATGGGGAGACCCGAAAATAATACGTTACAGTAGTCGAGGCGAGACGTAACAAACGCATGGATAATGATCTCAGCGTCTTTAGTGGACAGAATGGAGCGAATTTTAGCGATGTTGCGGAGATGAAAGAAGGCCGTTTTAGTAACGCTTTTAATGTGTGCCTCAAAGGAGAGAGTTGGGTCGAAGATAATACCCAGATTCTTTACCGTGTCGCCTTGTTTAATTGTTTGGTTGTCAAATGTTAGAGTTGTATTATTAAATAGAGTTCGGTGTCTAGCAGGACCGATAATCAGCATTTCCGTTTTTTTGGCGTTGAGTTGCAAAAAGTTAGCGGACATCCATTGTTTAATTTCATTAAGACACGCCTCCAGCTGACTACAATCCGGCGTGTTGGTCAGCTTTAGGGGCATGTAGAGTTGGGTGTCATCAGCATAACAGTGAAAGCTAACACCGTATTTGCGTATGATGTCACCTAGCGGCAGCATGTAGGTGCTGAAGAGTGCAGGGCCAAGGACCGAACCCTGGGGAACTCCACACGTTACCTTAACTTAGTCCGAGGTCACATTGTTATGGGAGACACACTGCATCCTATCAGTAAGATAAGAGTTAAACCAAGACAGGGCTAAGTCTGACATACCAATTCGTGTTTTGATACGTTCTAATAAAATATTATGATCGACAGTATCGAAAGCAGCGCTAAGATCGAGGAGCAGCAACATAGATGACGCATCAGAATCCATCGTTAGCAATAGATCATTAGTCATTTTTGCTAGGGCTGTCTCCGTCGAGTGATTTGCCCTGAAACCGGATTGAAAGGTTTCACATAGATTGTTAGACGCTAAGTGTTCATTTAACTGCTCCGCAACAATTTTTTCGAGGATTTTTGAAATAAAGGGAAGGTGAGACACCGGTCGGTAGTTTACCATGAGGTCAGGATCGAGGTTAGGTCTTTTAAGAAGAGGATGAATAACCGCTTTTTTGAATGCTAGGGGAACAGTGCCCGAGGAAAGTGATAAGTTTATAATATTTAGCACTGATGGACCTAATAATACAAAGAGCTCCTTGATCAGTTTCCCAGGAAGCGGGTCAAGTAAACATGTCGTTTGTTTTATTCCATTTACACGTTGTAACAATTCCTCTAATGTTATTTCCTCAAAACGAGAGAAACTATTTTGGAGGGCAGTATCCGCCGTATATACAATCGTGTCAGTGTTAATAGAACCCCGTTGTAGCTGGGACGCATTGTCTTTAATCTCCTTTCTAATGACTTCAATTTTCTTACTAAAGAATTGCATAAAGTCATCAGCTGAGTGGGTGGAGCTACTGGAAGGAGTCCCTTGTTGGGTTAGCAATGCTACCGTACTAAACAAAAATTTAGGATCGTTTTTATTACGGTGGATGAGATTTGAGTAATAATTAGCTTTAGCTAAGGTAAGCATGCGTTTATAAGTTATTAAACCATCACTCCATGCTTGATGGTGCACCTCAAGTTTAGTCGTGCGCCATTTGCGTTCCAGCTTTCTGCATAATAATTTCTGAGCTCTAGTTTCTTCTGTAAACCACGGGGTGCGCTTTTTTGGAGCCTTTTTTAATTTTAGCGGTGCTATGTTATCAATGGTTTCGCGCAGGGCGTCGTTAAAGTTGTTAGTGAGGTTATCAATAGAGCCCACATATTTTGGGAATGGTGCCATTACCGAGGGCAGTAGGTCAGCAAGAGTTGTCGTTGTGGCCGTATTAATGTTGCGGCTGCTATAGCAGTTATTATTATTATTAGTTTGACGAACATGCGTCTGAACCTCGAATTTTATAAGGTAATGATCGGACGATACTTTAGTATACGGGAGTATCGTAACTTTGGAAGCGGTGATACCCCTGACAAGCACTAGGTCTATCGTATTACCGTTGCGATGCGTGGGTTCATTTATTATTTGTGTGAGACCACAGCTATCAATTATAGTCTGGAGCGCTACGCACGGTGGGTCCGATGGGGTATTCATATGGATATTAAAGTCCCCCATTATGATTATATTATCGGCGTGTGTCACTAGATCAGCAACGAACTCTGAGAATTCATTGATAAAGTCCGAATAGGGTCCTGGGGGGCGGTAGATAACAGCCAGGTGTAGAGGCAGCGGTGTGACAGACCTCATAGTAAGCACCTCAAACGATTTATATTTATTATTTATGTTAGGACTAAGGTTAAAGTTTTCGTTGTATGTTAGTGCGACCCCCCCACCCCTTTTAAGCGGACGGGCAATATGCGCATGTGTAAAGTTAGGAGGACATGCCTCATTTAGCGCAAAAAAGTCATTTGGTTTAAGCCAGGTTTCACTGAGACCGATGACGTTAAGATTGTTGTCTCTGATAATATCATTAACTAACAACGTTTTGGGAGACAATGATCTTATGTTTAAAAAACCTATATTATAGGTTGTGGGCTGTTTTAGGGAATTGTTGATCAAATTATCCGTAGTAGCAATATTAATAATGTTGTGTTTATTATGCCCAGTGCGTTCAGTATAATTACGACCATATCTAGGAATTGATACGGCGGGAATATTCCGATTGTTTGATTGTTGCTTTGATAAACTGCACGCATCATGGTTAGCCACCTCAGTAACGGGGATTTTCCGATTGTTTGTTTGTTGCTTTGATAAACTGCACGCATCATAGTTAGCCACCTCGGTAAAACACATGTCCAACTCTGAAACAGTCAAAGCAGAAAAAACGTATTCTAATTTAACAGACTCCTTACCCAGACCAGTAGTCTCGCATCTTTCATCTAAATCCGTCTTCAGAATGGAGGGAAGTGGTGTTCTGTGGGGATTAGCCTTCTGCTTTGTTTTAAGCCCCGCTCGGCATCCGCGTTTCCGATCACACCGCTGGCGTCTGCTCCGTAGACGGCCCCCGCTGCTACTAGACTCCGCTGCTTCACAGGCCGCTGGATGTAGCCGCCGACGTATTCCCATGCTAGTTAGCATGTTTAGCACGCCCGCGTCTATCAGTCCAAAACGGCCCGATATGTCCATATCCAGAAGTGTCTGGCGGTCGTACGTGATCACGGAGTGACCACGATGCGAGCCAGCCATGAAGCCTGCAGAACTGTCCGGCATTTCCGCCAAATGTTCCATCTTTAGCAAGAGCACCGCAGTGTCGCAGCCCGTCCGGGCGCCGCCATCTTGCTTTTATTAGTAGCAAGGTATCTATCAACCTGTTCATAAACTATTTTCTCCATTACTTTCGAAATGGAACAGAGAATAGAAACAGGTTCTAATTTGCTTCCTTTTTCATAAAGGGGGGTTACTCTTGCTATCTTGAAATCCTTGGGTACTTGGCCTTGTTTGATTGAGAGGTTTATTATATGAGTGATTATTGGGGCAATGGTGGTGGCAGAGTCCATGAGGAATCTGAAGGGGATATTGTCAAGGCCGGTGGCCTTGTTTGGGTGGAGCGCGCTCAATTTATTAAGCACCTCGTTAGCTGAGACCATTTCTAATTTGAAATTGTTGTTGACTACTCCTAGCTTTCTGTAGAAGGCTTTAATGTGTTCTCCACCAAAGCGACCAGAATGTTGGGATAGCTTGTTTACGAGAGTTGTGGCTATGTTGGTGAAAAAGGTGTTAAGTCTGCTTGCTACCTCTATTTTGTCTGTAATGAGGGCGTCACCCTCCTTGATGTTGATGTTGGTGAGTCTGGTTTTAAGTTTCTGGCTGCATCCAGGAAGCTGGTTGTTGAGAATTTTCCAGAGCTCACGTGGCTTGTTTGTGTTTTCCTCTATTTTGTCATTGATATAATTTTTTTTAAAGGATTTTGTCAGGTTGTTTGTCCTATTTCTTAATTTATTGCATTGCTTTTTGAGCGTTGAAAGGAGTGACTTGAAGTTATTATTATTGGGTTGTTTATTTACTTCGGTTTTACACTTTTGGTATTCGAAATATTTTCTGTCCCTGTCTTTTATGGCAGCTAATAGGTCTGGATTGATCCATGGTTCAGAGCGGGCTTTGATCCTGACTGTTCTCATGGGAGCCATATCATTTAGTATCGCTAGGAACGCTGTTTTGAAGCGATCCCAAGCATCTTCAACCAGGTTGCTCGTGAGCATAGGGGAAAAGTCCCACTCACCTAATTTTTATCGCAGCATATAGACCGGAGGGGTGAAAGTCGTTTTCACTGAGGGCAACATCGCAGTTATGTTTGGACCCAGAGGGGCAGTTTACTAGAAAAAAAATGTTTAACTAAAATCTAAAAAAATATGGTATGTTGCAATAGTTTCACCTCAAACTGTAGTGTATTTTACTGTAAATGGAAAAACAGCATTGCTGTTTTTATGGTAAAAAAAAGCAAAACAAAACAGGGAGCTCAGTTGCCAGAATTTTACTGTAAAATGTACATTTGTTTTTTTACTGTAAAAAAAAAAATACCGTAACATTTTGGCACCTGAGCTGCCATTTTTTTTTGTTAGTTTTTTACCGCAAATCAACAAATGTAGATTTTCCGGTGTATTACTCTAAATGCCAGAACAGCACCACAGTTTATTAGAGTGAATTATTACTGGGTTTTTTTCTTTTAAAGAAAAATGCTATAAAAACCACAGTAAATTTCACAATTTGACCGTTTAATCTCTTGCAACTTTTACATTGCACCATTTGATGGATAACTTGCTTTGAAAACATTATTAATAGTATTTATTTATATTAAAAAAGGGTTTGAATGTTTGATAATATTGTGAACGACTTTCCCTGTGGCTCGGGTTCCATGGAACACTCAGGAAGGACATGATCGCTTGAACAGGTTTGACTCCTGTTTATTTTGCAATAAGCTTTCTCTTGCCGGGTTGGATCGCTTTTCAGCTGCCGTCGTCGTTCTTGTCTGCTCCTTGCTTCCGCTGCTGCCGCTCTTCATCCGTCGTTGCAGGCTCTCCAACTCCTTTTGCCCCGATCTCTCTTCCTTCTCCCCTTTTATGCAGCGTAAGGAGAAATGTAAATTGTTTCCGGGTGTGCGAGCCACGCACCTGATCTCGCTCGTAGCGTCGCTCCCGGCACACCCCGCCTCTCCACTTAGCCGCATTCTCCGACTCCTTGCCGCCATCTTGGGCAGGGCTCCAGGGTGCCCTGCCCCGCTGCTCGTTTGCCGGCTCCGCCTCTCTACAAATATATTTTTGCATAATTAGACAATATTTAAGTTAACATAATTTGCAACTACATGGAGTACATTTTTCCCCCAAAATAGAAATAAAGAATACATTTAGTAAAAAAAAGTTACAGTACTTAAATGATACATATTATTTCCAGCCTTTTGAGGGCTGTTATGATCAACAGTATCATAAGCAGCGCTGAGATCAAGTAGCAGCAACATGAATCATCAGCATCCATAGTTAACAACAACTCTACTGTCTCAGTATAGTGATTTGCCAGGAAACTTGACTAAAATGGTTCATAAAGAGTGTTATTAAGTATGTATTTAACTGTTGTGAAACCATTTTAAGAGGACTTTAGAGATAAACAGCAGGTGTGACACCAGCCGGTAGTTTAGCAAGGGGTCAAAACCGAGGTTAGGTCTTTTAAGCATAGGATGAATAACCTCAGTTTTGAATGCTAGGGAAACAGTACCGAAGGAGAGTGATAAGTTATTAATATTTAGAACTAATGGGCCTAATATTACAAAAAGCTTCTTGATGAGTTTCCTAGGAAGTGGATCAAGTAGACACAATGTTTGTTTTGTCCAATTAGCGAGTTGCGGGAGTTCCTCTAATGTTACTTATTTAAAGTGAGAGAGATTATTTTTAAAAGTATTTACCGTAACGCATGCTTTCTTTTCTGTGTTTATAAAATCCAGTTGGAGCTTATATGTATTGTTTTGAATCTCCTTTCTAATAAGCTCAGTCTTCTTACTAAAGTCGAGTGGGTGGAGCTACTGGGAGAAATCCCTTGTTGGGTTAGCGTTGCTCCTGTGATAAACAGATACTTAGAGTCGTTTGTATTAAGGCGGATGAGATTAAAGTAATAATTAATTTTAGCTAAGACAAGAGTGTGTTTATAAGTTATTAAAGGCCTACTGAAATGAGATGTTCTTATTCAAACGGGGATAGCAGGTCCATTCTATGTGTCATACTTTGACATTTCGCGATATTGCCATATTTTTGCTGAAAGGATTTAGTAGAGAACATCGACGATAAAAGTTTGCGACTTTTGGTCGCTAATAAAAAAGCCTTGCCTTTACCGGAAGTAGCAGACGATGTGGGCGTGACGTCACCGGTGTGAGGGCTCCTCACATCCTCACATTGTTTATAATGTGAGCCACCAGCAGTAAGAGCAATTCGGACCGAGAAAGCGATGATTTCCCCCTTAATTTGAGCAAGGATTAAAGATTTATGGATGAGGAAAGTTAAAGTGAAGCACTAAAAAAAAAAAAAAAAGGGCGACGGCTCCAGGCAGCGGCAGTGTGAGCGTTTCAGATGTAATTAGACACATTTACTAGGATAATTCTGGAAAATCCCTTATCTGCTTATTTTGTTAATAGTATTTTAGTGAGATTATAAAGTCATACCTGAAAGTCGGATGGCTGCGGTGAACGCCAGTGTCTCTAAGAGAAGCTGAGGAGCAAAGATCACAGCTGCCTTTTTGAGATGCAGGATGAGGTCGCGTAATCCACTCAAGTCTCCAGTAATAGCCGACTTATTATCAAAATGTTCCCATCCAAAAACTTGCTGGTTGACGTAGAGGAACATGTTCGCTTGACCGCTCTGTGTTAAAGCTTCATAACAAACAAAGAAACACCGGCTGTGTTTCGGTGATAAAGGCAGCTGCAATCCACCGCTTTCCACCAACAGCATTCTTATTTATAGTCTCCATTATTAATTGAACAAATTGCAAAAGATTCAGCAACAGAGATGTCCAAATTACTGTGTAATTGCGCGTTAAAAAGACGACGACTTTTAGCCGTAAGTGGTGCTAGGCTAATATGTCCCCTCCAACCAATAACGTCACAAACACGCGTCATCATACGCGTCTTCATTCCGCAACGTTTTCAACAGGAAACTCCGCTGGAAATTTAAAATTGCAATTTAGTAAACTAAAAAGGCCGTATTGGCAAGTGTTGCAATGTTAATATTTCATCATTGATATATAAACTATCAGACTGCGTGGTCGGTAGTAGTGGGTTTCAATAGACCTTTAAACGGGAAAGTCTGCAGGTAAAAAGGTATTTATTCCAGTGACAAAAAATAAACGAAAGACAAGATCAGCTGAGATGTGCTCTGAAGCATAGGGATGGCTATCCATCCATCCATCTATCCATCTATTTTCTACCGCTTGTCCCTTTTGGGGTCGCGGTGAGTCGCTGGAGCCTATCTCAGCTGCATTCGGGCGGAAGGCAGCGTACACCCTGGACAAGTCGTCACCTCATCACAGGGCCAACACAGATAGACAGACAACATTCACAATCACATTCACACATTTAGTGTTGCCAATCAACCTATCCCCAGGTGCATCAACATATTGTTAAACAAAAACCAGACTAAAAAGGCTACAACATACACAAAAACAAAATGATGGACAACAGCAAAAACTTCCGGTGTGTGGAGCAGAAACGCCGTCCACAAAGTACGTCTGTACTTGACATGACAACTGACAATGAATAATGTCCCTTAAAAGGAATGGTGGCCAAAAAGGAACTTACAAGGTCAAAATTGAAAACACAAATCTCAAACACAGGTGTGAAGTTGCACTGGTACAGCAGAAACAAGAAAACAGGAAGTAAAAACTATAAAACAAGAGCGTAGGACAGGAACTAAGCATCAGACCCCCGTAAACCACGTGGTACGGCTCTTAAGGGCTTTTTAAAGGCCTACTGAAATTAGATTTTCTTATTTAAATGGGGATAACAGGTCGATTCTATGTGTCATACTTGATCATTTCGCGATATTGCCATATTTTTGCTGAAAGGATTTAGTAGAGAACATCCACGATAACGTTCACAACTTTTGCTTGCTAACAGAAAAGCCCTGCCACTACCGGAAGTCGCAGATGATGACGTCAGATGTTGATGGCTCCTCACATCTTCACATTGTTTTTAATGGGAGCCTCCAACAAAAAGTGCTATTCGGAACAAAAAAACGACAATTTCCCCATTAATTTGAGCGAGGATGAAAGATTTGTGTTTGAGGATATTTATAGCAACGGACTAGAAATAAAAAAATTAAAAAAAACGCAATTGCATTGGGACAAATTCCGATGTTTTTAGACACATTTACTAGGATAATTGTGGGGAATCCCTTATATTTCTATTGTGTTGCTAGTGTTTTAGTGAGTTTAACAGTACCTGATAGTCGGAGGTGTGTGTCCACGGCCGGGCGTGTTGACGGGCAGTGTCTCAGGGAAGTCGACAGCAGCTTTATGGGCGGCACAAGCTCAGCTGATCTCCGGTAGGAAGCGACTTTTTACCACAATTTTCTCACTGAAACCTGCTGGTTGACATTCGGTCAGGATCCATGTTCGCTGTGATCCATAGTAAAGTTTCACCTCCGTGAATTTTAAACAACGAATCACTGTGTGTTTGTGTGGCTAAAGGCTAAAGCTTCCCAACTCCATCTTTCTACTTTGACTTCTCCAATATTATTTGAACAAATTGCAAAGGATTCAGCAACAGATCTCCAAAATACTGTGTAATTATGTGGTTAAAGCAGACGACTTTTAGCTGTGTGTGTGTGCAGCGCTCATATTTCCTAACACCCCGTGACGTCAAGCGTACACGTCATCATTACGTGACGTTTTCAGGAAAAAACTCCCAGGAAATTTAAAATTGTAATTTAGTAAACTAAAAAGGCCGTATTGGCATGTGTTGCAATGTTAATATTTCATCATTGATACATAAACTATCAGACTGCGTGGTGGGTGGTAGTGGGTTTCAGTAGGCCTTTAAAGTTTTAACAGAGCTACCCCGAAAGGGACAAGTGGTAGAAAATGGATGGATGGATGGATGGATATACTATCAATGGCGTTGCACAAGACTTCATTAAAATTGTCAGTGAAACTGGAACCCAGATCATTTGGGAATGGTGCCATGAGTGAGGAATCAAAAAAACCTTACCAATTCCCATCCCGAGGACTGAGTGACAAACTTCGGTTTACTGTCAAATGATAATAACCAGAATAAACAAACATACATGAGCAAAATCAGCAAGCATTGTGTGTGTTTGGCCATTTGTGTGTTTTGTGCTCTCGTGTGTTGTCCAGCCTGTAAGACAGGAAGTGCTACCTTTGCGATGTGAAAGAAAACACAGGAAGTGCTTCAAATTCCACATTTAAACGTACACGAGTGACGAAGGAAGAGTCCCGGGAGTTGGAACAATGAGCGATCACACACACACACACACACACACACACACACACACAAAAACAGAAAACACATACATTGTCCAAGGCTAAACAATACAGTAACACACTTCCTTACTAATTAATTACTATTATTAGTAAAATAATTCAAGCGTTCTACCGTCTCATTAACTTGGTCGGCAGTAATTAACTAAATGTCCATGCATCATTGGACCAAATATAAACCACAGACAGGTCAAACAAATGGTCTTTGTTTATTTGTGTTGTACTCATTATTCTATGTATTAACCCCTGTCTTGGTTTTGTAGGCGTGGAACCCCGGATTGCAGAGACGGCAGGCAGAGTGCATGTAAAAAGATAATTAATGCCAATTAGTAATTAGTGCCTGTTACTGAGCATACTGATTGGCAACGAGAGACGGGTGAGGGAGCCAGAACTCAGACCAGAGGAGTGCTGGTAAATGGAGGGAAACAGAAAGTGGAATGACGATTAGAGAGGGCTGGGCAGGAAATAATGTACGAAATACAGGAAACTAATCATTAGACAAATAGTCAATGTCAACACATGTGCTTGTCGTCGTCACGTCGTGTCATTGCTGGTTTACGAGCAGAGGAGCACAGTCATGGAGTACTTACCAACCGACACAGTGTGTCGACAGAAAAAGGGAGAACTGACGCATTTTGGCTTAAAAACTAACGATAAATTTAAGTTATAACACTGAAACGCCCACCGGAAGCGGGTAATGTCCATCTGCAGTCTGCAGTGTTTTAGTTACTTCTAAATCACTAATCTTCGCCTCAATGGCGACAAATAAAGTGAGTTTCTTACAAGTATAATCCCTGCAGGATGAGGAAGAGCTAAACATGCTTCACAACACACCCTAGCTCACCGGCGTCAAGATGTAAACAAACACCATTGGTGGATCTACACCTGACATCCACTGTAATGATACTAAGTAAAGAAAAGTATCTGTCAAAACGTGTACTATGGTGGGGTTTGTTTTCCCGGAATGCAAGGGAAGGTGACAGGGCATGGCGTGAAGGTAGTTATATATTTTAATTTATCTATAAAAAAAAAAAGGCGGAGAACCAACTTGGCTAAAAAAAACAAAAACTACCACAAAAGGCAAGTGAAGTGAAGTGAAGTGAATTATATTTATATAGCGCTTTTCTCTAGTGACTCAAAGCGCTTTACATAGTGAAACCCAATATCTAAGTTACATTTAAACCAGTGTGGGTGGCACTGGGAGCAGGTGGGTAAAGTGTCTTGCCCAAGGACACAACGGCAGTGACTAGGATGGTGGAAGCGGGAATCGAACCTGCAACCCTTAAGTTGCTGGCACGGCCGCTCTACCAACCGAGCTATGCCGCCCAAAAAACTTAGGACATGAAAAACTTGCTAACTGTGACTCGAATAAACAAAACTTAGGTGCAGGGCATGAAGCATGAACTATGGCATGAAGAGAATGAACAAAGCACGGAACAACAACAATGACGCCAGGCCGACTGCCTGGCAACTACAAGCTTAAATAATGGTGACGTGATTAACACAGGTGCGTGAGTCCAAATGAATCAGGTGAACTAATGGTTGTCATGGTGACAAAACAAACAAGAGTGCACAATGTGTCCAAAACCAAACAGAATGTGACCACAAAACATTGAAGTATTGAGTCGATACTACTATGATTACATCAATATTTTCTAGCATCACATCTTTTTTTTCTTTTTTTTTTTTTATATTATGTTTATAAACTCAGGAAATATGTCCATGGACACATTAGGACTTTGAATCTGACCAATTTTAGATACTGTAACGACTTGGTATCGGACTGATACCTCAATTTATGGTATCATCTAAAACTAATGTAGACTATCCAAACAACAGAACATCATTGGTGGATCTACACCTGACATCCACTGTAATGATACTTAGTACAGAAAAGTATCTGTCAAAACGTGTACTGTGGTGGGGTTTGTTTTCCCGGAATGCAGAGGAAGGTGACGGGGAATGGCGTGAAGGTAATTACATATTTTAATTTATCTATAAAAAAAAAGTGCAAACTAAACGCACGCACAAGGCGTAGAACCAACTTGGCTAAAAAAAACAAAAACTACCTCAAAGGGCAAACAACTTAGGACATGAAAAACTCGCTAACTGTGACTTGAATAAACAAAACTTAGGTGCAGGTCATGAAGCATGAAGTATGGCATGAAGAGAATGAACAGAGCACGGAACAACAACAATGATGCCAGGCCGACTGCCTGGCAACTACAAGCTTAAATAATAGTGACGTGATTAACACAGGTGCGTGAGTCCTAAACAAATCAGGTGCGTGAGTCCAAATGAATCAGGTGAACTAATGGTTGTCATGGTGACAAAACAAACAAGAGTGCACAATGAGTCCAAAACCAAACAGAATGTGACCACAAAACATTAAAGTTTCGAGTCGATACTACTATGATTACATCAATATTTTCTAGCATCGCAACATCTTTTTTTTTTTCTTTTTTTTTATATTATGTTTATAAACTCAGGAAATATGTCCATGGACACATTATGACGTTGAATATGACCAATTTAAGATACTGTAACGACTTGGCATCGGATTGATACCTCAATTTATGGTATCATCTAAAACTAATGTAGAGTATCCAAACAACAGAACACCATTGGTGGATCTACACCTGACATCCACTGTAATGATACTAAGTACAGAAAAGTATCTGTCAAAACATGTACTGTGGTGGGGTTTGTTTTCCCGGAATGCAGAGGAAGGTGACGGGGAATGGCGTGAAGGTAATTACATATTTTAATTTATCTATAAATAAAAAAAGTGCAAACTAAAGGGGCGCACAAAGCGGAGAACCAATTTGGCAAAAAAAAAAAAAAAATTACCGCAAATGGCAAAAAACTTAGGACATGAAAAACTCGCTAACTGTGACTTCAATAAACAGAACTTACGTGCAGGGCATGAAGCATGAACTATGGCATGAAGAGAATGAACAGAGCACGGAACAACAACAATGACGCCAGGCCGACTACCTGGCAACTACAAGCTTAAATAATAGTGACGTGATTAACACAGGTGCGTGAGTCCTAAACAAATCAGGTGCGTGAGTCCAAATGAATCAGGTGAACTAATGGTTGTCATGGTGACAAAACAAACAAGAGTGCACAATGAGTCCAAAACCAAACAGAATGTGACCACAAAACATTAAAGTATCGAGTCGATACTACTATGATTACATCAATATTTTCTAGCATCACAACATCTTCTTTTTTTTCCTTTTTTTTTATATTATGTTTATAAACTCAGGAAATATGTCCAAGGACACATTAGGACTTTGAACATGACCAATTTAAGATACTGTAACGACTTGGTATCGGATTGATACCTCAATTTATGGTATCATCTAAAACTCATGTAAAGTATCCAAACAACAGAAGAATAAGTGATTATTACATTTTAACAGAAGTGTAGATAGAACATGTTAAAAGAGAAAGTAAGCAGATATTAACAGTAAATGAACAAGTAGATTAATAATTCATTTTCTACCACTTGTCCTTAATAATGTTAACAAAATAATAGGTAGATAAATGACACAATATGTTACTGCATACGTCAGCAGCTAAATTAAGAGAATTTGTTTGTTTACTTACTACTAAAAGAAAAGTTGTCTTGTATGTTGACTATTTTATTTAAGGACAAACTTGCAATAGGAAACATATGTGTAATGTACCCTAAATTGTTTTTGTTAAAATAAAGCCAATAATTACATTTTTTGTGGTCCCCTTTATTTAAAAGCGTATCAAAAAGTACCGGAACAATTTTAGTACTGGTACCGATACAAAAATAATGGTATCAGGACAACACTAATTTGGTGTATAGTAGAACGCATTGAGCTGTGCTAGAAATTTCAAGTCATTTGACTAATGCAAGTGTGAAACTGCGCCACCATGTGGTTTATTTGCTAGAAGATAATAACACAGGCAACATGGTAGTGTTCTTTCTTCCCTGGGAGTAGATGACTTAGCTGACACTTAACGAATCCCCTTTGGTCCACAGTCCTCCTCCATCTAGTGCACCCCGCTGGCTTTTTCTCCCATAATCCCTCTCTTCCATCTCACAGCCTGACAGTGATGACGCCATCATGGAGGTACAGATTAGAGGGGGATGCACACATCTCAAGATTCACTTCGCTCCCTTTCCCCGCTCGCTTTAATGTGTACTGCGGCTAAATGTCCTCCTGTGGTGTTCATCAGCGTCAGCCGCCACCACTCTAGAACATTAGCAGCATGATGTTAAGATGAGAAAGTGTCTCTTCAGGGGGGCCTCCATTGCACCTGCATGCCTCCCTTCACCCTCCTCCTTCCCCTCTTCTCTGCTTCCTCTCCGTTCTGACACTGTGATCCATGAGGGCATTATCTCTCCCATTACTTGTCCATCCCATAATCTTTCACCCTCACCCCCGTGTCTTTGGAGAATATTAATTAGCTACTATAAGAGGAACTATAGAGATGGGAATTTGAAAACCCGGTGCACAGTCATGGTCATAAGTTTACATACACTTCTAAAGAACATAATGTCATGTCTTGAGTTTACAATAATTTCTACAACTCTTACTTTTTTGTGATAGAGTGATTGGAGCACATAATTGTTTGTCACAAAACACATTCATGAAGTTTGGTTCTTTTATGAATTTATTATGGGTATACTGAAAATGTGACCAAATCTGCTGCGTCAAAAGTATACATACAGCAATGTTAATATTTGGTCAACAGCTCAATTTTTTTGTTCGTCTGACCACAGAACTTTCCTCCAGAAGGGCTTATCTTTGTCCATGTGATGCATACTTGCCAACCTTGAGACCTGCGATTTTGGGAGGTGGGGGTGGGGGGCGTGGTCGGGGATGGAGAGGAGGCGTGGTTGGGGCGGGGGTGTGGTTAAGAGGGGTGGCATATAATTCACCAACTCGAGTATTTCATATGTATAAATATATATATATATTATACATATATATTTATGAAATACTTGACTTTAAATGAATTCTAGCTATATATATTCATTTCATTATATATATAAATAAAAGAAATAGTTGAATTTTAGACGGCACCTATCAAATACACAGTAATAAAAACACAGTTGTTCTACTAACTGTACTGTGCTTGCTGGTTATTAAAAAAAAAGACAACACTTACCTTTCACTATTTCAGTAACCTTTGTTCTGCCGTTTGCCTACTGGCGAGAGTCACTTGCCGTCAGGTGCACAACACCATGTAAATCGTTGGCCAATCAAAAAGCAACCCCATAACGCTATAGCCAACATTCACCAGGAGATGGCAACAGACGACAGAGAATCACTCTATTACAGACGGCGTCGCCATTGCTGTAACTTCCTCGTTCTTCTGCTTCGTCTCCTTGTGTGTGCAGTTTTTTATAAAAAATCTGTGGATGTTGTAACGTTTTTGGACAGGCAAACTGTTTATATAATTGGAAAGCGGATGTAAAAACAGGCTGTCCCCACTCATGTCCGCATGGAGTTAGAGGGGGCGTGAATTTTGGGAGATTTCCGGGAGAAAATTTCTTCCGGGAGGTTTTCGGGAGAGGCCCTGAATTTCGGGAGTCTCGCGGAAAATCCGGGAGGGGGTAGCAAGGATAATGTGATGTCAGAAGAAACAAAAATTGAGCTGTTTGGCCACAATACCCAGCAATATGTTTGGAGGAGAAAAGGTGAGGCCTTTAATCCCAGGAACACCATCCTACCGTTGAGCATGGTGGTGGTAGTATTATGCTCTGGGCCTGTTCTGCTGCCAATGTAACCGGTGCTTTACAGAGAGTAAATGGGACAACGAAAAAGGAGGATTACCTTTAAATTCTCCAGGACAACCTAAAATCATCAGCCTGGAGGTTGGGTCTTGGGCGCAGTTGGGTGTTTCAATAGGACAATGACTCCAAACACACACCAAAAGTAGTAAAGGAATGGCTAAATCAGGCTAGAATTAAAGCTTTAGAATGGCCTTCCCAAAGTCCTGACTTAAACATGTGGACAATGCTGAAGAAACAAGTCATTAAACTAACAAATTTAGCTGAACTTCATCAATTTTGTCGAAAGGAGTGGTCAAAAATTCAACCAGAAGCTTGCCAGAAGCTTGTGGATGGTTACCAAAAGTGCCTTATTGCAGTGAAACGTGCCAAGGGACATGTAAGCAAATATTAGCCTTGCTGTATCTATACTTTTGATCCAGCAGATTTGGTCACATTTTCAGTAGATCCATAATAAATTCAAAAAAGAACCAAACATCATGAATGTTTTTTGTGACCAACATGTATGTGCTCCAATCACTCTATCACAAAAAAATAAGAGTTGTAAAAATTTTTGGAAACTCAAGACAGCCATGACATTATGTTCTTTACAATTTTTGTTTCATCTGACATCACATGGACAAAGATAAGACCTTCTGGAGAAAAGTTCTGTGGTCAGATGAAACAAAAATTGAGCTTCAGAGCTCCTAGGGCAGGGGTAGTGAACCCATGGCTCGCGAGCCAGATGTGGCTCTTTTGATGACTGTATCCGGCTCTCGAATAAATCTGACCTGACACTGCTTAACACAATAAGTAATGAATAATTCCACTTGTAATCAAAGTGTTAAAAATAACGTGCAAAATATAAAACATGCTCATGCATTTGAATCCATCCATCCTTTTCTACCGCACTTGTTCAAGAAGTTGCATTAAGGGTAAAACGTGATTTATTTATTATTGATTAGTTTAGGGTTTGCCCTCCCGTGGGTTTTTCAGACCACCAAGCACCGACATGAGAGCCTGTTTTAGGGTTGCAATATTTTTTATTTTTCAATAAGTCTCTCCGTTGCTTTCCAGCAATTGTCTTTTTCTCTTTTGTCCTCCTTCGCACTCCGGCTCCAGCCCCAACCCCCGTCACTCCTCCTGGCTGCTGCTTATAACAGAGCGACAGGTGATTAGATAACAAGGCCCAGGTTGGCCATCTACGCACCTGTTGCTGATTTCGCGGCCGGTCCTGGCACACCCTGCTTCGCAGCAGGCCCGCAGGCCACACCCCCTCCACAGTTAGATTCAGAATAACAATGTTATTACAAATAGTAAGAGAGCTATTATACTCTAGAAATGTTGGTCTTACTTAAAAATGCACACGTTTAGTTGTGTTCAGTGTTTAAAAAAAATATTATATGGCTCTTACGGAAATACATTTTAAAATATTTGGATTCTTGTCTCTCTCAGCCAATAAGGTTCCCGACCCCTGTCCTATAGGGTGTCGAAGAACGCACACGTTTGCAGTGATCACTTTGTTTAAGGTTTTTTTGATATGCTCGTAACTTTTAGTGTTTCCCAACTCGGCAAGTCTAAGTGAAATGAATCAAATGTGAGCAAAACCAAAAAGAGTTAAGCTTTAACCGAAATAAATGGTTATAAATCAAGCTTATTCAGCACATACACAATATATACATTGTGTACATTTTTGGGGGGATAAAGACATGGAAAAACACAGAACAACATCAAGGCAACAAACACTCAAAGTTAAAATCATGAAATGCGACCTTCCCCGAGCAAAAACGTTGCATATTTATCTTGATATCTTGATAATAATTTCCTTGAGCGAGTCACCCACAAATAAGCTGTAGACCTCCATGCTTTTCCACCATTGTATGTGTTTTGTCATATCAAACAACAGTTTGATATGACAAAAAATTTGTTTGACATGTCTGGGTATGCAGGCAACGTATTATCCTTGATATCACTCCAAAAATACTTTTTTAATCAAGTATAAGAATCTATTCCATTGCTTTGATTTTTTTGCTCATATCTGTTTTTTGCAGGAAGATACAAGCCTCTTTTGTACTCAGATAGTTAACCCGCTTCTTGCTGCAGAACAGCCATCCTGGGTTGGTTGACCACCGCTTTTTTTTCACTTCCGGGAAGAAGCCACGTGGCGAAATACCAGCAGAAGACCTTGCTGGGTGCAGTGCGGACAGAAAAAGACCCCTTCCCCAAGTTGGTATCATACAACCATCTTGGTAAGTCAAAGGCGTCATTCCAAATGTCGTCTTTTTTTCCGGCCGCCCTAATTTTTAAAATGCAGAAATTTTCTAAGAGCATTTTTGAGGAACTTTCCAGAGGGTTACGCAGGTGGCCGACGCATTGCATCACCATGCAAAGCAGCTGAGAGGGGTGGAAGGAGGACAAAATGATGAAAGAATATGAACGGGGGGGGTTTCTTCTTCTTCCTTGCAACCCGAACAGACCTCTTTTCTTCTAAAATAAAAACGATCTTGATTATGAATGCCTGCCCTAAGGAAGGGGAGGGGGAGGAAAGGACACACACACACACACACACACACACACACACGCACACACACAAACGCACACACACATTCTTGTATTTATTACCTTCTTGAGACCTTCGAAAAATGCCTCCCTCTTTCGGACCGCCCTTTCTAGGTGGTATTTACAACATTTATAATACATACATGCTATGTAGACATAGAAAAGGTATGCTTTTAGTTAATTATTTTCTCTTTGAATTTTTTGTTTGTGATTATTTTTTAAGATTTATTATTTACTTCAAGTTATTACAGTATGTCTGTATATACCAGTCACACTAAGGACTATAAAAATGGGACCCATTACCTCTCTGCTTGGCACTTAGCATCAAGGGGTTGGACTTGGGGGTTAAATCACCAAAAATGATTCCCGGGCGGGAGACCGCTGGTGCCCACTGCTCCTCTCACCGCCCAGGGGGTGATCAAGGGTGATGGGTCAAATGCAGAGAATAATTTCGCCACACCTACTGTGTGTGTGACAATTATTTATACTTTAATTTTAACTTTTAACTACATACATATATATTTTTTTTTTATTAATTTTGGCCAAAGGGTGCGCATTTCAATTTCTTCCACACACTAAAGGACCAATAATTGTCACACACACACACAAGGTGTGGCGAAGTTATTCTCTGAATTTGACCCCTCACCCTTGATCACCCCCTGGAAGGTGAGGGGAGCAGTGGGCAGCAGCAGTGGGCAGCAGTAGTGGGCAGCAGCAGTGGGCATCAGCAGTGGGCAGCAGCAGTGGCCGCGCCGCACCCAGGAATCATTTTTGGTGATTTAACCCCCAATTCCAACCCTTGATGTGAGTGCCAAGCAGGGAGGTAATGGGTCCCATTTTTATAGTCTTTGGTATGACTCGGCCGGGGTTTGAACTCACAACCTAGAGCATTGGTGTCAAACTCTGGCCCGCGGGCCAAATTTGGCCCGCCGTGTAATGTGATTTGGCCCTTGAGGCAATATCAAATTAACATTAGAGCTGGCCCGTCGATACTATACAGCGGCGATGCCGCGCATTCACTGTTAGTATTCATATTTGCCAACCCTCCCGATTTTCACGGAAGACTCCCGAAGTTCACTGCGCCTACCAAGAACCTCCCGGAGCAACCATTCCTTTGAATTTCTCCTGATTTCCACCAGGACAACAATATTGTGGGCATGCCTTAAAGGCATTGCTTTTAGCGATTTCTCCAACCTGTCGTAACATCCGCTTTTCCTCCATACAAACAGCGTGCCGGCCAAGTCACATAATGTAAGCGGCTTGTACACACACATAAGTGAACGCACCGCATACTTGGTCAACAGCCATACAGGTCACACTGAGGGTGGCCGTATAAACAACTTTAACACTGTTATAAATATGCACCACACTGTGAACCCACACCAAACACAGAGAACAACCGCACCGTAACACAACATAAACACAACAGAACAAATACCTAGAACCCCTTGCAGCGCTAAGTCTTCCGGGACGCTACAGTATACACCCCCCGCTATCACCAAACCCTGCCTCCCCTAACCCCGCCCACCTCATTGTTATTTTATTTTCAAATTTATTAGCTTGTGGAATAAGTTAATGTTGATATTTACCTCAGAAGGCTGCAAATAGAAAAGAGGTATTACATTTTTTATTTAAATTGTATTTAATATACCATTGATGTTTTTTCTTTTTTTTTTTAAGTTGATTTTGCACTGTTAAGTTGTAGAAGCGTTGCTTGTTCCATATTCAGTGTTAAAGCAAATCAGTGTAGCAAACTGAGCAATAATTCACGTTTTATTCATGCACTTTCTCTTGCTACTTCAATGCTTGAACGTTTGATTCATTCATTATTATTTTATTTTCAAATTCATTATTAGCCTGTGGAAAAGGTTTATTTTGATATTTACCCCAGAATGCTGCAAATAGAAAAGAGGCATTTAATTTTTATTAAAATGTTATTTGATATGCCATTGATATTTTTAATCATTGTTATTTGAAACTCGATTTTGCATGTAACTATAAAGTTATATAAGCCTTGCTTGTTCAGTATTCAATGCAAAACGTGTTTGGGTCCCTATTAAAAGGTTTATTTGTTCAACCTTGGCCCGCGGCTTTGTTCAGTTTTAAATTTTGGCCCACTCTGTATTTGAGTTTGACACCCCTGACCTAGAGTGTCCTCGGGGCGGAAACTCTAACATATTACATGTGTTACATTACATATGTTAAAACCGACACACAGTCAATTTTGAAAAATTCCCTCACTTTTGGGACCACCCTAATTTTGATAGATTTTGATAGAATGAGACATTCTCTATTAGATGCAATGGTTTTCCGTATTGGGACCATGATTTATGTTCACCGGTCCTCATATGGATGGTACTTTTCTTTGTTGATGTCTCAAAAAGGGTAAAATACAAGAACGCATACGCACAGACACACACACACACACACACACACACACACACACACACACACACACATTAAAAGCTTGGCAAAGCATACACACTGGTACTGTGTATAACATGTTCAAGTGTGCAGCAATCGTTGCATCATTTTCAGCATTCTGTCAGGCTGGAGGACAGATTGGCATGAATGGTTAGGAGTGTGTGTGTGTGTGTGTGTGTGTGTGTGTGTGTGTGTGTGTGTGTGTGTGTGTGTGTGTGTGTGTGTGTGTGTGTGTGTGTGTGTGTGTGTGTGTGTGTGTGTGTGTGTGTGTGCGTGCGTGTGTTTGCGTGCGTGTGTGTGTGTTCTCATTTGTGCACATGCATGTGTGCGTGTGTGTGTGTGTGTTTTTTCATTTGTGCGTATGAGTGTTCTTCTTTGTGCGTATGCATGCGTGTCTGTTCTCATTTGTGCTAATGCATGTGTGTGTGTGTGTGCATGCGTGCGTGCGTGCGTGTGTGTGTGTGTATTTGTGTGTGTTATCATGGGTGCGTATGCATGCGTGTGTGTTCTCATTTGTGCACATGCATGTGTGTGTGTGTTCTCGTGTGCGTATGCATGCACGTGTGTGTGTGTGTGTGTTCTCATTTGTGCACATATATGTGTGTGTGTGTGCATGCGTGCTTGTGTGTTTGTGTGTGTGTGTGTTCTCATATGTGCGTATGCATGCGTGTGTGTGTGTGTGTTCTCATTCGCGCGTATGCATGCATGTGTGTGTGTGTGTGTGTGTGTGTGTGTGTGTGTGTGTGTGTGTGTGTGTGTGTGTGTGTGTGTGTGTGTGTGTGTGTGTGTGTGTGTGTGTGTGTGCGTGTGGGAGTGTAAGTCCCAAAGGGCAAGGCAGCACACCCAGCTGTTTCATACCCGCCCAGATGTCAAAGGCAAAGGAGGAAAAGACTGCATCACAGACACACACAGGCCTCTGCTGGGCAACTTCAAAGACGACAGCACACACTAGTTCTGACACACGCACACACACACTGCGGACGGTGACATGGACAATAGCTTTGAGCTCAGCCAGCCCCTTCTGCATCCTCGTTGCAGCATTGGCGGTGTGAGGACCAGATGACTGGCATACTGGAGGTCAGTGATGAAAAAGTGGTAATTCGACCTAAACTGAGAGGAATAAAGCACCTCAAGTCGCAGAGCATCCTGCCATTTCAATGTTGAGTTTGAGACGTCAGCAAGTCTTGCAAGATTTGAGATGAACTGTAATTGAAAAGATTAACGCTGGATTTGCCTCTAGTCCCGCTCATGCGTGTGGAACCTGAACGATGAGATTGCTTAGTCTTTTTTGCAAATTAGCCAGGCCGTCAGACATTCTCTGTACAGGCTGCTCAGTACAATGTGGCCAAGTCACCAATAGGTCCTAAATCTTTTAAAATCAATAGGATCCAAGTTTGTCTGTGAGTGTGTTCACCATCTGTCACATTTACGTCTGGTTATGCTTCCTTGGTTTGTTTATTTCCTGAGTAACGCTCTCCGTTTCAGTTCTTTTTCCTATACGTCTCCCTGAGCACTCTACCCTCACCTGCCACTGATTGGCAACCTGGCCACACCTGGTAGTGGTTTTCAATCAGACCTCTTTATAAACCAGCCTGTCCTGCACACTGGGCTCGATGATTGTTTCCTGTTTCCAATAGTGTGTTCCCTGCATGTGCACTTTCCAGTTGTACTATTTCCTTTTGGCATCAAAGCCATGTTTACCTGCGTTACGCCTGCCATCTCTGCATCTTGCGGTCAAAGACCAATAGAACCTGACAGAATCATCGAGCCAAGTATGAACCCCGCAGAGATTTGGTGGGCTGTCTGGAGGCAACAAATGGCTGCTCTGGAGAAAGCCTCCGACGAGGAGTGTACCTGCATGGTCTCTATGATGGACAAACTCTGTGGTTTGATTGCTGCTCGGAGTGGTTCTTCAGCTCACTCCCACCCGTCCCTGTTGTCTGTTCCAGGGGGGGCGGCCAGAGTCGGCAGAACCCGAGACTGTCCACTTTCCTCCCCGCTCCCTCAGCCTTTTTTGGGATGTCTGGAATCCGTCCTTTGGGGGGGGGGGCTTAGGTCAGCTGTGCAACAGGGGAAACACAGCGCTCACTTATTCCTGTGAGGCCACCAGCCACCCCAGTGGGACTGCAGGTGTCAACTCTGGACATGCCGACAGTCCGGCCGTCTGTTGCTCCAGCTCTGGGAACGCCAACAGCCCAGCCACCTGCTGCTCCACAAACCATCTTTGTCTCCAGCTGTTCGTCCCACGGCGCCTCCATCGTCATCTTCAGCGTGCCATCCCACGGCGCCTCCATCGTCGTCTTCAGCGTGCCATCCAACGGCGCCGCCATCCTCGTCTACAGCGGGCTGTCCCACAACGCTGCCATCTTCGTCTCCAGCAGGCTGTCCCACGGCGCTTCCGTCTTCGTCTCCAGTGCGCCATCCTCGTCTCCAGCGCGTCATCACACAGCGCCACCAACCACATCCAGAGCGGGCTGTCCCACAGCGCCGCCATCTTTTTCTCCAGCGGTCCGTCCCATGGCACCTCCATCTTCGTCTCCAGTGCGCCATCCCACGGTGCCGCCATCATCGTTTCTAGCACTCCTTCCCACGGCGCCACCGTCCTCGTCTACAGCGGGTTGTCCCACAGCGCTGCCATCTTCGTCTCCAGCGGTCCGTCCCACGGCGCGTCCATCTTCGTCTCCAGTGCGCCATCCCACGGCACCGCCATCCTCGTCTCCAGCGGGCTGTTCCACGGCGCCACCACTCGCGTATTCAGTGGGCCAGCGTACCTGCCGCACAAGCGGCCATCAGATGCCCACACTCCACCTCCTCGTCGGCCAAGAGAGTGGCCGAGAGTGGCCGTTCCATGGACACTCTTTGCATCATGGCAGCGACGCCCGGGATCCTTCGCTCAGGTCAGCCTTGTCAAAGACCACGAATGTGACCATTTCATATACGCCCTCCGCGCTTTCGGCAACTGGTGCGCCGCTGCCGCTCACGTCTGTCTACTTGCCGTTTTGTAGTCGCCCGCCTTGTCCATAGGATTCTTTTAGAAGCATTGAAGTAAAATAATAAGCCTTGCAAATTTTAATTTGATTACAAACAAGCTTCGATATACCGTATTTTCTGGACTATAGAATACACCGGTGTATAAGCCGCTATATGCTATCTTGTATCAATTTAATTTCAAAATGAATACGATTATTTTTTTGGTAAATGGTAAATGGGTTGTACTTGTATAGCTCTTTTCTATCCCTTTTTAAGGTGCCCAAAGCGCTTTGACAGTGTTTCAACATTCGTCCATTCACACACTGACGGCGGGAGCTGCCATGCAAGGCGCTCACCAGGACCCATCAGGAGCAAGGGTGAAGTGTCTTGCCCAAGGACACAACGGATGTGACTAGGATGGTAGAAGGTGGGGATTGAACTAGGAACCCTCAGATTACTGGTACAGCCACTCTAACAACTTCGCCAGGCAGTTCCCCTTTTTGAAGGAATGATTGGTCTGCGATGAGTTGGCGACTTGTCCAGGGTGTATCCCACCTTCCGCCCGATTGTAGCTGAGATAAGCACCAGCGTCCCTTGCGAACCCAAAGGGACAAGCGGTAGACAAATGGATGGATGGATGGAATGATTGGTGAGAGTGGAAAATGCGCCGGTTAAGGAGCGCTGAAAAGAAACAAGTACTGATTTAACATTAGACATTAGCTAATTTGGCTTTTTCTCGTATCAGCTGCACTCCAAAATCAATAGGAATAGGAATCTTTCTTTGGCTTGGAAGAATAAGGTAAGACCTTTCGATGAATATCACTTAAAAAGCTGCAACTGCTCAAGTGCTGAAAGGAAACATTTCACACATTCACTTTGGACTCCAGTTCCTTTGGCTATCTTGGCCCTGAATGATTTCAAAATCAATAGGATTCTTGCTTTGGCATAGAAATATAGTCTTAAAGTATGGAAAATATTGGTTGGTATTTATTATTTATTCAATTTTTTTATACAAAATAATACACAATAATACCATAATAATACAATTTAAATTCCAAAACATTCAGAATAGCAATCAACGAAGCAATTGAAAAGACACAAACATGACACAAAACAATCCAAAAGTAGTCAAACAAAAATGAATAGTATCAACAACAGTATCAATATTAATGAGAATTCCAACATAGCAGTGATTAGAAATCCCTCATTGACATTATCATCACAGCCATTTATAAATATAAAAACATTTAAGATAAGAAGAATAGTATGACAGTGGCTTACACTTGCATTGCATCTCATAAGCTTGACAACACAGTGTCCAAATGTGACGGGTTTCCTGCCGTCCTCGTGTGGGCTGCAGTGACGATCGATACATGATGCATCAATGCAGGTTTGACTCGTGTTTATTATTTCAATACACATCATGTCTTCTTGCCTGTCTGTCGCGCCAATTGCTAGCGCGCCGGCTTTTCCTGCTGGTCGGTGGCTGCGTCTTCTGCGGGGTGGCATCTCGCTCTGGGTTGATGTCGTCGCTCTAGTGGTTGTTGTTGTCGTGTGTTTCCTCTCCTACTTCTACCACGACTGCTCCTCCCTCCCCCTTTTTATGCTGCAGCAGAAGATGTAATGATTGTGTGCAGGTGTGCGGTGTACGCACCTGACGCTGATGGCTGCAGTGTCACTACAGGCGTGCCCCGCCTCTCCGCTCTGCTGCATGCTCCCGCCTTCTGGCCGCCATCTTGGTCAGGACAACCATTTCTCCCAGCCCGCTGTCGGCTCATCGGCTCCGTCTCTCAGATAATATAAGTCATATTTTAGGTTAATTTGATAGTTAAAAAAAATTTACATATTCCAATATATGCCTCATTATTATATAAACTAAATGCAGTTTTTTTCTACCGATATAATTTCTATAGCTTGTGTATACCAGTCAGTATGAGTTGGGACATCAACATCTATCCATTGTTTTAGTATTACCCTTTTTGTTTTGATGCATATTGAAAAAAATGCATGTTAAGTCTTTGATGACACGTTACTAAATTGATGCAGATACAATTCTTGAGGTAAAAAAAAAAAATCAATAATAATGTGATTTGTGAATTATTTTTATATAGCGTTTTTTTCTCTAGAGACTCAAAGCGCTTTACATAGTGAAACCCAATTATCTAAGTTACATTCAAACCAGTGTGGGTGGCACTGGGAGCAGGTGGGTAAAGTGTCTTGCCCAAGGACACAACGGCAGTGACTAGGATGGCGGGAGCGGGGAACGAACCTGCAACCCTCAAGTTGCTGGCACGGCCGCTCTACCAACCGAGCTATACCGCCCCATAATGCCTTCATGTTTGACCAAACTGCGGCTCGAGTGCTGAAAGGAAACATGACATGAATTCACTTTTTAACTTCAGATACCTTGGCTTTCATGGGCATAGCTGAATTTCAAAATCAGTAAGATTCTTGCTCTGGCAGAAAAATATAGTCTGAAAGTGTGGAAAACTATGGTTAACATGTAGAAAAAGAACATTCCATAAATGCTGAGAAGAAACAGAAGAAAATCCAGTTTAAGGAATTTGATTGAAACACAATGTGAATGCAACACTCTAACACACTTCCAAACGTCACGCCAAAGGTGGTTTTAGTGAAAGAGGATCGCTCTGACATCAAGTTGTTGAGGGGGGACAGGTCGCTAACTCAATAAGGGCTTCGTCACAAGAAGTGTATCCGGTTCCCCCCTCAGGATGTTTTGAAAGTGAAAGCCTTTCTTGTGTTTACACGGGTGGAGCCACTTAAATACGTAACGCACCAAGGAAACTGACTTTGCAACACTCTTGCTGACCCCAGAACACAGAAAAATAACGACACCTGGAACCGTGTTGTATTAAAAAAAAAAAGACCAGAAAGTGACCTCGGCAGAAAGACGTCCGTGTGTTTGAGATGCCAACGCAGCAGAAGAAGAAGCGAGGAGGAAACGGTGAGCGAGATAACATTCACCGTGTGCCGAGAGAAAGAGACATAAATGGGAGACAATGAGAGACAAGATGGAACAAAAAAGGGAAGCGTGATAAGGAAATGATGGACGCCACACACTCGCCTCGGAGCAGGCGGTGAAGACCAGCGTCAAGGTTGCACGGGAATGAATCCTGAAGACGCTCGGGGAGATGCAAACAATGACAGGGAGATAATAAATGTCCCACTTTCAGGACGATTTATCAACACTGGTGAGCGCGTCGGGGATATTAAAAAAAAAAAGTTAAAGTTAAAACTGATAGTCACACACACTAGGTGTGGTGAAATTACCCTCTGCATGTGACCCATCCTCTTGTTCCACCCCCTAAAGGTGAGGGGAGCAGTGAGCAGCAGCGGTAGCTGCGCTCCGGAATAATTTTGGTGATTTAACCCCCAATTCCAACCCAATGCTGAGTGCCAAGCAGGGAGGTAATGGGTCCCATTTTCATAGTCTTTGGTATGACTCGGCCGGGGTTTGAACTCACGACCTACCAATCGCAGGGCAAAAACTTTAACCACAAGGCCACTGAGCAGGATATCACTACCTATATTACTACCACAATGATGATAATTATTATCATAATTATGAATAGCAGTATTACTATGAATACTAGGGATGTCTGATAATATCGGGCTGCCGATATAATCGCCCGATAAATGTTTTAAAATGTAATATTGGAAAATGTCGGTTTCGAAAAGTAAAATGTATGACTTTTTAAAACGCCGCTGTGTACACGGACGTACGGAGAAGTACAGAGCACCAATAAACCTTAAAGGCACAGCCTTTGCGTGCCGGCCCTGTCACATAATATCTACAGTTTTTCACACACACCAGTGAATGCATGCATACTTGGTCAACAGCAATACAGGTCACACTGAGGGTGGCCGTATAAACAACTTTAACACTGTTACAAATATGCACCACAATGTGAACCCACACCAAACAAGAAAGACAAACACATTTCGGCAGAACATCCACACCGTAACACAACATAAACACAACAGAACAAATACCCAGTACCCCTTGCAGCACTAACTCTTCCGGGACGCTACTTGTTAAATAAAACCCCTGCCTTGTTTTTAATGAATACTTCGGCCTACTATGCTACCGTATTTTACCTACGGTACCTAGTACCATCATTATGATGGTACTAGGAGAGCCAAGTTTTTTGTTCTGAGTAGGAACTTGGTTTAAAAAAAAAAGTTTGAGAACCACAGGTGTGGATAGTTGGTTGTGTTCAAAATGAATTGGTGAAAACATAAAATCCATCCATTTTTTTCCCCTACCATGTCACTTTCGGAGTCGCAGGGTGTGTTGGAGCCTATCACAGCAGCATTCGGGCGGAAGGCGGGGGCACACTAATATCATAATTGTTACTGTTATTATTGTTATATATATAAAAGTTTATTTGAAATAGGGACAGATACAGAAACATAGATATCTGAAACAGTTATCCAATGTATGCATCATAGTGTTTGTAGCCAAAGCTAATTTATGACACTTGTCCCCAACAACAACAACAACAACACAGATCCAACATCATTAAAATAGGAAATAAAAAGAATTGGGCAAAGATGAGTCGATAATAATGATAATAGTAATAATACAGACAAAGTGCCAATTAGATACAAGCCAATAATAATAATAAAACAGACAAAGTGCAGACTGGATATAAAAAAAATTGTAAAAATTAGTAAAAACTAAACATGGAAACACGATTGTTGCTCAACTAGCCACAATTTTGTTTGTTTTTTGAAATTGACAAGTGCAGGTATACTTTTCAAAGTGTCAGTTAGAGAGTTCCATAGTTGTGGTCCTTTTATTGAAAAGGCAGTCTGGGCAAAAGATGTTCCTACGTCAATGTTATCGCTATTAACCTCATTATTATTATCTTATTATTATATTTTTTATTATAAAAATTCTCACCATTATTATCATCATCTGTAGCTTTATTATTAGTGTTATCATTAGAATTATCATCAATATCAACTGGCATTCACATATGAATGAAGGTTGGGGGGTGGTCATTGGCACAAATTGGCAGCAGTCATTAAATCTATATTTTTACTTATTTGCATGCTTTGATTTTCTTCTTTGTACATGACAGTGTAAAAGTGGCAGCCAATTGCAATAGCTTCGAAGTGTGCGTATGTTGTTGTTTTTTCCAGTCCTTCTACTTCCACTTTCCTTTAAAACCAATAATAAAAGTGTTTCATCCGTCACCCAATCTATTTATGATAACTAGGTCAAGGTCATGTGATCAAGTGTCTAGAGATAGTTGGCCCATATCTGAGGAATGAATCCACAATCTCAGCCAATCATTTTCGATCTCCAAGGAACTATTGTCCTTTGTAACAGTGTGAAATATTCCCAGGTTCATGAACCTGTCTTTAGTTTATAGGTAAGAGATAATACAGTGGTGTGGGAAGACATTGAAGATGTCTCTCGGCTCTTTGTTAGGCTTTAAAGGCCTACTGAAACCCACTACTACCCACCACGCAGTCTGATAGTTTATATATCAATGATGAAATATTAACATTGCAACACATGTCAATACGGCCTTTTTAGTTTACTAAATTGCGATTTTAAATTTCCTGGGACTTTTTTCCTGAAAACGACGTGTAATGATGGCGTGTACATGTGACGTCACGGGCTGTTATGAATATGAGCGCTGCACACACACAGCTAAAAGTCGTCTGCTTTAACGGCATAATTATATAGTATTTTGGAGATCTGTGTTGCTGAATCTTTTGCAATTTTTTTCAATTAATATTGGAGAAGTCAAGGTAGAAAGACGGATTTTGGAAGCTTTAGCCTTTAGCCACACAAACACGGTGATTCCTTGTTTAAAATTCATGGAGGTGAAACATTCCTATGGATCAGAGCGGACCTGGATCCCGACCACTTGTCAACCAGCAGGTTTCGGTGAGAAAATTGTGGTTAAAAAGTCGCCACTTACCGGATATCAGCTGAGCTTCAGCCTCCCGTACAGCTGCCGTCGACTTCCCCGAGACACTGGCGTCAATACCCGGCCGTGGACGTACACTTTCGACTATGAGGTACTGTTAAACCCACTAAAACACTAGCAACACAATAGAAAGATTAGGGATATCCCAGAATTAGCCTAGTAAATGTCTCTAAAAACATATGAATCCGTCTCAATGCAACGCGATTGCAATCGCGTTTTGTTTTTTTTAACTTTTTTTTTTTTTTTTTTTTCTAGTCCGTCGCTATCAATATCCTCAAACACGAATCGTTCATCCTCGCTCAAATTAATGGGGAAATTGTCGTTTTCTCGGTCGGAATAGCTCTTTTTGTTGGAGGCTCCCATTAAAAGCAATGCGAATATGTGAGGAGCCATCATCTGCGACTTCCGGTAGAGGCAGGGCTTTTCTCCAGTTGCGAACTTTATCGTGGATGTTCTCTACTAAATCTTTTCAGCAAAAATATGTCAATATTGCGAAATGATCAAGTATGACACATAGAATGGACCTGCTATCCCCGTTTAAATAAGAACATCTCATTTCAGTAGGCCTTTAAGTTGCAAGCAAGAATTGGAGGTCAAAGCATCCCTGACTTTAGTTGGCGTAGCAAATGTCACAGTGAACCCTGCCTTATTCGCCACAGCAATAATCGATAATGCAAGCCAATTAAACTATTGAACATTAAAACAATATCTAAAGGGCGGACATTTATCCATGAAAACACGGAGAAGCTGCTGATGGTGTGTTTGAGGGAGAAGCATCAGGAAGGCAGCACAATCAAAGTCCACTCTCAGACTCCTCAGAGGGTAAATAAATACCGGACATTATTATTTTATTAATTCATAATACCTGCTCAGTGGCCTAGGGTTAGAGTGTCTGTCCTGAGATCGGTAGGTCGTGAGTTTAAAGCCCGGACGAGTCATACCAAAGACTATACAAATAGGACCCATTACCTCCTATCTGTGTTGGCCCTGCGATGAGGTGGCGACTTGTCCAGGGTGTACGCCGCCTTCTGCCCGATTGTAGCTGAGATAGGCGCCAGCGCCCCCCGCGACCCCGAAAGGGAATAAGCGGTAGAAAATGGATGGATGGATACCTCCCTGCTTGGCACTCAGCATTAAGGGTCGGAATTGGGGGTTAAATCACCAAAAATGATTCGCGGGCGTGGCCACCGCTGCTGCTCACTGCTCCCCTTGCCTCTCAGGGAGCGAGGGTGATGGGTCAAATGCATAGGATAATCTCACCACACCTAGTGTGTGTGTGCGTGACAATCATCGGTACTTCTTTTTTTCAAATTACTTCCACTACTGTAGTTGTTTGTAATAATAATAATAAGTGTTTTTCATACAATGTTTGTTATCCAAAAGTGTGTTTACATTTTCAAAAGACATGTTACATGTTAAATTGTGCTGTTAAAGGGCACCAAGCAGCTATTGATTTAAATTAAAAAAATGTTTAACCAACTTGATTTAAAAAAAAAAAACAATACTGTGGCTGTAGTCAACAACCTTAGGTTCTGTGGTTTTAAGTGCAACGAGATGATAGTAACTGCTTTTTTTTTTTTTAAATATAAATAATATTTAAACGACATGTGGTCAAAGAGGGCTTTGTTTTCTTTCCACTTTCACATGCACTCCAAAATCATTTTTAAAAATGAATCATGAATAATTAAAAAAAAAAAAAAAAAGGTGGCTGGTTCATACCTATGCACTTTCCAGCATTTTCTTCCCCACATTGACCTTTGACCCTCAAAGAAGCTCACCCCCAGGCTGACAAGGGACACTACACGTTACACGTCAATCGTGTGCCTCTTGCTCATCTATAAGCTGTTTTTGATGAAAATCCCAGTAATCTCTACACACAACAATAATGTATTAGAGCAGTTTACAGTAATCCAAGCAAACTAAATGTTTTTTTTTTTTTTGGATTTGGAAATCTCCTTTTGTTTTTGTCAAAAGATTTGGACCCATGCAGAGTGAAAATCACCACAACATAACCTACAGTCTGTGCTTTTCTCTCCCACTGGTATGTAGCAATTACTGGGGTTGAGGTGTTCCTAATATTTTGGACACCCCACCAATAATATCCAAGTTAGCTGTGACTAATTGATCATGTCTCCACCTGTATGAAGCTGCAAATGGTGATCATCATCACATAAGCGAGGCCAGCAGCGCCCCTCTGTGGTCAAAACATTAAAGTGTAGGTAGAAGAGTGCTGGTAAATGCTAAAAGAAAATGTTGGTAACAAATGCAAACACCATCTGAGAGGGTGATTTCTTAATTTAAAGAAACAGCTGAGTAGTACGATACATATTTACCTTAAAACAGACACCCAGTCATTTTTGTGTGTTATGTTGGCCCTAGTGTGTGAATGTGAGTGTGAATGTTGTCTGTCTATCTGTGATGGCCCTGCGATGAGGTGGCGACTTGTCCAGGGTGTACCCCGCCTTCCGCCCGACTGTACCTGAGATAGGCGCCAGCGCCCCCCGCGACCCCAAAAGGGAATAAGCGGTAGAAAATGGATGGATGGATGGATGTGTTTAAGGTTTTAACATATGATGTCATTTGAAAAGCAGTCTATCAGCGTCCCCTTTTTGTTTATATAAAAACTGCACCACAAGCCTAACCTGGGGAAAAAAATACTAATATCAGTATATAGATATATATATATATATATATATATATATATATATATATATATATATATATATATATATATATATATATATATATATATATATATATACTGATATTACTATTTGTCTAAAGTTTGCTGCTGATCACATGGACAAAGATAAGACATATATAAAAACATAAGTATATATCTATATATACATATATATATCTAGATATATATATATATATATATATATATATATATATATATTTCAGTAGGCCTTTAAAGGCCTACTGAAATGGGATTTTCTTATTCAAACGGGGATAGCAGGTTCATTCTATGTGTCATACTTGATCATTTCTCCATATTGCCATATTTTTGCTGAAAGGATTTAGTAGAGAACATCGACGATAAAGTTCGCAACTTTTGGTCGCTAATAAAAAAGCCTTGCCTGTACCGGAAGTAGCAGACAATGAGCGCGTGACGTCACCGGTTGTGGAGCTCCTCACATCCTCACATTGTTTACAATCATAGCCACCAGCAGCTAGAGCTATTCGGAGAGAGAAAGTGACAATTTCCCCATTAATTTGAGCGAGGATGAAAGATCCGTGGATGAGGAAATTTAGAGTGAAGGACTAAAAAAAAAAGTTACTAGGATAATTCTCGGAAATCCCTTGTCTTTCTATTGTGTTGCTAGTGTTTTAGTGAGTTAAATAGTACCTGATAGTCGGAGGGGTGTGGCCACGAGTGTGTTGACGCCAGTCTCTCACGAAGCTGCAGCAGGACAGAAGCTCCACTGATCTCCGGTAAGAGGCGACTTATTACCAGAGTTTTCTCACCGAAAACTGCCGCGTGACATGTAGTCGGGATCCATGTATGCTTGACGCTCTGATCCATAGTAAAGCTTCACCTCCGGGAATTTTAAACAAGGAAACACCGTGTGTTTGTGTGGCTAAAGGCTAAAGCTTCCCACCTCCATCTTTCTACTTTGACTTCTCCAATATTAATTGAACAAATTGCAAAAGATTCAGCAACACAGATGTCCAAAATACTGTGTAATTGTGCGATGAAAAGAGATGACTAATATGTCCCCTCCAATCAATAACGTCACAAACATGCGTCATCATAAGCGTCATCATTCCGCGACGTTTTCAAAAGGAAACTCAGCGGGAAATTTTAAATTGCAATTTAGTAAACTAAAAAGGCCGTATTGGCATTGTTGCAATGTTAATATTTCATCATTGATATATAAACTATCAGACTGTGTGGTGGGTAGTAGTGGGTTTCGGTAGGCATTTAAGCTGCTTTGAAATGGCTCCAAGTAACTTTCCTGACTTATTCAAGTCAATGATTAATTTTTTCAGATCTCTGCTGAGTTCCTTTGACTTTCCCATTGTCACGTTTGTAACCGTTTTTAATGACTGCATCACATGAGCCCTATTTCAATGGGCTCAGAGAATTCTACAGGGGTCGTCATTCATATCCACTTACATGAAGTTAAGAGGCCATGCCATGAAGCTAATAATTATATATATATAGATATATATATATATATATATATATATATATATATATATATATATATATATATATATATATATATATATACATATATATATATGTATATACATGTGTATATATATATATATATAAATATATGTATGTTTATATATATATATATATATATATATATATATATATATATATATATATATATATATATATATATATATATATATATATATATATATATATATATTGCCCTTTTCTCCTGTGTCACTGGTCTGATAACTTTCCTTATTGCCTGATTGTGCCCACCTGTGTCACCCTGCCTCATGTGTGTAAATATAGTCCTCGTCTTCCCCAGTCTTGTTGCCAGACTATATTGTCTAATTGTGTACCTCTAACCGTCTTCCACAGTCTTGTCCAAGTTGTTAAGTATTGCCTTGATTTCTTGGTACCCTCTAAAGAAAAGTGATATTTTTTTTAGCTGA
Organism: Nerophis ophidion; assembly: GCF_033978795.1. NCBI lineage: Eukaryota > Metazoa > Chordata > Actinopteri > Syngnathiformes > Syngnathidae > Nerophis > Nerophis ophidion. The sequence goes on from NC_084611.1 coordinate 68,811,732, forward strand.
TTTCATCGTGCTTGCCTTCTTTTTTCCCTTGTCTTAGAGCGCTTATTTGTATTTTTCTGAGCTCCTTGTAGTGTAGTTTTTGTTTATAGCTTTTTGTCTCCTCCTCTTCGTGAGCTATTTTCTTTTGGTGTAGCTAATCATAGATTGTTGTTTTTTGATTATTAGATCCGTGTAGATTTTGCTATCGCCTTTTTCCTTCCTCGGGAGTGATTTTCCGTTTATTGTTTTGTGCCCTGTGCTGCATTTCTTTTTTACTCTCGTATGTCAAGAATAGAGTTTATAGCAATTTGTTTTTTCACTCTGTCTAAAGAGAGTTCTTAGAAACCTCTGAATAAAAGCTTGTAAGTGAGTCCTCATTCTTGCCAAAATGGATGGATGGATGGATGGATATATATGTATATATATATATATATATATATATATATATATATATATATATATATATATATATATATATATATCTCCATCCATCCATCCATCCATTTCCTACCGCTTGTCCCTTTCGGGGTTGCGGGGGGCTGCTGAAGCTTTTCTCAGATGCATTCGGGCGGAAGGCGGTGTACACCCTGGACAAGTCGCCACCTCGTCGCAGGGGGACAACATCCAGCCATCCATTTTCTACCGCTTATTCCCTTTTGAGGTCGCGGGGGGCGCTGGCGCCTATCTCAGCTACAATCGGGCGGAAGGCGGCGTACACCCTGGACAAGTCGCCACCTCATCGCAGGGCCAACACATATAGACAGACAACATTCACACTCAAGGACTACTTTAGTGTTGCCAATCAACCTAATAATAATGATGATAGCACACACTTTGACTCGGTTTACACTGCAGGACAAACCGGCCCAAATCGAATTTTTTCAAAATGTGATTATTTTTTTCCAGCTGAGTGTTTACACTGCAAGTAAAATGTGATCCTTATCGGACTCCAGTGTAAATGCGCACAGAAGCCAATATAGCCTCGACGTTACTTGCACGCGCAGTCCAAAAAAGTGAACAAAAAAGGAATTTAACCGTACTCCGTATATGAACAAGGAAATGGCTGCTACTTCTACAAAATTAAATGTGTATGTGTGTATATATATATATATATATATACATATATATATATATATATATATATATATATATATATATATATATACACATATATATATGTATATATATATATATATATATATTCGACAATATATACATATATATGTATATACATATATATGTATGTATATATATACATTATTATGTATATATATGTACATGTATATATATATTTATTTATATATATATATATATATATATATAAATATATATATATATATACAGTACACATACAGTATATATATATATATATATATATATATATATATATATATATAGATATATATATATATATATATATATATATATATATAAAGGCGAGAAACAATTTTTATTGTAACCGTACCTCCCGTGAAAACACTGCCCGCACAGTTCCTCTCTTCACAATAAAAGTGCTGCTCCATCCTGCCTGCGCTAACAAAATAAGTGTCTTATGTATATATGAGGTAGATCACCTCAACTTGATCATTTAAAAAGTAGCTCGCCTGCTGAAAAATTCTGGACACCTCTGATTTACAATAAACTAACAGGAAGCGAGGAAGCAGCAGACCACTCGATGATGTAAACATAGGGACACACGGAAGTGATCACGTCGCCGCTATAAATGGTTGGTCTGTGTTGGTGCTTAAAATAACATCATCACTAATACTTGGTTAACATTCAAGTCACGAAATGTAAATGGAGTATTGCTGGCACTTTTTGGATGGTTATTCATTGGACTTTATAAAGTTAAAGTTAAAGTGCCAATAATTATCACCCTTGATCACCCCCTGGGAGGTGAAAGGAGCAGGGAGCAGCAGCGGTGGCTGCGCCCGGGAATCATTTTGGTGATTTAACCCCCAATTCCAACCTTTGATGCTGAGTGCCAAGCAGGCAGGTAATGGGTCCCATTTTTATAGTCTTTGGTATGACTCTACGGGCGGAATAGTGACGCTCCCATTGGCACCGTTGTAAGCAGACTTTTATTTACGGAGTTGAATGTATTACCAAAAAAATTCATCAGTCATGTTTTTCATAATGATTGTGAACGGTAGGAAAAATTAATTAATTTTAAAAAAGTGCAGTTCCCCTTCAATGCACACCTATTTTGATGGCAGAATGCAAGGATTGGTGTACGTGGCTGTCAATAAATCTCTCTCTCTCTCTCTCTCACTCTCGTGTAATTTTTTCCTGCGCTCCGAGGGGGCGCAAAACCAGGTCGCCGGCGTGAGAGGCGAGCGTGCTGTCTACTGAACTAAAGGCACAGGTAATCTCCCAAAATAGATCAATTCATGAACCAAATCATTTTCAAAATGAATGATATTTTTGCATTGTTTCTGTTCTGTTGAGTAGAATCATGATTTTTTTTTTTTTTTATAATATTCTACCTCCGTTCCTATTCTCTTATCCAGGCTGCAAAAACACGAGCAATTAGTTTCTCTGCATATAATGACAAAAAGGATTGAAAGCTGGATCATTTCACCTTTGCTGACCTTTTCCACAAAGCATCAGTGTAATTTCAGAATGACAGCATCATGTAATCTTCACTAACGCGCCGTGAAGCCACTTCTTACAGGCCCGCTGTTGCTGTAGTTGCGAGGTTGCGAGGGCGGATTCAAAACGGCGAGCGTTGCCAAAAGAGCGAGCGAGTAGTGGGAGAGAGAAGGCGTGGAGGTTAAAGGAGGTTCAGGGCGAGAAAGAGGAGGATGTGAAGACGAGAAAGATGCGTCCAGTCACGCGTTCGTGCTCCTGGTTTTGGGAGTTTTATAGCTCCGTAGTACCTCTACTGGCGTCATGGGACATGGGGAAAAAAAAGTCATGGCGTGCCATATTTGTTGTTGTTCGTCCATCTGTTTCGTTAGTGAGTAGGTTACTTCGGAGTTAATGGAGGATGACCTTACAAAACAGCAAAACATGTGTATAAATCCCAGACTCTCACCATTTATCCAGACTCTCACCAACATGTAATGTGTTTGGGTTTTTTTTGTTTGTTTTTTCCAAACTGCTAATGACAATGTTTCATTCATGGTTTACATCCCAAAAACCCAACGTAAACATGCTGAAGGTTGCATAAAAGAGAATAGGAAATATTGTTGCACTGAGAGCTATTTGTGCATTGGAAACACGTTCCATTGCAGGTTGAGGGTAAATATCAGCAACTGCAGGCAGACATGACTTTGGCCATAATGACATTCTCGTTTAGGCGCTTAATTGGACCTTAATGAATTCGGGGTTGAAGTTGACGGACAGAGAGAGTGAGCGTGAAAGTGACATTTGTGGCATAAACGCATATACTGTAGATTTACAAAACACACCGCTTTTATATACTATACTATATAATGGTGCTAATTAGACCTTGTGGAGGTTGCTCTTCAGGGGGTTCTTCGGACCACCAAACACCGACATGAGAGCCTGGTTTCAGGTTTACATTATTTTTCAATAATGTTCTCAGGTTGCTTTCCAGCAGTTGTCTGTGCGCTCTTGCTCCAGCTCCAACAACCTCTCTCCTCCCGGCTGCTGCTTAAACAGAGAGACAGGTGATTATACAAAAAAGGCCTACCTGGGCCATCTACACACCTGTCGCTGACTTCGAGGCTGGTCCTGGCACACCCGGTTTCGCTGCAGGCCCGCAGGCCGTCGCCCCCCTCCACAGACCTCTAATGCTAGTAGCTTACAGCTAGCTTGTAAACTGTAATGTTTTTCCCCCAAAATGCTACAATTGTGTAAACATTTTCAAGTTTTTTATGTGTGAAAATGCACCTACCTGTGTTTTTGGGGGGGGCTTTTCAATACAGTACTGTGAATTCTGCCTACATTAAAGAAAAACATTGGGGCCCCATGTATTAAGCTTGCCACGCACAAAGACTGGCCTTTTTTACAGCAAAGCTGAGACGTATCAAGAGTGAACTTGACTTGGAAATGTGAGCTGTCTCATGCTAACTTCATGCTTTGCGTAACACCATATCTACAGGCTCTGGATACTTTAGCGCAGGGGTCGGGAACCTTTTTGGCTGAGAGAGCCAAGAAGCCAAATATTTTACAATGTATTTCCCTAAGAGCCATTTAATATTTTTTTAACACTGTATACAACTAAACACGTGCATTTTTAAGTAAGACCAGCATTTCTAGAGTATCATAGGTCTCTTATTATTTGTAATAACATTGAGTACACAAATAATAACATTGTTATACCGAAGCTAACTGTGGAGGGGCGTGGCCTGCGGGCCTGCAACAAAGCGGGGTGTTGCCAGGACCAGCCTCAATCAGCGTAGATGGCCCACCTGGGCCTTGTTATCTAATCACCTGTCGCTCTGTTATAAGCAGCAGCCAGGAGGAGAGACGGGGTTGGGACTGGAGCCAGAGCGCGAGTAAGGACGAAAAAGAAAAAGACAATTGCTGGAAAGCAACTGAGAGACTTATTGAAAAATAAAACAATATTCTAACCCTAAAACAGGCTCTCATGTCGGTGCTCGGTGATCTGAAGAACCCCCAGGAGGGCAAGCCCCACACTAACCGATAATAAATAAATTACTTCTTACCATTAATGCAACTTCTTGAACATAAAAAAGCATGAGAATGTTTCATATTTTTAACGTTATTTTTAACACTGTGATTACAAGCGGAATTATTCATTACTTATCGTGTTAAGCAATGTCAGCTCAGATTTATCCGAGAGCCAGATGCCGTGATCAAAAGAGCCACATCTGGCTCTGGAGCCATAGGTTCCTTACCCCTGCTTTAGCGACACACAAAGGCGATCGTTTGGGCGATGCCAATATTGAATTTCAACAATGTTAAAAGGATCACGGAAAGGACACAAAATTTACATTTTCCCTCCCCCTCTTGTCAACATATGCAATAACAAGTGTGTGTAAGAAATTGAAATGTGCCCCCTTTTGCCATAATTAATACAATAAATACAATAAATATGTAGATAGAGAGATACTGTAATAACTTGAAGTAAATAATGAAGATTAAAAAACTATTACAAACAGGAAAAAAAAAATACAAAAAGCTTACTTTTTTATATTTGCATAGTATGTATATATTATTAATGTTGTAAATACAAATCTTTATATATCTGGAAAGTGTGGTCCCAAAGAGGGGGGCATTTTTCTCAGGTATCAACAAAGTAACAAATACAAGAATGTGTGTGTGTGTGTGTGTGTGTGTGTGTGTGTGTGTGTGTGTGTGTGTGTGTGTGTGTGTGTGTGTGTGTGTGTGTGTTCTGGCAATGCTTACTTAATGGGGACATCGCTCTGTTTACATTTAGGGGACCTCTGACAGTATGGGGACAAAAATAACAGGTCCCGTAAAGGAAAACATTTTCAAATGATGGTCAGATCCAGATCCAAGATGCCTAAGTAATTTTTAAGCTTTGGCCCGTAAAACATATTTACTGGTTAGTTTGAGTGTGGGACATTTGCACATTTTCCCTTTTTTTTTTAAATGGTCCTCAGTACAAATGTGTGTGAATTATGCAAAATTATTTAAATTTGGTCCCCATGGACCATATTAACTCTTTTTCCCCAGGGTCCCCAGTAAGAATGATCAACACATTACTTCATCCATCCAGAGATTTAAAGACGTGTATTAGCTAACTGGGTAGTGGCCATGTTTCCATTTTTTTTTAATGCCTCCACAACCTGTCGAAAGGGTGGTCCCCACAGGTGATGATCAAAAACTTGTTCCCCATTCCAAATCATAACCAGTGTGTGTGTGTGTGTGTGTGTGTGTGTGTGTGTGTGTGTGTGTGTGTGCGTGTGTGTGTGTGTGTGTGTGTGTGTGTGTGTGTGTGTGTGTGTGTGTGTGTGTGTGTGTGTGTGTGTGTTTGTGTGTGTGACAGGAAGAAAAGCTCTGACACCACCTGTTGGCTTGCATGAATGTAATAGTGTGATGTTGCGCTGTATTATGAACGAGACAGGGTGTTATGTTTTATTTTGAAGTATTGGTTTTATTTTGAAGAACCGGATGTCCGGTGCAGGAAGTGACTGCGGTTTTTTTGGATATTTACTTCCTCTTCTATCGGACTTTTGCTGATGAGGTAATAGTTCTTCATTGCTCTGTGTTTCTTGTGTAAATATTATTTCTAAACTTTCATAATACTTTAAAAGTTAAAACATTAATGTTGTAGGTATAAGTGATGTGTTTTTTTAAGTATTTTTTAATGCACAATTTTGTTAAGTAAAGATTAGAGCGTCGAACGTTTGAAATGTTTGGTCATAATTACACATGGTATTTACGCAGGTATCACTCCGCCGGAAAAGTAGTGACTTGTTTATGTGTTTCGTGTTTCCAAAACAGGTATGTAGATTTGTGTATTATTATTATTTTTTTGTGATGAAACGTTTTTGTTAATCTAATTTAAATTATTATTTTTGTATGAATGAATGTTGTTCATTTCTTCTTCTGACTTTTGCTGATGAGGTATCACTCCGCCAGAAAAGTAGAGACCTGTTTATGTGTTTCGTGTTTTTAAAACATGTGGCCAATAAATGATGAAACCACGGAATGGTGGAGTGTCTGTTACTTAAAAAACTACACAACGCAGAATAAGACTCACTACATGTATACATCTCCAACATGTTTTTTTTTAAGGGAAAACAATTACAACCTACATTCTATTCAATGTTCTATTTAGTTTTATTGTTTAACGTCTGTTAATTGATAGCAAAAATTAAAATAAACAGTCGCCTGACTCCCACTTCACCCTCCGGGTATCCAAGCGTGTGGAGCAGCGTGCCGTGCAGACTACCTCATCATCTCCGTGCTGTGTTGCGTCCCAATGTGTTCATGCCCTCTGAACATCCGTGCGATTTTGCCTTACTTCTCGCGCACACATACTAATCGTTGCGACAGTAACGCCGCACCCAGAACCGCATCACATCATTGCACAAAACACCATTAACATGTGAAAAAGGCATCCATTTACGCCTCTGTGTGCGACAGGGACTCTTGTTGACTCACTTCAAGCATTAGCTGCATCACTGAGGAAGCTTAAAAGTGTGATTTCCTATTAAAGTATTGGCAGAGTATCAATCGAGCACAGAAATGGATCAAACACTGGTTGACTTTCACGTTATTTGAATTCCAACACAATGAAATTAGAAATAATATGGGATCAAATCGTCAAATAGGTGTAAAAAGAGGTTAACCATTGTATAATAAATGTAAAATTAAGTAAAACTGCTCTGGAGGGTGTTTTTTAGTGGTATGTTATGGGTACTAAGAGTTTGTTTTAACTTTATAAACTGTCATAAAAACATAAAAATTAGTTTGTCACTGTACAATAACAATAAAATAAAGCAACCGTCGCATAGCGGTATTTTAAACATGCTGTGTTTGTTATCAATCAATCAATCAATATTTATTCATATAGCCCTAAATCACAAATGTCTCAAAGGACTGTACAAACCCACATAAGGGCAAGGAAAACTCACAGCCAGTGGGCAAGGAGAATTCACACCCAGTGGGACACCAGTGACAATGATGACTATGAGAAACCTTGGAGAGGACCTCAAATGTGGGCAACCCCCCCCCTCTCTAGGGGACCGAAAGCAATGGATGTCGAGCGGGTCTAACATGATACTGTGAAAGTTCAATCCATAGTGGCTCCAACACAGCCGCGAGAGTTAAGTTCAAAGCGGATCCAAGACAGCAGCGAGAGTCCCGTCCACAGGAAACCATCCCAAGCGGAGTCGGATCAGCATCGTAGAGATGTCCCCAACCGATACACAGGCGAGCGGTCCACCTGGGTCCCGACGAGCGGTCAATCCTGGGTCCCGACTCTGGACAGCCGGTACTTCATCCATGGTCATAAGACCGGACCCCCTCCACAAGGGAGGGGGGGACAGAGGAGAAAAAGAAAAGAAGCGGCAGATCAACTAGTCTAAAAAGGAGGTCTATTTAAAGGCTAGAGTATACAAATTAGTTTTAAGGTGAAACTTAAATGCTTCTACTTATAAGTAAAATTGTTTTATTACTAGCATACACGCACGGAAAGAAGTTGACCCCTGTATTGTATAATAAAAGTACAATAAAGTTAAAGTTATCTGGTAGATGTTTGTATAAGTATGCTGTCACTATTAACGTTAACTGTCATTCCAGCATAGAAAAAAGTTGCCCGCTGTGTTAAAAAAAGCAAAAATAAAGCAAAATGTGGACATTACTGACTGCAATGCAAAAAAGTACTACACAATAAGAGTAAAATAAAACAAAACTGCTCAACTAGGTGTTTGAAGAAGGATAGTTTCAACCAGTGGTATTTTTTGTATTTACTGTGTGTTTGTTTTAAGTAACATTTTAACACTATTACCTGCCATACAAGCATAAAAAGTACTGTGAAATAAAACAAAAATGAAGTAAAACTACTCTGGGGGATGTTTGCAAAAGGATACTGGCACCTACTGGTGTTTTATAGGAAATGCATGTTTTTAAGTAACATTTTAAATGCAGTACCAGTGTAAAATGTACTGTATATTAAAAGTAAAATCAAGTAAAACTGCTCATTAATAAATATGCGTAAGTAACTGAAATGTAATACAATATATTGGTCAATTACATAACCTAAAACCAGTGAAGTTGGCACGTTGTGTAAATGGTAAATAACAGAACACAATGATTTGCAAACCCTTTCCAACCTATATTCAATTGAATAGACTGCAAATACAAAATACTTAACGTTCGAACTGGAAATCGTTATTTTTGGCAAATGTCAGCTAATTTGGAATTTGATGCCTGCAACATGTTTCAAAAAAGCTGGCACAAGTGGCAAAAAAGACTGAGAAAGTTGAGGAATGCTCATCAAACACTTATTTGGAACATCCCACAGGTGAACAGGCTAATTGGGAACAAGCCAGCATCTGTGATGGTATGAGGGTGTATTAGTGCCCAAGGCATGGGTTAATGCTAAAAGGTACATACAGGTTTTGGCCCAAAATATGTTGCCACCCAGGCAACGTTATCATGGACGCCGCTGCTTATTTCAGCAAGACAATGCCAAGCCACATTCTGCACGTGTTACAACAGTGAGGCTTCATAGCAAAAGAGTGCGGGTACTAGACTGGCCTGCCTGTAGTCCAGACCTGTCTCCCACTGAAAATGTGTGGTGCAATATGAAGCCTAAAATACCACAACGGAGAACTGGGACTGTTGAACAACTTAAGCTGTACATCAAGCAAGAACGGGAAAGAATTCCACCTGAAAAGCTTCAAAAATTGGTCTCCTCAGTTCCCAAACGTTTACTGAGTATTGTTGAAAGGAAAGGCCATGTAACACAGTGGTAAAAATGCCCCTGTGCAAACAATGTGTTGCTGCCATTAAGTTAATGATTATTTGCAAAAATATATGTATTTGTTTCTCAGTTCAAACATTAAGTATCTTGTCTTTGCAGTTTATCAATCAATCAATGTTTATTTATATAGCCCTAAATCATAAGTGTCTCAAAGGTCTGCACAATTGAATATAGGTTGAAAAGGATTTGCAAATTATTGTATTCTGTTTTTATTTACCATTTACACAACGTGCCAACTTCACTGGTTTGGAATGTTGTAGCATTGCAGTGCTAAACAGTACAGTTTTTCCGTATCGTAGGGACGATATTTATGATTTTTATTCATGTTATTTGCATTTAAAGTCTTCATAAAACCTCCTTCTTTCACAAACATGCATAAACACTGAAAATAAAACACTTCTTACTTTTTTAATTTTTGCCATGAAGACTTAAATGAACTACTGCAGGGGTCGGGTACCTTTTTGGCTGAGAGAGCCATGAAAGCCAAATATTTTAAAATGTAAATTCGTGAGAGCCGTACAATATTTCATAACACTGAATACAACTAAATGTGTGCCTTTTTTAAGTAGGACCAACATTTTTAGAGTATAATAAATCTCTTATTCTTATTAATAACATTGTTATTCTGAAGTTAACCAATAATAAATAAAATACGTCTAATAAACAGGTACTGAAGAAAACGGATTGATGAATTAAGATGCATGAGAATGTTTTATATTCGAATCTTTAACAATGATTACCAGTGGAATTATTCATTACTTATCGTGTTAAGCAATGTCAGCTAAGATTTATCTGAGAGCCAGATGCAGTCATCAAAAGAGCCACATCTGGCTCTAGAGCCATAGGTTCCCTACCCCTGAACTACTGAAATCTTAATGTATTTATTGGTACTGTAACAAACCGCAATGCACTGAAACTGCAGTAAGTGCAGTAAGAACACTGTATTTAGCATCCAGACCGTTTCCCAGGGCGTGGTATTTAGTAAGTAAATAAGTAAGTAAGTAAAGTACACCGCTATTTTCGAACATACATCTGATATTTTTATTATTTATTGCAGGGATTTAACTCCAATTCGAACCCTAAATATTTTTCAACTGGCAAAACTTTGTCCAAACCAGCGTAGACCGAGGCTCAGAGCTAGACCTCGTTACAATTAAATGCGAATAAAATGAAAGCAGCTTCAACCTACTGAGTTTTGAAAGGGAGTCTTTTAGCTCATCGAAATGTGGAATATAGCCAACGTTTGTCCAGCAGCAGAAAATACTCACTTGAAAATGTCTAAGGCAGCAGCAAACTGAATCAAGTCAGCAAGTACATTGCTTCAAGACGTAGCCACTACACAACTTTACAAACATTAAAGAGGAACATTATCACAATTTCAAAAGGGTTAAAAACAATAAAAATCAGTTCCCAGTGGCTTGTTGTATTTTTTGAAGTTATTTTCAAAATTTTACCGGTCCCGGAATATCCCTAAATAAAGCTTTAAAGTGCCTTATTTTCGCTATCTTCGAAACCACTATCCATTTCCCTGTGACGTCATACAGGGCTGCCAATACAAACAACATGGCGGTTACCACAGCAAGATATAGCGACATTAGCTTGGATTCAAACTCGGATTTCAGCGGCTTAAGCGATTCAACAGATTACACATGTATTGAAACAGATGGTGGGAGTATGGAGGCAGATAGCCAAAACGAAATTGAAGAAGAAATTGAAGCTATTGAGCGAATAGCTATTGACGCTATTTGGCCATAGTATGGGTGTACCTAATGAAGTGGCCCATAGCATGGCTGCCTTATTAGCATCGCCGGTAAAATGTGTGCAGACCAAACGATCAGGACTTTCGCATCTTGTGACACTGGAGCAACTTAAATCCGTCGATTGGTAAGTGTTTGTTTCGCATTAAATGTGGGTATCTAGTTTCAAATGTACATACAGCTAGCGTATATAGCATGTTAGCATCGATTAGCGTAGCATGTTAGCATCGATTAGCTGGCAGTCATGCCGTGACCAAATATGTCTGATTAGCACATAAGTCAACAACATCAACAAAACTCACCCTTGTGATTTCGTTGACTTAATCGTTGCAAATGCATCTGCAGGTTATCCATACATCTCTGTGCCATGTCTGTCTTAGCATCGCCGGTCAAATGTGCAGACACTCTGGCAAATTCAATGGGGGTCTGGCGGAAGATTTCTTGCCAGTGGTGCAGCTTGAATCCCTCCCTGTTAGTGTTGTTACACCCTCCAACAACACACCGACGAGGCATGATGTCTCCAAGGTTCCAAAAAATAGTCGAAAAAACAGAAAATAACAGAGCTGAAACTCGGTGTTTGTAATGTGAAAATGAATATGGCGGGTGTGTTACCTCGGTGACGTCACGTTCTGACGTCATCGCTAAAAGACCGATAAACAGAAAGGCGTTTAATTTGCCAAAATTCACCCATTTAGAGTTCGGAAATCGGTAAAAAAAATACATGGTCTTTTTTCTGCAACATCAAGGTATATATTGACGCTTGCATAGGTTTGGTGATAATGTTCCCCTTTAAATCGATAACATTTGCCTTAGATTTTGCATGAATATTTTGTCAAAAACATAAAATTGTGATTCGATCATACAAATTAATTACACTGTAGTAGGTTTACACCTCAGTATGTTGAGACTTTGACTAAAACAAAATGCCCCAATGTGAAGTTTATGCCTCCACATTGTAAACAGACAGGTCCGAGGCCAATGTCACGTGCAGTTCCCATGGAAACTGATTGACAGGCCTCTGGCCCGCCCCCGGCTGACCTCTGCTCTCCGAGATCATCAGCTGCACGTCCTCGTCGTCCAGGATGCGGATCAAGTCGCCCTCGGGGTCGCGGTAATTTAACGCAATGCCGTCCACCTTGAAGACGTCCCTGAGTGAGGCACGCACACGCTTCATGTCAATGGTTGCCATGGTGATGCGGACAATAAAATGCAAAGTGCAGGGATGTGAGCACCATTTGAGAAAAAAAGAAAGAGGAACATTTCTAACAGCACTAAGTGCTGCCACGAAAATCCTAAAAGAGAATTTCGAAAATCACGACTACATTTCCTGCAACTGGGTACATTTCTACACTATATTTAGATGTTTTCTCATCTACCAACCTTTTTTGGCTGTCTATTTGACACTTGCATGTGCCATGTAATGTACCACAGCATTTTTTTTTTTTGTAGCTAATTTACTAACATTAATATTATAGATGTCCGATAATGGCTTTTCTGCCGATATCCGATATTCCGATATTGTACAAATCTTAATTACCGATACCGATATATACAGTCGTGGAATTAACACATTATTATGCCTAGTTTTGTTGCGATGCCCAGCTGGATACATTAAACAATGTAACAAGGTTTTCTAAAATAAATCAACTCAAGTTATGGGAAAAAAAATACTTACATGGCACTGCTATATTTATTGTTGAAGTCACAAAGTGCATTATTTTTTTTAACATGCCTCAAAACAGCAGCTTGGAATTTGGGACATGCTCTCCCTGAGAGAGGTTGAGGTGGGCGGGGTTGGGTGGGTGGAGTTGAGGTGGGTGGGGGAATTGGCATAGGGTTTGGCGGGGGGTATATATTGTAGCATCCCTTAAGTGTTAGTGCTGCAAGGGCTTCTGGGTATTTGTTCTGTTACGGTGCGGATGTGCTTGTCATTCTTGTTTGGTGTGGGTTCACATTGTGGCGCATATTTGCAACAGTGTTACAGTTATTTATAAAGCCACCCTCAGTGTGACCTGTATGACTGTTGACCAAGTATGGCTTGCATTCACTTAAGCCGTAGATATTATGTGACTGGGCCGGCGTGCAAAGCAGTGCCTTTACGGTTTATTGGCGCTCTGTACTTCTCACTATGTTCGGGCACACAGCGGCATTTTAAAAAGTCATACATTTTACTATTTTTAAAAACGATACCGATAATTTTGAAACAGATACCGATAATTTCCAATATTACATTTGAAAGCATTTATCTGCCGATTATATCGGCAGGCCGATATTATCGGACATCTGTAATTAGCATCATTAAAAATGTAAAGAAAAATGTTATAACATGCATGCAAATAACTCCAAAAATGTTTCACATTTGGCAACTAAGCAGCCAAGAAGAGTAACTTGTGGGGTTCCACGAGCCTCGGTATTGGGACATAACTTATTTAAACTTTATTTGAATGGTATTTGTTCAGTATCTAACACATTGAAATGTATTATGCTTGCAGATGAGACAAATGTATATTGTTCAGGAGAAGACTTGAAGGAAGTGTTGAGGATAATAGAGGTTGATTTGATTTAGCTAAAAAAATAGTTTGATGTTAATAAGTTATCAATAAATGATAAGAAAACTAAAATTATGGTGTTTAGTGGTGCAAGGACAAATTCATCCATCCATCCATTTTCTACCGCTTATTCCCTTTTGGGGTTGCACAAATTGTCAAGCAAAATTTGAATTAAATCAAGTGGAAATTGATAGAGTATATGAAACTAAATTTTTGGGAATAACAATTGGTCCTAGGTCCGATCCTTCTTTCTGTGTGGAGTTTGCATGTTCTCCCCGTGACTGCGTGGGTTCCCTCCGGGTACTCCAGCTTCCTCCCACCTCCAAAGACATGCACCTGGGGATAGGTTGATTGGCAACACTAAATTGGCCCTAGTGTGTGAATGTGAGTGTGAATGTTGTCTATCTATCTTTGTTGGCCCTGTGATGAGGTGGCGACTTGTCCAGGTTGTACGCCACCTTCTGCCCGAATGCAGTTGAGATAGGCTCCAGCGACCCCCCGTGACCCCAAAAAGGGACAAGCGGTAGAAAATGGATGGATGAATGAATGGATAATAATTCATCATAAATAATGTTGGAAACTGTAGATTAAATATATTAAGCAGGGGTCTCAAACATGCCGCCCGCGGGCCAATTGCGGCCCGCGAGACCTTATTTTGAGGCCCGCACCTCAATATTAATATTTGATATTGGTGCGGCCCACGAGACGTTATTTTGAGGCCCGCGACTCAATATGAATATTTGATGTTGGTGCGGCCCGCGAGTTTTATATGAATGGCGCTTTACGGCGTCATACTTGTATACCCTCGTTTTTTCCGGTAGACTCCCAATTTTCAGTGCCCCTCCATGGGTAATCAATCTCCCGAATTTCAACCAACCACCAATATTAAGGGATCACCGTGGAGGCACTGCCTTTAGCGTCCTCTGCAGCCTGTACAAACAGTGTGCCAGCTCAGCCACATGCAGTATTTAGCATCTGTAGACGCAGTAAGCAAATGCAAGACATACTTGATCAACAGCCACACAGGTCACACTGAGGGTGGCGGATGTTTTCCCAAAATGTGTTTGTCAATCTTGTTTGGTGTGGGTTCACAGTGTGGCGCATATTTGTAACAGAGATAAAGTTGTTTATACGGCCACCCTCAGTGTGACCTGTGTGGCTGTTGATCAAGTATGTCTTGCATTTGCTTACTGCGTCTACAGATGCTAAATACTGCATGTGGCTGAGCTGGCACACTGTTTGTACAGGCTGCAGAGGACGCTAAAGGCAGTGCCTCCACGGTGATCCCTTAATATTGGTGGTTTGTTGAAATTCGGGAGAATGATTACCCCTGGAGGGGTACTGAAAATTTGGAGTCTCCCGGAAAAATCGAGGGTATACAAGTATGACGCCGTAAAGCGCCATTCATATAAAACTCGCGGGCCGCACCAACATTAAATATTCATATTGAGTATTATTATTATGTGTATTATATGTTATTTCTTATTCGTATAATTTGTATTATGCATTTATTTATTTGATCATTTAATTCAATATTTTAATTATGTATTTATCATCAAATGTTCGTATTTAATTTCTTATGTGTAATATATATCCATTTTCTTATTTTTATTGTGCATGTATTCTTTTTTTAATTTAATTCTGTATTTTTATTACGTATGAATAATTACTGTTTGTTATCACTGTAATTGGATTATGCATGTATTTATTGTATTCTTTAATTCTGTATTGGTTTTATCTTTATACTGTATTTTTACTATTATTTTTTATTTTATATTTATGCACAATTTCCTCTATCTAACATACTATGTTGTTTGTTGTAGAAAACATTAGTAAATAGTCGTAACTTTAAGCACTTCAAAGTAATTTGAACAGAATTCATACATTTTTGTAGTTTCAAAAAAGCAGCATTGTTCCATACAATGTACTGTAGGGTAAAATTGACACACACACACACACCAAACGAGAGTAGAAGAAAAAAGTGATAATGGTAGGGTCAGGCTAATCACGTTAACGCATGCAGCGCTGTCGTCTAAAACGAGCTAGTTTTGCAGTGCAGTAGTAAGCATTTGCATGCAGTTTGCATTTTGGTGCACTGCAAAATGATGACTGGAAGGTGGAATTGGGGGGGGGGGGGGGGGGTCAGATGGTGCAGAAGGTCCCTTAGGAGCTCATTTGATGATTGGCAAGCTCCAGTTAACATGCCTAAGGTGAGTTTGTGACAGTACATTGGAGAATTAATGGACTTCCATTCATTTTTTTTTTTAAATATTTCGTTTTCCCAACTTCATATATTTGGTTGTAAATTATTTCAGTGTGCAGATATATACAGTATGTTTTATCAAAGTAGCTTTGATAGAGAAACCATATTTTGTAACTTCAATTCACTTTATTGCAGTACAAATAATAACTGTGTGTTCTGAAAGTAGTTAGCCTTGTAAAAATTGACATTGAAAATTCATTTCCTAACAACTCCTACCACACATAAAATGCTTTTTAGCCCTAGACCAGAATGTTTTCTATTAATTTGCACAAATATAAGCATTACATGTTACAGTTTCTGTTGTGGAACAATTCCTTTCAAGTTCTTGTCACTTTAATGTTCAATTTTTATGCACACGTTGTAATGATTCCTGCTTTTCCCCAAAATGGCATTATGTATTGTATGTTTTCTTTGAAACTACTGTACCTCATTCGAGACATCAGGTCCTTGTGTGTTGGCTGGATGGTGAGGTCCTCTTGAACGCACACATCCCTGCATACAACACACAGAATCGTACATGTTTCAAACAACCCAACAGGGAAGAATGTTTTTTACACTTGCACAAAAATAATAAGCAATCAATCATTACTTTTTGCCTTTCACAAATAAATCCTAATCATGAAATATTATTCTCTCAATCACTGTAGTTTACAGTAGTCTACTAAAGGCGGCAATTTGCTGAACAAAATTCAGGTTTTGTTGGCCCACAGCATATTGTTGAAATAAAATCAAACAAAATAAACTGTTAAAAATCCATCCATCCATCCATTTTTTCTACCACTTGTCCCTTTCGGGGTCGCGGGGGGGCTGGAACCTATCTCAGCTGCATACAAATGTAACAGAAAATGTAAAAAGTAAAATACAAATTTTAAATGTGCAAAAAGATGTGATGTAATGAGAAAAAGCTGAGATTTTGATACAAATAACTAAAAATAATATGCGTTGTAAACTATAACACAAAGATGACACAAATATTTGTCCCAGAGAAGCACAAGCGGTAGAAAAAGGATTGATGTGTATAGGACTGATTATATTAGGTTGTCCTGAAGAATTTGGAGGTAATCCTGTTACGGTTCAGACTCCTGCCTGCGCCGCTCATCCATTTTTGCGCACCTCAGGACACGCCCAAGGGCGCACACATCCAGGAACGAGCCGCGCGCGTCCCCGCCCTGCAGCAGCCGCCAGCTGCAATCAATCACCGGCAATCGTCACACCTGACAGTTATGACGGAGCTGCCTTCATAGGCTTGGACAACCTGCCATCGCTCGCCGGGTTATAGTCTTCTGTTCATGTGTAAGCATTCTGTATCTGGCTTCCATCCCGTGTACTCGCTCTTCTCCTGCGACTTCCGTGTTCCGTTAGTTCTGATGTTTCCTGTTGTCTTCCCGCAGCACTCCCCGTGTTTTTCCTGGATCCCCAATTGTTTCCCCTTGCCTCCCGGACTGCCTTTTGGATTCTCGACCCTGCTTGGACACGTTTTCCCACGGACTTCCGCGGTCCTTCGCTCTTGTCAACATTTTGGTAAGACACACCTCAGCTAATCTACACACATAGCCTTACACCATACACACTTGAGTTTTTGTCACACTTCATTTCCTTAGTTTATTCATTAGTATTGTTTGTATTCTTATATATATATTTATATTTACTTTGTATAAAAATACATCTTTTGACAGTACTGCCACCTGGTGTTAGTCTGCCGTCATCTCCTCTTAGTAAATCAGAACAAATCCTCCTTTTTCATTGTCCCATTTACTCTCTGTAAAGCACCAGCTCCATTTGTAGCAAAACAGGCCCAGAGCATAATACTACCACCACCATGCCCGACGGTAGGCCGAGTGTTCCTGAGATTAAAGGCCTTACCTTTTCTCCTCCAAGCATATTGCTGGGTCTTGTGGCTAAACAGCTCAATTTTAGTTTCATCTGACACCACATGGACAAAGATAAGACCTTCTGGAGGAAAGTTCTGTATATGTATATATATATATATATATATATATATATATATATATATATATATATATATATATATATATATAACAACTCCTACCACACATTAACTGTGATGTGTGTGTGTGTGTGTGTGTGTGTGTGTGTGTGTGTGTGTGTGTGTGTGTGTGTGTGTGTGTGTGTGTGTATAAGTGTGTATAAGACCTGGAGGAAAGTTTTATATATATACATATACATATATATGTGTATAAGTAAAAGTTGTGTTTATATATATACACATATCTTCCAGAAAGGCTTATCTTTGTCTATGTGATGTCAGATAAAACAAAAATTTTGCTGTTTGGCCACAATACCCAGCAATATGTTTGGAGGAGAAAACGTGAGGCCTTTAATCCCAGGAGCACCCAACCTACTGTCAAGCATGGTGTTGGTAGTATAATGCTCCAGGCCTTTTTTGCTGTCAATGGAACTGATGCTTTACAGATAGTAAATGGGACAATGAAAAAGGAGGATTACCTCTGAATTCTTCAAAACAACCTAAAATCATCAGCCCGGAGATTAGGTCTTGGGAGTTCTAAAAGGATAATGACCCTAAACGTATGTCAAAAGTGGTAAAGGAAGGGCTAAAGCAGGCCAGAATTAAGGTTTTAGAATGGTCTTCCCAAAGTCCTGACTTAAACGTGAGGACAATGCTGAAGAAACAAGTCCATGTCAGAAAACTACCAAATTTAGCTGAACTGCACCAGTTTTAGGCAAGAGCAGAGTTAAAAAATCCAACCAGAAGTTTGCCAGAAGCCTGTGGATGGCTACCAAAAACGCCTTAATGTAGTGAAACTTGCCAAGGGACATGTAACCAAATATTAACATTGCTGTATGTATACTTTTGACCCAGCAGATTTGGTCACATTTTCAGTAGACCCATAATAAATTCAAAAAAGAACCAAACTTCATGAATTTTTTTTGTGACCAACAAGTATGTGCCCCAATCACTCTATCACAAAAAAATAAGAGTTGTAGAAATTATTGGAAACTCGAGACAGCCATGACATTATGTTCTTTACAAGTGAATGTAAACTTTTGACCATGACTGTATATAAACATATATATAAATATACATACATGCAGTATATGTACATATACAGGACTGTCTCAGAAATTAAAATATTGTGATAAAGTCCTTTATTTTCCGTAATGCAATTAAAAACATGAAAATGCCATACATTCTGGATTCATTACACATCAACTGAAATATTGCAAGTCTTTTATTATTTTAATATTGCTGATTATGGCATAGAGCTTAAGAAAACTCAAACATCCTATCTCCAAAAATTTGAATATTTCCTCAAACTAAGTAAAAAAAAAAAAAGATTTAAAACAGCAAAACAAAATCAAACATTTGAAAATATCTATTAATGTACTCAGTACTTGGTTGGGAATCCTTTTGCACGGATTACTGCATCAATACGGCGTGGCATGGAGGCAATCGGCCTGTGGCATTGCTGAGGTGTTATGGATGCCCAGAATGCTTCAATGGCGGCCTTCAGCTTATTTGCATTATTGGGTCTGGTGTCTTTCAGCTTCTTCTTCCCAATACTCCCAAATTCTCGATGGGGTTTAGGTCAGGAGAGTTGGCAGGCCAATCGAGGACAGTAATGCCATGGTCAGTACACCAGTTACTGCTGGTTTTGGCACTGTGAGCAGGTGCCAGATCATGCTGGAAAATTAAATCATCATCACAACAGATGGAAGCATGTACACAGCTGCCTTGACTCTGGACTTGATGAAACACAGTGGACCAAAACCAGCAGCTGACATGGCTCCCCAAACCATTGCTGACTGAGGGAACTTCCGTTGTCTAGAGTTCAGGAGTGGCTTGACCATGGGAATACGGCAATTGAAGCTGTATCTGTTGAAAAGCTCTATGGAGATGATGATTTCATTTTCCAGCATGATCTGGCACCTGTCCACAGTGCACAAAACCAGCAGTAACTGGTGTACTGACCATGGCAAGAGTGTCCTCCATTGGCCTGCCAACTCCCCTGACCTGAACCTCATAGAGAATTTGTGGGTTATTGAGAAGAAGAAGCTGAAAGACACCAGGCCCAATAATGCAAATGGGCTAAAGGCTGCTATTGAAGCATCCTGGGCATCCATAACACCTCAGCAATGCCACAGGCCGATTGCCTCCATGCCACGCCGTATTGATGCAGTAATCCGTGCAAAAGGATTCCCAACCAAGTACTGAGTGCATTAATTGACATTTTCAAATGTTTGATTTTGTTTTGCTGTTATAAATCTTTTTTTTTTTTTACTTAGTCTGAGGAAATATTCTAAGTTTTTGAGATAGGATTTTTGGGTTTCTTAAGCTGTATGCCATAATCAGCAATATTAAAATAATAAAAGGCTTGCAATGTTTCAGTTGATGTGTAATGAATCCAGAATGTACGACATTTTCATGTTTTTAGTTGCATTACAGAAAATAAAGGACTTTATCACAATATTCTAATTTTCTGAGACAGTCCTGTACACATACCAGACGCACACCTGGTGTCGACTCCGTCAGGGGTGAGCAAGTAGCATCGCAGACAGCTAAAGGTGGAGACGTCACTTTCTCCCTCAGATTCGCTCTCTGGGAGGGGCTTGATGATCTTCACAAATGATTCTGGGAAAATACCCGTCTGGTCATTGGTGGTGCCCTGAAGGGAAATAATACAGTGAGGACAACAGTATTTATCCTTTTAACTTTTTAGCTAAAGCACAATGTCCCTTATTCTCCCATTTGTGTTCAAGTGTTTCTGTTTTTTGTATTTCCCCATCCACCCCATGTAAGTGAGGCAAAAGTACTTTAGTCGTGAATGGGCGCAACCTCATTACTAATGAGGCACTTTTCCATGACACCTTTTTTTCTTGGTTGTGTGAGAATCATGAAACGTGGGGTTTTACCAGCACGTGTGAATGTCATGACAATCCCTTATGTTGAAAAGGCCGCATCCATCTCGCCCGGGCTTACGAGTGTCGTCATGGTGATGTAGTGCGTGTACTAGTCTCTATGCATGCTACAACAGCATCTTCTTCCCGACTGGATGTGAAAAGTAATCCGTAGATGAAATGTTATTGTTATCATAACCACCCCGATGTTATTTGTGATGTGAAGAGTTCTGTTTGGTACAAATGTTGGTGAAGTTGTGACGTGTCAGAGGACTTTGCATGGACAACTGTCTGTGTATGTTGTTGTGTATGTACACAAAGTGACAGCTGACAGTTTGACATTAAGTGTCAAATAAATTAATTGTATCAATTGATAGACGTTACATTATACAAACCCCGTTTCCATATGAGTTGGGAAATTGTGTTAAAAGGTAAATAAAAACAGAATACAATGATTTGCAAATCCTTTTCAACCCATGTTCAATTGAATGCA
The DNA here is from genome assembly GCF_033978795.1 of Nerophis ophidion. Classification (NCBI taxonomy): domain Eukaryota; kingdom Metazoa; phylum Chordata; class Actinopteri; order Syngnathiformes; family Syngnathidae; genus Nerophis; species Nerophis ophidion. The sequence continues at coordinate 68,833,042 of NC_084611.1, forward strand.
CTACAAAGACAACATATTTGATGTTCAACTCATAAATTTTTTATTTTTTTACAAATAATAATTAACTTGGAATTTCATGGCTGCAACACATGCCAAAGTAGTTGGGAAAGGGCATGTTCACCACTGTGTTACATCACCTTATCTTCTAACAACGCTCAATAAATGTTTGGGAACTGAGAAAACTAATTGTTGAAGCTTTGAAAGTGGAATTCTTTCCCATTTTTGTTTTATATAGAGCTTCTGTTGTTCAACAGTCCGGGTTCTCCGCTGTCGTATTGTACGCTTCATAATGCGCCACACATTTTCGATGGCAGGCCAGGAAAGTACCCGCACTCTTTTTCTACGAAGCCACGCTGTTGTAACACGTGCTGAATGTGGCTTGGCATTGTCTTGCTCAAATAAGCAGGGGCGTTCATGGAAAAGACGGTGCTTAGATGGCAGCATATGTTGTTCCAAAACCTGTATGTACCTTTCAGCATTAATGGTGCCTTCACAGATGTGAAAGTTACCCATTCCTTGGGCACTAATGCACCCCAATACCATCACAGATGCTGGCTTTGAACTTTACGTCAATACCAGTCTGGATGGTTCGCTTCCCCTTTGGTCCGGATGACACGATGTCAAATATTTCCAAAAACAATTTGATATGTGGACTCGTCAGATCATGGAACGCTTTTCCACTCTGCATCAGGCCATCTTAGATGTTCTCGGGCCCAGAGAAGCCGCTGGCGTTTCTGGATGTTGTTGATAAATGGCTTTTGCTTTGCATAGTAGAGCTTTAACTTTTTGATGGTATTATGGACCGTAGATGTTGAAATCCCAAAATTTCTTGAAATTGTACTTTCAGAAACATTGTTCTTAAACTTTGATTATTTGCTCACACAGTTGTGGACAAAGGGGTGTACCTCGCCCCATCCTTTCTTGTGAAAGACTCAGCATTTTTTGGGAAGCTGTTTTTATACCCAATCATGGCACCTACCTGTTCCCAATTAGTCTGCACACCTGTGGGATGTTTCAAATAAGTGTTTTATGAGCATTCCTCGACTTTATCAGTATTTATTGCCACCTTTCCCAACTTCTTTGTCACGTGTTGCTGGCATCAAATTCTAAAGTTAATGATTATTTGCAACAACAACAAAAATGTTTATCAGTTTGAACATTAAATATGTTGTCTTTGTAGCATACTCAACTGAATATGGGTTGAAAATGATTTGCAAATCATTGTATTCCATTTATATTTACATCTAACACAATTTCCCAACTCATATGGAAACGGGGTTTTTATATATATTCTCTATTAAATAGTCACACAGTCATGGTCCAGATGAAATAACATCAATGTCGGCGTTAACGCACTTTTTGTGTCTTTTTACACATTGAAATCAGAAAGGACGCAAATTTCTGGATGTCCGTGCGTCCCTAGGACACGGATATTATTTGATTTTTTTACCTCCCAGTTTGCTAGTTTTTTTGTTTTTTTATTGATTATCACATTTTTGTTTAGTTTATATTTGCCAGGTCAAATTATTAATTATTATTAATTATTGATTATTGGTCGACTTCAAAGTAATGCAATTTCCGGTACAATTTCTTGAAATTTTGATTCGCCGAAAGTTTTATCCATCACAAATACTGCATTTCCGGTATTAGGACTCCACCGTGTTATTGCTTTGGTCATGTGAGCAATAAACCCAAGAAGCGAAGCTACAATGAAAAGTGGCTTTAGAAGCTACTTATGACGATGGAAAGATGTTTTTAATGCCATGTAAACAAGCTAATAAAAAGAACACCTTTACTACCAGGTGCGCTGATTTTCAAATATCCAGCCTCACCAGACACCAAGAAACATTATGTTACACCTTTCCTTCCTGCCTGCTCCCAGACCGTGGTTGAGGAGCGCGGGGGAGACCATCCCTCCAGTACCGATGTATTGTTGGGGGTAACACCCTCCACTTTACCTGGCTCTGGGTCCCTATAGTTCCGCTCTTTGGTTGGAATGACGAGGCCATCGATTTGTTAGAACTCTTTATGTTTTCCACAAAGCCAAGCGGACATCCACCATGTTATTAACACTTCTGAACATGATATCGCTCCCTCTCCTAACTTGCCCATTCACTTACACACATCACTCACCCCACATACCGCCACTTTTAAAGGCGAACACACAGCTTATGGCCATCACAAAGCTAGAGATGAAATGCTATATGCATAAGTCCCACTGTATTAAAATGACATTGAAACTAACTTGCAAAATTCTAAGTTTGTTGGCATTATTCGCATTGAAAATGTAGATGTGGCAGTTTTCAAATGACTGATGATTGACATACAGGTGAGAATAATCAATTCAATGTGTCATATGCATGTATGCCCTGGCACACTATTATCATCATTTCATGACCGAAGCAAAACATTTTTTACACTTTTATATTGAAATAAACACACCTACAATTTATTAAATGAAAATACATTTAAAAAAAATACCGGCAGCGGTAAAGTTTAGAATATATACTGTATGCATAAAAATGTGTTTTCTTATGTATCAATTTTTAAATAAAATAAACGTTTATGACCAAAAAAATTCCAAAACACATTGTAGAATGTGGGATAAAACAGTATAATGCATGCATTTATCATTTGTTTTCAAAATGTTTACAAAAAAGTGGGACCCCAAAAATGTACATATGGACCCCATTTTTATGACTTGATGGGGTCCGACCCCATTTTGAAAATTCTTTGCGCCAACACTGAATATGCATTAAAAGCGTGTTTTTCCAACAGGAAAACACCCCTACTACGAAGACAAAACAGAGAAAACAACCCGATGGCCCTCCGAGAGGCGGGATGGAAGAAGGGCTAACGGTAACGACCGCAAGGATATCAGCAAAAGAGAAGGTCCCAAGGAAGTGTGGGTGCGGCTGGGAGAAAACAACAACGTTAAGGGGGCTTCACATCCACATGGGAAAGAAGAAGTGTGGTGGTGGGAGCCTGACGCAACCTTGCACTGCCCCAGCAAGGGCAGGTCAGACAAACGGGATCCAAAGCCGGGTAGACAACCACAGTGCCGACGGGCCCAATGTTGCAGAGGTAGAGCAGGAGGAAAGGAGGCAGGAAGGAAAAAGGGATGTTGACGAGCCCCAAGAAGTGAACCCAGTAGCACCCCCAAGCGACCCAAAAATAGAGTCAAGTCAAATGGCCAGGAGCCTGAAGAACCCACTCCGAAGGAACAAGATCAACTGGCCTAAGGCCAACGAGACCGAGGAGTGGAGGAAGCTGGATGAACATCTCAGCGGGCTGCTGCAAAATGCGCTGCGCGGGTCAGTGGTAGCCAAGTTAAACCTGTTCGCGGAAATCCTCTATGAAGAATGCAGCAACAGGTATGGCGAGGTGACTATCAGAGAGGCCACAATAAGACCAAAGAGCAGGAGGGAGAAAGAAATTGATGACCTGGTGGCAAACAGAAGGCAGCTACGTAAGTTTTGGAGGAAGGCAAAGGAGTCTGAGAAGGAGGGCCTGAAAGCTCTCTGGGATGAGATCAGAAGACGCCTCGCTAAGGTCCGGAGGGCAGAACGTATCAGAAGATGGAGAAAAAGGAAGGAGAATGAAAGGTCAAGTTTCTTCAGGAATCCATTACGGCGTGCACGCGGGCTCCCTAAGGAGGAGACAAGTGGAACCCTGGATATCTCCAAAGAAGAACTGGAGGAGCACATCCGCACTCAGTACAGTGACCCAGCAAGGAACGTCCCGCTAGGCTACTCAGGGTATGTGCCCAGACCCTCAGAACCATCAGCCATGTTTGATACATCACCACCCAAGCTCAGAGAGGTCAGGCAGGAGATCCAGCAGGTAAGATCTGCTTCAATACTAGGCCCGAACGGAACACCGTACAGGCTGTATAAGAACTGCCCAGGAGTATTGAAGCTGTTATGGACCCTGATGAGAATCGCCTGGACGCAGCAGACCATACCATCCGCATGGCAGAGGGCAGTGGCAGTTTCTATTCCCAAACAACAGAACGCTAAGCCCATTGAGCAGTTCAGGAGCATAGCCCTACTGAATGTGGAAGGAAAAGTCTTCTTTTCTGTGATGGCAAGAAGAATGACTACCTACCTCACGAAGAACAACTACATTGACACCAGCTGCCAGAAAGCCAGGATTCCAGGTTTTCCTGGTTGCGTAGAGCATGCGTCAATCATTTGGGAACAGATCCAGACCACTAAGAGGGAGAAGAAAGATCTGTACATCATATGGTTAGATCTAGCCAATGCCTATAGGTCAGTGCCACACCTGCTCATAGACTATGCCATGGAACTCTTCTCCATCCCAGATAACATCAGGACCATGATCAAGATCTACTTCCAGGACATGCACATGTGCTTTGCACTAAAGAAGGTGATCACTGGCTGGCAACAACTGGAGGTAGGGATCGCAATGGGATGCTCCATTTCCCCCATCCTCTTCGTGGCAGCTTTTGAGGTCATCCTGATCGGGGAAAGGCAGGTGGTGGGTGGTGTCCGGCTCCCTGCAGGCCAGAGGTTCCCGCCCCTAAGGAGCTAAATGGACAACATCACCTGCCTGCTACGAACCGCCCCATGCACATCCGAGCTACTTAAGAGGCTGGATGAGCTGATCACCTGGGCCAGGATGAAGTTCAAGCCTTAGAAGTCAAGGAGCCTCTCAATGCGAAAGGGGGAGAGAAACGACAGAGTCACCTTCACCATCAGCGGAGAAGACATCCGACGCATTGTGGATCAGCCCATCCGAAGCCTGGGAAAACTCTATACACCTGGTCTCTCAGACAAGGACATGGGAAAAATCATTCTCCAGCAGCTTTCAGAGGGCCTGTCTAAGATCGATGCAAGCCAGCTACCTGGGAAATGCAAGGTGTGGTGTTATCACTTCACCCTGTACCCAAGGATGATGTGGCCTCTGAAGCTGTGCGAAGTCACGTCATCTGCCGTAAGCCGGATGGAAGCCAAAGCCAACTCTTTCATCCGAAAATGGCTTGGCCTGCCACGGTGCTTCTCAGCTGCTGGCCTGTATGGATGGAACTCACTCCTGCTATCCCTGAAATCTATCACCCTGGGCTATATGCAGGAGAAGGCAAGGCTGGTGATGGAGCTAAGGGACTCCTCCGACAGGGCAGTGGCGGATGCAAATGCCAGAGTCGAGACTGGAAGGAAGTGGAGGGCCAAGGAGGAGGTCCAGAAGGCGATTGGGAGACTGCAACATCAAGAAGTCGTGGGCATGGTCCAGACAGGCCGGGCAGGCCTTGGATGGAGCGATCCACCAATCCTATGGTCCAAGGCAGGCAGGATGGAGAGGAAGAACCTTGTGTTGCTGAGGTCACCAGGATTGAGCAGGAGGAGCTTAGAGTAAGGTCTGTGGCACAAGGGCAGCAAGGGAGGTGGACAACTTGGGAGGGTGTCTCGAGCCGAGCAATCAGCTGGGCAGATTTCTGGAAACTACCACAGGCTCGGCTCAGTTTCCTCATCAGGGCAACTTACGACACCCTCCCGAGCCCTAAAACCTTCACCAATGGCTTGGCACAGAACAATCCTGCGACCTCTGCGGGACCATCAATGCCTCACTTAAGCATGTTCTGTCAGGCTGCAAAATGGCACTGACACAGGGTCGGCTCAGATGGCGGCACAACCATGTACTCAACAAGCTGGCAGAGGTGCTGGAAAAAAGTCGGCAGGAGGCAAACAACCAGAGTCCAGCAGAACGCCAATGCAGGATCGACTTCCAAAGGCAGGGGGAACCTGTGACACATTCCAGCAAGAGACCACCCACCAAATTGTTAACACCAGGGGCGGCGTAGGAAGATGGAAGTGGACCTGGGTAGGCAGCTACAGTTCCCACAGGAGATATGCAGCACCACCTTAAGACTAGATGTGGTGCTGTGGTCTGCAGCTGTGAAGTCAGTAGTACTGACTGAGCTGACAGTGCCATGGGAGGAGGGACTGGAAGCTGCTTACGAGAGAAAGAAGGCAAAGTACGCAGACCTGGTCACAGAGTGTAGAGAAAGTGATTGGAGTGTGAGGCTGTATCCGGTGGAGGTGGGAGCCAGAGGCTTTGTGGGCAGAACAGCACCACGCCTGCTCAGGGACTTGGGACCACGTGGAGCCACCCCGAGCAGAACCACCAAGGAGCTTTCAGAAGCAGCAGAGAAAGCTAGCTACTGGCTCTGGCTGAAACGACGCGACAAGGCTTGGGGAGCAACATCTAAGTAGGTTTTGCTGCAGGAGGTGTCAGGGAGACGTCCCTGTTCACTGCCCCGCCACCGGGAGGTGTTGTGGGCTAAGGGGCGAAACATCAATGAGAGGTGGTCCCCAGCTGAAGACCCTACGGCAAAACCTTTTCTGGTATGCGGTCAGGTTTAGGCCTGGCTCAGGGAAGAGGACGCCCCTGCCATGCACAGTCCACCACAGGCACCGGTGGAGGTGCGACAGGCCTAAGGCCCAGCAGCAAGACCACCTTGCTGTAATTAAAAATGCATTAAAAGCGTGTTTGTACCAGGATGTCAAAAACATGGCAAATATACATGCAGTCCCTTTCTGCTGTGGTTGGACTCACAAGACAGGGATGTGCATTATAAGTTTCGACATTTAATCCTGAGTGGCATTATTGTGTTTTTAGCCTCATCAAATGGATGTTGCCAGATGTCTCAAATAAAGCAATCAGAATAGATATTTTTCTGGAAGTTTATTTTATCATTTTATTACCTGTGGTGTAGACTGCATTCAAACTTCAAGTGCGATATATTGTTTCATCTTCCAGCGGTGCTGGACTTATTCCAACCATCCTTACTAAGTACTTAAATCGATGGGAGAATAGATTTGATAGGGAAATCCCACATTTAAGGGTTTTTCCACCCAAACCACGCATCCTGGATAAAGGTACGCTGTGTCAGACGTAAGTCCAGTGAGAAAAAACCGCACAGTCAGAATCCAGACAGTTGCATACCTTTTTTTACTTAAGCAGCCGGGAGAATAGGGCACAATGTACATGATGGCAAGTAACCCTTGATCATGTTGCAGCCATTCATGTACAGTATTCTAATCAGATCTTTCAGTACAGTACAGAGGCGTACTCAGTTCATACATATTGAGAGAGCCTTAAATCCTTAAGTTCCTTACTTTACCTCCAGCCAGTCGGGGTTGACTCGATGCAGCAGGAACACCAAGTCTCCTCTCTTTAGGTTCAACTCTGCTTTGCTGCTGCCGCAAAAGTCAAACATGGCCTGGAAAGAAAGACATTGAGGTGAGACTTGAGCATCCTAACTTGTTCTCAGAGCTGTTTTGTTACTGTACTCAACTTTTAAGAATGTTAGAAATTGTTGGCACATTGTGAATCATCATTAATAAAGTCAAGAGTATTTTTCCTGTTTTTACCTGCTATTATTAAAGGGGACCTATTATGTAAAACCAACTTTTCTTACCTATTGGTACCTGTTTTTGTCTATTCGGCATCTGTATAAGTCCCAAAACTTTTCAATCAAACCTTCAGTGGAGATATCTATAAAACATCTCGCTTTCCTTCATACTTCCTCCAAATAAGCCGTTTGGCAAGAGTCTACCATTGTAGTCCGACAATGTAGTCCAAGGGTCAGGAGTTCAATAAGGAAAATGGATGGGTGTCATCATATTACATTAAATCAGCAGGCGGACTGACAGGTGGCATTTTATGACCATCCTATGGACATCAAGAGTACCACAGGTCAGTGAGCATGACGTATACTTTCTCAGGGCCAGAAGCACAACAATTACTTATATGACCCAATCCAAACAACCGTTTCTAGTCATGGCGCAGAAAGAAAAATTCAACCAGCATAAAACGTCAACACATGTGGTCACGCATACCACAACTTGCTCACTGAACTTTCTGGATATTATACAAAACCCAAAACCAGTGAAGTTCGCATGTTGTGTACATCGTAAATACAAAGAGAATACGATGATTTGCAAATCGTTTTTGGACCTAAATTCCAGTGAAGTGCGGTCAGGGGAGGCAGGGCCTCATCTGTGATCATGCAAAGAAATAAATATATAATGATAAAATAATTGTAATTGTTAGTTTTTAATTTTCATTTAGCTTCATCAATTTGGATTATTTTTTCTTCAAAATCGCTGAATTTTCGCAATCACTCATAAACTTCTCTGTCTGCCGTGCGGCCAGAGCGCGTTCTTGTCTAGTGTGTTGCTGAGCGTTCAAAACGGCAGAGAAAAAAGTCTCAGGTGAGGCAAACAGTTCTCGTGTCTCACGATAGGGGCGCTCATGATCAGACATACGGTGGCGTAAGCGATTTAAGTGCTGCAGCGAGTAACATGTTTTGTTTGTTGGTTGAGCCATCAAAATGGCGGATAAAAAAGTCTGAGGTGAGGCAAACAGTTCACGTGCCTCACTATAGAGGAGGGGCGCTCATGATCCCAGACATACGGTGGCCTCAGTGGGTAAGTGCCGCAGCGACTTATTTTTTCCGTCTCGTGCACCCCGACTTCCTACATGGATGACTACATTTCCGCACTTAAAAAGTTTTCTAAACTGGACTTTAAAGCGAAGCAGGAGATAATTACTAAAGGAAGACCATAGCCGGAGCTGAATGGTTTGTTTCAATCAACAGGACGGGAAGTTACTCGCTCTTTCCAAACGGAGTGGTATACGTGAAAAGAGTGGCTTTGTGGATGTTCTGCAAGAAACCGCCTTTTCTGCTTTCCTTGCCTTCTTTTTTCGACCTGTGGAACTGTGCGGACTCAAATCGGATTTTGTGACCTAAAGAATTTGCAAAGAAGCCTCACCAAACATTAGTGGTCGGCCACTCATATCCAAAGCTAGACTGCGCTAAAAACGTTTGGGATGACGAGGATAGACTTGGTTTTGGATGAACAGCGGCGACTCAGCATCTGTGTCCACAAGGCTAAGGTAAAAGAGAACCGAGAGATTTTTTTAAATGTCATCAATGCAACATGTTTCCTCGCCAAACAGCAGCTCGCATTTTGTGGAAATGATGAGAGTATGAGCTCTGCTAATCGCGGCAACTATGTTAAACTCTTATAAGACTTTTAAAACTGAAGGAAGTGACAGATATTTTTATCCAGAAGGACCGGCGCATGGACTTCATTAATAAGTACAAATAAGACAACGATAACATTGTGTTTCGTTTTTAATGAAGTGCACATTTTGTGGGCAACAGTTTGCATGTGCTAAGAATGCAGAAATGAAACATAACCCGTAAACTGCTGCCAATCAAATGGCAAATAATCTGCGCAGCTTGCATACTTTATATTTGTAAATCTGATTCTGATTACGTCAGTGCCTCACCAGTTATATACCTCACCGCACGTCACTGCTATATTCAATTGAATGCACTGCAAAGACAAGATACTTAATGTTTTAACTGGAAAACTGTTATTTTTTGCAAATATTAGCTCACATGGAATTGGATGCCTACAACGCGTTTCAATAAAGCTGGCACAAGTGGCAAAAAAGACTGAGAAAATTGAGGAATGCTCATCAAACACTTATTTGGAACATCCCACAGGTGAACAGGCTAATTGGGAACAGGTGGGGCAACACGGAGACGCTAATGCATGCTTGTATTACAAGTCGTATAGATTATTGTAACGCCCTGCTTTCTGGTCTTCCTATAAAAGGTTATTTCACCATTACGATTACTTCAAAATTCAGCGGCATGTGTCCTGACGAAGACCAGAAGGCGGGCTCACATTAAACCAGTTTTAAAATCTCTGGGGCCCGGAGATCCTCCGGCACTCAGCTCCTAATTATTTGGAAAGTCAGGACACAAAGTCACGGAAGGCATCGTTACACCATTATGGCCCCCGTCTATGGAAAAGCTTGCCGGAGGACCTCACGGCTGCAGAGAATGTTAATGTTTTTAAGAGCAGGCTTAAGACCCACTTTTTTTTATTTGGCTTTTACCTGCTTTTACCTACTTTTTTATCTTATTAGTTGTACATAATTTTACTTGGTAATCATTATTTATTATTTATGTATTGTACAACAAATACCACAACGGACACCCCGGACTGTTGAACAACTTTAGCTGTACAACAAGCAAGAATGGAAAACAACTCCAGCTGAAAACCTTCAATTATTAGTCTCCTCGGTTCCCAAACGTTTACCGAGTGTTGCTAAAAGGAAAGGCCATGTAACACAGTGGTAAAAATGCCCCTGTGCCAACTTTGCTGCCATTAAATTCTAAGTTAATGATTATTCTTAAAAAAAACATATGTTTCTTAGTTAGAACATTAAATGTCTTGTCTTTGCAGTCTATTCAATTGCATATAGGTTGAAAAGGATTTGCAAATCATTGTATAGTTTTTATTTACGATTTACACAATGTGCCTTCCCACCCATTTTCTACCGCTTCTCCCTCTCAGGGTAGCGGGGGTTGCTGGAGCCTATCCCAGGTGCATGTCTTTGGAGGTGGGAGGAAGCCGAAGTAGCCGCAGGGAACTCACGCAGTCACGGGGAGAACATGCAAACTCCACACAGAAAGACCCCGAGCCCGGGGCTCAGCCCCAGGACCTTCTGATGTCACTGTGCTGCCCACATATACAGTGGGGCAAAAAAGTATTTAGTCAGCCACCGATTGTGCAAGTTCTCCTACTTAAAATGATGACAGAGGTCTGTAATTTTCATCATAGGTACACTTCAACTGTGAGAGACAGAATGTGAAAAAAAAAATCCAGGAATTCCCATTGTAGGAATTTTAAAGATTGTATTTGTAAATGATGGTGGAAAATAAGTATTTGGTCAACCATTCAAAGCTCTCACTGATGGAAGGAGGTTTTGGCTCAAAATCTCACGATACATGGCCCCATTCATTCTTTCCTAAACACGGTTCAATCGTCCTGTCCCCTTGGCAGAAAAACAGCCCCAAAGCATGATGTTTCCACCCCCATGCTTCACAGTAGGTGTGGTGTTCTTGGGATGCAACTCAGTATTCTTCCTTCTCCAAATACGACGAGTTGAGTTTATACCAAAAAGTTCTATTTTGGTTTCATCTGACCACATGACATTCTCCCAAACCTCTACTGTATCATCCATGTATCCATTTTGGTATAAACTCAAGTCCTCGTGTTTGGAGGAAGAAGAATACTGAGTTGCATCCCAAGAACACCACACCTACTGTGAAGCATGGAAACATCATGCTTTGGGGCTGTCTTTCTGCTAAGGGGACAGGACGATTGATCCGTGTTCAGGAAAGAATGAATGGGGCCGTGTATCGTGAGATTCTGAGCCAAAACCTCCTTCCATCAGTGAGAGCTTTGAATGGTTGACCAAATACTTATTTTACACCATACTTTACAAATAAATTATTTAAAATTCCTACAATGTGAATTCCTGGATTTTTTTTTTCACATTCTGTCTCTCACAGTTGAAGTTTACCTATGATGAAAATTACAGACCTCTGTCATCATTTTAAGTGGGGGAATTTGCACAATCGGTGGCTGACTAAATACTTTTTTTGCCCCACCGTACATATATAGTTATTTTGCATGCGGTCTAACAGTTAATCACTTCTTTTTACACTTGCATGATTGCTGTTCCTATTTGTAGGATCTCTCATGAGAAAAATACTGTTGTGGTAAGTGATCAAGCGTGCATGTGAGCAGCTTTTTTCCATCAGGACCACCCTTTTTTTGAAGATGAGCGCGCAGAGGGAGCTAATAAGTGTCGTTGGGCTGGTGATGCAAGGAGCACCATCAACAGCATCATCACGTCAAGCGCAACGAGTGCAACAGAGGCAGAGACAGAGCGATGGCCAAAAAAAGAATGAGGAGCCAGTAGGAGGGAGGTGAAGAAGAAGAGGAGGAGGAGGTAGGAATAGTGAAATTTTCACACAGAGGTGCGAGGCTGACAGATCACTGCTGCCTTTGCTGTCCGCTTGGCTCGCAGCGAGTGAAGGAAATCGGGATCAACTTTACGGGACGATGTGTGGTGAGTGACTGCAGGACAATATCTCATATTCATTTAATTTAAAAAAAAAAAACAACAACAAAAACACTTCTTTAATCAGATGTTATTGTCTGTTACTAGTGTGTGTACTTTCTATGTGGTTTTGGGTCTTGATAGGGAAGCGGAAAATCAGATAAACCTAAACGCAGCATCAAATGGCCTAAAACTTGAGTGTGCAGTGAGGTTAAAAAAAGAAAAAAAGAAGAGCTAAATAATACATCTTATTCAACAGGTGAGAGCTACTGAATACTTCATGTTTGTAACCGCTGGAGGACACAGAAGGCAACATTTGATCAATATAATGACTATATTAAGGTTTGAAATGGACAATTTATCCCTGATTTGGGGTTGTGTCGTTCCAATTTACGTCAAGTGCTTTGTTCAATATTTCATTGGAATCTAGTTAAAATATAATGGTGACAGTTTAGTATGGGGAACATATTCAACAATAATTCGTTTCTTATTAGCATGCAAATTAGTAACATATTGGCTCTAAATCAGTCATTATTAAGTACTTATTAATGCCTTTTTCTGCATGGCCTTATTATACAAGCAGTAAGCCATTAACTAAGAGTCTTCCCTCAATAACTTCAGAATTATTGCTTACTACTAACCCTAACCCTTATATGTTCCCTTAGTGTCCAAATAAGTCTAAATGAAGTATTTGTTACTTAGAATATGTTCCCCATACTAAAGTGTTACCAATATAATATCTGCAAAGTACTACAAACACAAAGACAAAAAAAAAACAAGCAAAAATATGTTTTGGGGTGTTTAAAAAATCACAGATTATTCCACTTCAAATATTAAGAAATGTAAAAATGAATTAGACAGCAGGCGGTATTTTGGTTTGGAATACCTGAGTTACGTCACGCAATATGTCACGAAAGCTGTCCTATTCATTCATGTGTTCTTTCCCTCGCAGCATTTGGTCTTGTCATACAAATACAGAAGTGCACAGCCAGTATATTTTTGTTCAACTTTGCCTCAAAGAAAGAGGAGGCCAGGTTAGGGTAACGATCCATGCAGATAATCTTGACTCTGCAAAGGAGAGCACGCGTGTACAAAAAAAATACACAGTAAATAAAAAATGTATGTCCTCAGGCAGGACTGTTGCTGGGGTGGGGAGTTCTGGGTGGGTGTCATGGGGAAGTGTTGAGAAGGAGAAGAAGCACATTGAGTGATTAGTCCTTTTTGCTCTGCTCTGTTGTATACAACTTCACACATGAATCTGGGACATACTTGCCAACCCTCCCGGATTTTCCGGGAGGCACCCGAAATTCAAGTTAGCTGAAAACAAATTTTCTCCTGAAATTCAGGCGGAGCTGGAGGCCACGCCCCCTCCAGCTCCATACGGACCTGAGTGAGGACAGCCTGTTTTCACGTCCGCTTTCCCACAATATACACAGCGAGTCTGCCCAATGACGTTATAACTGTAGCATGATCGAGGACGAGTTCTTGGTTTCTTATGTGGGTTTATTGTTAGGCAGTTTCATCAGCGCGGTAACAACACACAACAACAGCAGTCACGTTTTCGTCCACCGTAAAGCAGTTTGTCTGCCGTAAACAGCAATGTTGTGACACTCTTAAACAGGACAATACTGCCATCTACTGTACATGCACCACAACACCTCCAGGCAGCTTCAACCCTTTATTAATACCATCCTCCATTCACATCCCATCTCCCCGGATTGTAAATAACCTAATGTAAATAATCAAATATATTTTAATGTGTATACTTGTCCTTATGCTATCTGAACTCACTATGTTCTCTGCTCGCTGTACATATCCTACAAAGTAAGACCTACACTGTTTCAATATCCATTTCTCTGTTAATGCAATTGTTGATGACTGAAGTACTGATATCAACCAAAGCTCCTCATCCCACAATGTATATACTATGATGATTAACTTGTGTGATGACTGTATTATGCTGATAGTATATATTTGTACCATGAATTGATTAACGTGGACCCCGACTTAAAAAACTTGAAAAACGTATTCGGGTGTTACCATTTAGTGGTCAATTGTACGGAATATGTACTGTACTGTGCAATCTACTAATAAAAAATTTCAATCAATCAATAAATCATGCATATGTGACAATAGCATCTACGGCTTTTAGAAAGTGCAGTGCACAACTGTGCACACAGCAGCTGTAAATATACTCCTCTCCTCTTCCACGCCCCCCGCCCCAACTCCGAACACGCCCCCCACCTCCCAAAATAGGAGGTCTCAAGGTTGGCAAGTCTGGGAATGCTGATACACATGCTAAAATTTGTGTTAATAGTTTTTTAGATAAAAAAAAAATTTAAAGACCCAAAAATGCACCACATGATGGACACCATAAGAAACAAGCATTTTATTGCTATGATTTCTGAGATTAGAATTCAATCTAGTAAGGGGAATTTTTAGAACATGTTTTGCCATGTGAGGGCTGCTTGTCACAGTAAAAATATCTGAATATTAACGTCCCCTCCTGATAACATAATTACACAATAGCCTATGAATTTGATTTTTTTTTTTTTTTTAACGTACAAATTGATGATGACCTGCTTTGAAATCATAAGTACAGTACAGGCCAAAAGTTTGGACACACCTCATTTCAATGCGTTTTCTTTATTTTCATGACTACCGTATTTCCTTGATTAGCCGCCGGGGCGCTAATGAATTTAAAACCTCTTCTCACTCCTGCGCTTATTCAAGACATGCGGTAAAAGTAAGCAGGCACTAATAATTTTAAAACCTCTTCCCACCCCTGCGTTTACCAATGACATGCAGTAAATAATTGAGTGTTCTAAAAAAAAAATAATAATAATAATTTTTCTAAGGCCGCGGCCCGGTGGTTGGGGACCACTGCTCTACAACATGTCATCGCGGCCACTTTCACACCATGCTATCTACGTGCCGGCCGGACACATGCATTTCGCTGCGTTTCCTTTGAGATTGCAATGCATACTTGGTCAACAGCCATACCTTTTACACTGATGGTTGTGATATGAAAAAATGTAACACTCTTACTAATATGCGCCACACTCTGTGAACCCACACCAAACACATTTCTGGAGAACATCGGCTCTGTAACACATTATAAATGCAACGCAAGAATTACCCAGAATGCCATGCATCCATGACTCTTGGCTATATTATACACGCGCCCCCAACCCTGCCCACCTCAACCGACGCACAGAGGGGTGGGGTGTGGGGGGGGGGGGGGGGGGTGCCAGCGGGTTGTATAATATAAGCAGTAGGAGTCATGGATGCATTGCATTCTGGGTAAGTGTTATGTTGCATTTATAATGTGTTACAGAGCCGATGTTCTCCCGAAATGTGTTTGCCATTTTGTTTGGTGTGGGTTCACAGAGTGTGGCGCATATTAGTAAGAGTGTTAAAGTTGTTTTATATCACAACCATCAGTGTGATCTGTATGGCTGTGGAACAAGACCCCTGGTTTACACATAGTAATAGCAGAAAAAACTCCTCCGCCATTTTGAAAAATACGACAGGGGAAGCGTCATTCATGACGTCACGAATTTGACCCAGCGGTAAAGGTAAGCATGTGCTTATTACATGCCCGGTGGCAAATCAGGGAAATACGGTATTTACGTTGTAGATTGTCACTGAAGGCATCAGAACTATGAATGAACACATGGAGTTATGTACTTAACAAAAAAAAAAAGTGAAATAACTGAAAACGTGTTTTATATTGTAGTTTCTTCAAAATAGACACCCTATGTTCTGATTACTGCTTTGCACACTCTTGGCATTCTGAAAAGTCACTTAAAGGGTTTTCACTTCACAGGTGTCATAGTTTTGATGCCTTCACTGACTATCTACAATGTAAATAGTCATGAAAATAAAGAAAACGCGTTGAAATGAGAAGGTGTTTCCTAACCTTTGGTCTGCACTCCATGTATATTTTATCTAACAAAAATGTTTTGTAATACAGGACAGTATATTTGTTACATGATCAGATAATAAAGTTTGCCATTCATAAGCATGCAATTGTATTTAATTTTTTGGGTAAAATTTTACAGAACGAATACATTTACAAAGAAAGATGATGTGCTTTATTGACGCGCATTACTTTCAGGCTTTTGTGAGCCAAATAAGACGACGTGGCGGGCCGGATCTGGCCCCCCCTGCCTTGAGTTTGACACTCGTGGTTTAGAAATAGATCACATGTTTACATTACCACAATTCAACGTGCCTGAAGTGGTGTAGGAAGAAGCAGAACTTATTTAATAACTCCTACCCCAATCGGTATAGCTCGGGTGGTAGAGTGGCCGTGCCAGCAACTTGAGGGTACCAGGTTCGATCCCGCTTTCGCCAACCTAGTCACTGCCGTTGTGTCCTTGGGCAAGACACTTTACCCACCTGCTTCCAGTGCCACCTACACTAGTTTAAATGTCACTTAGATATTGGGTTGTGTAAAAAAAAGCGCTTTGAGTCACTAGAGAAAAGTGGTATAGAAATATAATTTACATACCCCTTCTCCTTGTTTCTGCTGATAGTTTGTTCACATCCTGTGTTTAACATGTAACAGGCTAATATTTTGTAGATAGATTTAATCAGCAATAAAGAATAATTTATTAAAAAAGAGGAGTGAAACGGCGGTCGTGTTAAAGCTTTACAAAGAAAAAGAGAGTGTGTGTGTCTGTGTGTGTGTCCGTGTGTGTGTGGGGGGGGTCTAAGCAAACAGCTGCTTCATGCTGCCAACCAGCCAAAGACTGCAACAAGATCAGTTTAGACATCATTGAGTCCAAAGGAGTGTATCTACAGTTGCATGCAGCTCGTTTGCAGATGTAAAGTCTCTAAATGACCCCTGAGGTCAGCCCTGCATGAGCAATTATCCTGTGCAATTAGACGAGCCCGGCCTAAACGAGCTTGTAAAAGCCTCCGCCTGTTGATGAGCAGGAGCGAGGAGGAGCGTGATTGATGAAGAGCAGCATACTGTACTATCGCACTGTAGGGCTCAGCTAGAGCTTTGTCTACAGCTGGATTGTTGGGCCCCAACTACAGTACCTTCAGGCCAGCTCGGAACTGCAAACCTTGTTTCCATGGTTACAGCACCGAGTAAAAAAAGAATTCTCCGAGTTTTGGCGTTGGTGAAAGGATGTGCAGTATTGTCTTTTTTTTTTCCCCTTCTTTTTTTGAACAGAAGCAGGAATCTGCTGAAAATAAAAACATGTATAATATGGCAGGAGGAGGTAACGAGACCCCTGAGACTCTAAACACTTTAGCGGTTTCCACTTTAGAAGCACAGTGCCAGAAATGTAAGACCTGCATGAAGACTAACTGCTTTGTGAACCACTACGCTACACCCAGTTCAAGTCCAATCGCAGCTCTACTGAAACCCACTACCACCCACCACACAGTCTGATAGTTTATATATCAATGATGAAATATTAACATTGCAACACAGGCCAATACGGCCTTTTTAGTTAACTAAATAACAATTTTACATTTCCCGGGAGTTTCGTTTTGAAAACGTCGTGTAATGATGGCGTGTACGCGTGACGTCACGCGTTTTTAGGAAGTGTGAGCGCTGCACACACACACAGCTAAAAGTCGTCTGCTTTAACGGCATAATTACACAGTATTTTGGACATCTGTGTTGCTGAATCTTTTGCAATTTGTTCAATTATTATTGGAGAAGTCACAGTAGAAAGATGGAGTTTGGAAGCTTTAGCCACACAAACACACGATGATTCCTTGTTTAAAACTCCTGGAGGTGAAAATTTACCATGGATCACAGCACGGTCAAGCAAACATGAATCCAAACCAAATGTCAACCAGCAGGTTTCGGTGAGAAATTTGTGGTTAAAAAGTCAGTTCTTACCGGGTAAAAGCTGAGCTTGTGCCGTCCATAGCTGCCATCGACTCCCCTGAGACACTGCGTGTCAACACCCGGCCGTGGACAAATAGTTTAAATCGATTAATAATTTGGCATTGCTTGTGTTGTAAGTCCATTTTGTTCCATAGTTTTACTCCGCATACAGACACACAAAAATGTTTACGCGTGGTTTTAAGCTCTCGGCCATCCATCCATCCATCTTCTTCCGCTTATCCGAGGTCGGGTCGCGGGGGAAGCAGCCTAAGTAGGGAAGCCCAGACTTCCTTCTCCCCAGCCACTTCGTCCAGCTCCTCCCGGGGGATTCTGAGGCGTTCCCAGGCCAGCCGGGAGACATAGTCTTCCCAACGTGTCCTTGGTCTTCCCCGTGGCCTCCTACCGATTGGGACGTACCCTAAACACCTCCCTATGGAGACGTTCGGGTGGCATCCTGAGCAGATGCCCGAGCCACCTCATCTGGTTCCTCTCGATGTGGAGGAGCAGCAGCTTTATTTTGAGTTCCTCCCGGATGGCAGAGCTTCTCACCCTATCTCTAAGGGAGAGCCCCGCTACCCGGTGGAGGAAACTCATTTCAGCCGCTTGTACCCGTGATCTTGTCCTTTCGGTCATGACCCAAACCTTATGACCATAGGTGAGGATGAGAACGTAGATCGACCGGTAAATTGAGAGCTTTGCCTTCCGGCTCAGCTCCTTCTTCACCACAACGAATCGATACATTACTGAATACGGCGCACCGATCCGCCTGTCGATCTCACGATCCACTCTTCCCTCACTCGTGAACAAGACTCCGAGGTACTTGAACTCGGCATTGAGAAATATCCATTTCTATCCAAAATATCCAAAATGAAACGTGCCCTCTACAAATTCTCCCAGGTGTACACATATTAGGATGTGGAACATGTTAGGTCCTCACATGTTGTTTTTGGCACTCACTTCATCATCTGATTGACTCTCGTTCATAATTAACCCTCACCCCCTCTTTCAACGTATGCCATTAAAAGCCTACTGAAATGAGATTTTCTTATTTAAACGGGGATAGCAGGTCCATTCTATGTGTCATACTTGATCATTTCGCGATATTGCCATATTTTTGCTGAAAGGATTTAGTAGAGAAAATCGACAATAAAGTTCGCCACTTTTGGTACTTCCTGAAAAAGCCTCGCCTTTACCGGAAGTCGCAGACGACGACGTCACATGTTGATGGCTCCTCATAAATTCACATTGATTTTAATGGGAATCTCCAACAAAAACAGTTATTCGGACCGAGCAAACGACAATTTCCCCATTAATTTGAGCGAGGATGAAAGATTTGTGTTTGAGGATATTGATAGCGACGGACTAGAAAAAAAATAAATAAATAAAAAAAACGAGTAAAAAAAAAAAACGCGATAGCATTGGGACGTATTCCGATGTTTTTAAACACATTTACTAGGATAATTCTGGAAAACCCCTTGTCTTTCTATTGTGTTGCTAGTGTTTTAGTGAGTTTAATAGTACCTGAGAGTCGGAGGGGTTTGTCCACGGGTGTCTTGAGGTCAGTGTCTGATGGAAGTCGACGGCAGCTGTATGGACGGCACAAGCTCAGCTGATCGCCGGTAAGTGGCGACTTTTTACCACAATTTTCTCACCGAAAACTGCTGGTTGACATTTGGTCGGGATCCATGTTCGCTTGACCGCTCTGATCCATAGTAAAGCTTCACCTCCGGGAATTTTAAACAAGGAATCACTGTGTGTTTGTGTGGCTAAAGGCTAAAGCTTCCCAACTCCATCTTTCTACTTTGACTTCTCCATTATTAATTGAACAAATTGCAAAAGATTCAGCAACAACAGATGTCCAAAATACTGTGTGTGTGTGCAGCGCTCATATTTCCTTAAAACCCGTGACGTCTTGCGTACACGTCATCATTACACGACGTTTTCAAGACGAAACTCCCGGGAAATTTAAAATTGTAATTTAGTAAACTAAAAAGGCCGTATTGGCATGTGTTGCAATGTTAATATTTCATCATTGATATATAAACTATCAGACTGCGTGGTGGGTGGTAGTGGGTTTCAGTAGGCCTTTAAATCACCAAAAATGATTCCCGGGCGCGGCCACTGCTCCCCTCAATGGGATGGGTCAAATGTAGAGGACAAATTTCACCACACCTTGCATGTGACAATCATTGGTACCTTAACTTTAACAAATACCAGGCGACCAAAGGTCCCCGGGACCATCACCTCTGCCCCAAAGTCCTTTTGCTCCGAAAGGCCCTGGAATAATTTTTCCCGTCCAGACCACCTAAATTCTTAGTTTCCAGGAACCCAGAATACACAAAGCTCTCTCAATTTGCCCGCCTGAAGAACCCTAAAGTTCTACTAGCGCAGGTTAACTTTCCCTGAATTTGTAGAAGCAACTTTTCACGGCTTTTGAACCATAAACTTGGTATTTTTTTGTCCCTGTGACAATGAGTCCAGTATAATCCATTGAAAGGGAATTACAATGGAACTTTACTAGAGTTTACCACATTGAAGCATACAGTGGTGAACCAAAGTAGCGCTTAGTTAAAGTGTAAATGCTCATCCTTGCACCATCTTGAGGCGACAAGTACCTTTTGCCTGCTCTCTTCAACCCATCTTTTGGTTACTCAACATCTGTTTTCCATAATTGAGAGAACATGACGCAGGACGAGCGCTAACACTGAGAAGCACGCTGAGGAGCACTCAGTTCTCCGAGCTAAAATAAAATGTTGAGTAGGCTGGCAGCTTTGTGGGTAGATTACACTGCTGTGTGGGAGAGAGAGGACGAGCGCAGTTTTCCCAGGGAAGACAACTGGAGTGTGCAGACGCTTGTGTGCATTCATTTCAGCGCCCCAACGGTTTCGGAGAAGTTAAGTGCTTCTCCTGCGAGGGGATGATGTACGAGTAGATCAAAAGTTGCAGCAACACTTCACCTGCGGACACAAAGTCAGTCTGTGTACACTTGTGTACACAACTGAGCATCACTTAGTGTCAGTGAAGTCATTCTAATAGTTTGAGATCAAAAACTGGGGCTTAAAA
Source organism: Nerophis ophidion (assembly GCF_033978795.1). Taxonomy (NCBI): domain Eukaryota; kingdom Metazoa; phylum Chordata; class Actinopteri; order Syngnathiformes; family Syngnathidae; genus Nerophis; species Nerophis ophidion. The sequence continues at coordinate 68,853,917 of NC_084611.1, forward strand.
CTGTCGATAAGACAAAACAAAAAACTCTTATAACAATAGTAATAAAAACATAGTAATGTTGCTCAGTTTTAATTGATTCAACATTATTTTATTCACTAAGCTTTGAGTGCCATGTATTTACATATTACCATATTTTCCGGACCATAGGGTGGTCTATTTTTGATCTTTTTTCATATATTAGGCGCACCGGATTATAGGGCGCAAACCTCTAAAGGCTAAGTGGCCACATGCGTGGACAGCACTTTTTAAGCTCTTAATTCCAAAATTGTATACACTACTGCAGTGGTCCCCAACCTTTTTGTATCCGCGGACCGGTCAACGCTTAATAATTTGTCCTGCGGCCCGGGGGGGGGGTAGGGTGTCCTTTTTTTTTCTTTTTTTTTTTTTTCTTCTTTGTCATGAAAAAGGGACGTTTTTGTCATGAAAAAGGGAGTTTTTTATAGTTGGTGCACTATTTGTAGGTGTATATTGTGTTTTTTATGTTGATTTAATTTTTTTTAAATAAAGCCCTGCGATGAGGTGGCGACTTGTCCAGGGTGTACCCCGCCTTCCGCCCGATTGAAGCTGAGATAGGCGCCAGCGCCCCCCGCGACCCTGTAAGGGACAAGCGGTAGAAAATGGATGGATGGATAAAAAATTATTCTGCGGCCCTGTGGTTGGGGACCACTGCATTACTGAATTGGGGTCTTATGGTTGCTTATGTGGACACTTATACTGCCATCTGGTGGTATCAGAAGAGTATAACATACAATGGAATTTGGGGGGAAAAAAGTGTAAAAATAAGAATTAGCATGTCACTAAACATGAAGTACACGTTTGTGTACTTATGGACCAAGTATATCGTATCAAAAGATGATTCTTAGTTTTTATTCTAATAAGTGTCGAATGAGCCCAAATAGCAAAGAGAATTTAAAAAAACATGTAAATAAACAGCTTGGGCCTTAAAAGGTTGTTAAAGGCGTAATATTATTTTGTTTGATTGAAAAGACTTCTTTGTTGTCACATAAAAAATTAGGTTGCTCTTTGGTCAAAATGTTGCATGGATTATGCTTAACAGATCATTTTCAAGCCGCTTCTGGGTCCGCCGTTTTGTTGGCCGTCTTATTTACGTGGCTCACCTTCGGCAGCATCTTTTCCCCGTCATCTTTGTTGTAGCGGTGTAGCGTGCAAGGACAGGAGTGGAAGAAGTGTCAAAAGATGGAGCTAACTGTTTTAATGACATTAGGACTTTACTTAAATCAATAACACAGCAGCATCTCCTAATCCGTGAACAACTACACAGGAAATGTGTCCCGTGAAAAACCGTCCGACCGGAACTCCAATAACTAAAGTTCCTTGGGTGAATAATTCAAACTCACTACAACAGTATATTTTAGCGCTTTCATGGTGAGTTTACTGACAGATATAAGTAAAAACTTTACACTACTTTATACTTCAAATGGCAATAGTGGAGGATGAATGTCATATAACAAGTAGAGAAAAAGAAGAAGCTTACCAACTACGCTGCCTGGGCTGACTACACAGGCGGATGCGCACAATTTTTCAGGATTTACGCAGATCCCAAATACAGATCAGCAGGTACCAGAGAGTAAAAAAAGTTGCTTTTGCATAATATTGCGAAACAAAACGCCAGATAATATGTCTTAACTTTTACACACACCATAATAATACTCGTATGTTTAATGCGCCGACGATCCTTCAAGCGGTGCGGCTTTATCGCTTACTAAAACATTTTGATAGATTTTTGAGCGCTGTGTGTAATGTTCTATAATTTCAATGGAACATTAAATTGTTGGTGTTGTTTACTTGAGACATATTGCCATCAAGGTGGCAATATATGTTTCTTTTTTTGTTTGACTGCCACCTACTAGTCACACTTATCATTACACCATGTACCAAATAAAATAGCTTTGAGGTAGGTAAGCTCAACCAAACGTATTCCTTACATTAGGCACACCGGGCTACAAGGCACACTGTCAGGTTTTGAGAAAAAAAAAGGATTTTAAGTGGGCCTTAAAGTCCGAAAAATACGGTAAATCATTACATATTATTATTGCCATCGGGTCGTCATTTGGAACTCTTTCAAGTACAATTTTGAGATTAATTTAATTATTTGTTGAAATATGGCTATGATGACAAAATGTAAGAAAAAAAAAAGTGAAGAGATATGATTACGTTACCAAACATGAAGCTCTGACAAAAATCTAGCATTACTATCCAGCTCTACTGGATTTCTTTAGGTATTGTATGATGTACGATGCATGAGAATATGAGAATATAAAATAAAGATTAGTTCTGAATAAGCTTAATTAATTCAACATAATTCTTAGATTCAGCTTTGACTACCATAGCAAAGTTTCTTCACTGTAAATATATACTTTTTATTTTTAACACAGTTTGTAAATTTTCTAAAATAACATTTTTATTTTGGGTTTATAGTCTATTTTTGTGTAAAAACTCTTAATTTAATAAATTTTAGAATAAGACTATTCATCAAAATGCGTGGAAAAAGTGAAGAGTTACGATCACGTACATTGTCGAATATGACCAAAAGTGAGAATTTTCATTTTTTATAAAAAAACATAATTTTGATGCTGTTATTGTAATCGGATTTTTTTAGATGATAACAATAATAATAATAATATAAAAATATTAATAATTATTATTATCAATAAGGCTTAATATTGTGCCTAACTGATTCAAAAGCTAACTAAAAGCAACTTTGGGTGCCACCGTACAGTGGTTTCATATATGGCTATGTGTAGATATGTCATTTTAATGACTAATTGTCTAAAACAACATTCAGTTTTTCTCCAAGGAGTATTCCCTGTTTGATTTTGATTTAATTAACTTTGGAATAAAGCTATTAAATAACAAAATGTATTAAAAAAAAAAATGAAGGATTAGAATTACATTCCCAGGCATGTTAAATGAATACCCCCTGTGAGTGTCTATCAAAGCGCAGCATTATTATCATGGTAAAGGCTGAATTTTTTTTATCCCGCTGTTGCATTTTATCTTATTAAATTATGCTGTTGAGATATTTATGGTAACTCATTTTGTGGCCAATGAGTCTCAATAGGTTTGTTGTCAAAGGGAGAGACTCATTATACACTCAAAACCAAAGCCGTACAATACACACAAGGAAAGAAATCATACAAACTCTCCTGTTTTTATATTATTTTGCTATGATTTCCATTAATTCAGGTAGGTAAAATATGTGTGGGAAACTAACAATCATCAGTATTGATTAGTCTCAGGCAGCATGTGAAGCGTTTGTATCAGTTAATTTTTTAGTGATTGATTGTATGCGTGTCTACGCCCACATGGCTGGTCACGTGTCACGCAATGAAGAAGCAAACCTGACACTCGTTAATGCAATGCATTTTGCATGGTTGCAGGCCAGAAACTCAGGTGTTGGCATAGAATAATGTAACATACACACAATAAAACAACAACAAAAATTAATTAAGGCACCCATACCTCTGCCCTGGGGGAGGAGAAGAGGTCCGTCTTTGGTTTAGCAGTCTTTCTAAAAGACAACAGAAAAATGACAATCAACTAAGATTAGTACGATTATAGGTAAAAAAATAAATAAAAAATAAGCCAGGTGTATTGTGGGTTTTGTAGTTGTCGGGCAAAAAACTAACTGCAAAATTTCTTTAAAAAAAATAGAAGCCCTAAAAATTGAAAGACACTCGAAAGTCACTATAATCAGGTTAATATAGAGTTAACTGCATTTTGAAGCAATTAAGTGCAAAACAGAATGCACTAATTGGCTTCAACCAGCAGGGGCACTGTTGATGCAGACTCAAACAGAGCAGTGTATAGAGAGAGTATGGACAACTAAACCACAGGGGCCATGTTGAACACCAAGGTAGTGTGCGACTGTGGCCAGAAGCATGTAATTGCAATCGTTCCGATGTTGTTTTCCGATCAAAGAAACCAAAATAATAAGTCTAAATATCAATCTAAACAGACTCCAGCTCATAAAACTAATTTTTCAAAGTATAATTTTGGTGAATTATGGCGATCGTAGTTGACGCCGGTGCAATGTACATCAGAAAACCCAGATCGACAAAGAAAAAATGTATTACCCTCATTTTGACAAAATACTCATTAGCTTTACGAAGAAGTTATGATTTGTGTGAATCATGTCTGTGAACTCCAAAGTATTGTTTGCAATCACTGTGCTATATATATACTGTAGTCATCGCTTCCTGATTGTACCAACACCATATTAACTTGAATACTGAACTACCGGTGATTAACACCAATTTACAAACAATATACCTGTTTCCCTACTTCCACAATTTTTAGAAATTATTGAAAAAAAAGTATAAATAAGTGGTATACTTGTCGATATAGAGCCAAAATTTCAATATCGATGGCATTAATCAAGATAACGGAGGAGATTAAAAGCCTACTGAAATGAGATTTTCTTATTTAAACGGGGATAGCAGGTCCATTCTATGTGTCATACTTGATCATTTCGCGATATTGCCATATTTTTGCTGAAAGGATTTAGTAGAGAACATCCACGATAAAGTTCGCAACTTTTAGTCGCTAAGAGAAAAGCGCTGCCTTTACCGGAAGTCGCAGACGGTGACGTCACCCGTTGAGGGCTCCTCACATCCTCACGTTGTTTTTAATGGGAGCCTCCAACAAAGAGAGCTATTCGGACCGAGAAAACAACAATTTCCTCTTTAATTTGAGCAAGGATGAAAGACTCATGTTTGAGGATATTGATAGCGACGGACTAGAAAAAAAAAAAAAATCAAATTAAAAAAAAATATGCGTTTGCATTGGGAAGGATTCAGATGTTTTTAGACACATTTACTAGGATAATTCTGGGAAATCCCTTATCTTTCTATTGTGTTGCTAGTGTTTTAGTCAGTTTAATAGTACCTGATAGTCGGAAGGGTGTATCCACGGGTGTCTTGAGGCCAGTGTCTGATGTAAGTCGACGGCAGCTGTATGGACGGCACAAGCTCAGCTGATCGCCGGTAAGAGGCGACTTTTTACCACAATTTTCTCACTAAAAACTGCTGGTTGACATTTGGTCGGGATCCATGATCGCTTGACCGCTCTGATCCATAGGAAAGCTTCACCTCCGGGAATTTTAAACAAGGAATCACTGTGTGTTTGTGTGGCTAAAGGCTAAAGCTTCCCAACTCCATCCTTCTACTTTGACTTCTCCATTATTAATTGAACAAATTGCAAAAGATTCAGCAACACAGATGTCCAAAATACTGTTTAATTATGCCGTTAAAGCAGACGACTTTTAGCTGTGTGTGTGCGCAGCGCTAATATTTCCTAACAGTCCGTGACGTCACGCGTACACGTCATCACTCCGCAAAGTTTTCAACAAGAAACTCCCGGGAAATTTAAAATTGCTATTTAGTAAACTAAAAATGCCGTATTGGCATGTGTTGCAATGTTAATATTTCATCATTGATATATAAACTATCAGACTGCGTGGTTGGTAGTAGTGGGTTTCAGTAGGCCTTTAACGCTACAGATGGTAAACAGTGTGCAGCAGCAGTGTTTATGGATCTAACAAAAGCATTTGACACAATTAATCTTAATCAACAAATTAGAACTGTATTGAATCAGAAAGCCGGCCTCAAAATGGATAAGTAGCTCCTTAACCAACAGGAACCAATACATGAAACTGTGCGAACAAACGTCTGCAACTGTGAAATATATCTTGTGGTGTACGCCAAAAATAAATACTGGTACCAAAACTGTTCAATCTTTATACAAACAACAATTGTCAAGTTCCAAGAGACTTTAAGTTAGTATTACTTGTAGATGACTCAACTGATTTTTGTTCAAGAGAGAAATTATGACAAAAAAAATAAACCATTCAAAAAGATGGTTTGACAAAAGCAGAATATCTCTGAATCTCAGTAAAACTAAAATAATGCTGTTTGGTAAAAGAAGAAGAGAAAGTCAAACATAAATACACGTAACTAAAAGTCTGCTTACAGCGGAGCCAATCCGATAAAAGCACCAACAATACTCCATTTACATTTTGTGACTTGATTATTAACCAAGTATTAGTGATATTGTTATTATAAGCGGTAACGCAGAAAACCAATTTATAGCGGCGACGTGGTCTGTTGCTTCCTTGCTTCCTTGCTCCATTGACGTGTATTCTAGATCAGGGGAGGACAAACTTTTAGGCTCAGGGGCAACATTGGCTGTGGAAATTTAACAGACGGGCCGGGCGAACACATGATGAATTTTAAAGCATATCATATCTTTTGGAACTAAGAGTAGACTTCCCAAACATGGGCTACACATCTATTTTCAACCATATCATTTCAGAGCTTTAAAGAAACACAAACATGGTATTACAGGGTAAACATTTACATTCTCTTTCAGTGGTAGCAGTGTTTTGATCACCCTTTTTTTTGCCAATGTGTCAAAGTCTAGTATCAGTTTTGCTGTGGAAATTCTCAAAACTGATATTTGCCTAATTTTGTTGGAATATTTGGCGGGCCAAATTAAAAAGACCAACAGGCCGGATATGGCCGCCGGGCCTTAGTTTTCCCATCACTGTTGTGGATCATAAATCATATCTCTCACCAACCCCGTTTCTTCACAAGGTTTATGTATTTGAAAGTCTGTCCATACAATTTATTGGAGTAATATAGATACTTGAATTTTATTGTATGTATAACATTTATCACAAATTGAGTAAAAGTATGTACGCTTTGAAAATACTATATATTTCGAATATATATATAGACAGTATTTGTGCTGTCAAAAGATTTAAAAGTCCTGTGAGAAGAGTTTAAATGTTTGCCGACATTACGGCTTATACTTGCAACACGAGAGAAGTCTGTGTGAATAATAAAGGAAAGCATGTGCGAGATGGGGAAGTAATGAGAGTCCATTTTTGCATTATTTCCTCTTGAGACAGTCCCCGCTTACCTCATGTTGCCCCGGTGAAACACAAAATGAGCTAAACAGATGGCCTTCAAGGGTAAACATAGAAGAGGAACTTACATCTGATCGTCTTTGCAACTTATAAATAAACGGTTTTAAGATGGCATCGGTTTAAGGAAGAAAAGCAGTCCGAGATGTTGCAAGATCGTGTAGGCGGGGGATTCTCAATCTGTGGTACGTGTGCAACTACTGGTACGCGGGCTCCATCTAGTGGTACACCAACGAAACACTTGATTAAAGGCCTACTGAAATGAGATTTTCTTATTTAAACGGGGATAGCCGGTCCATTCTATGTGTCATACTTGATCATTTCGTGATATTGCCATACTTTTGCTGGAAGGATTTAGTAGAGAACATAGATGATAAAGTTCGCAACTTTTGGTTGCTAATAAAAAAGCCTTGCCTTTACCGGAAGTAGCAGACTATGTGCGCGTGACGTCACGGGTTGTAGGGCTCTTCACATCCTCACATTGTTTATAATCATAGCCAGTAGCAGCTAGAGCGATTCGTACCGAAAAAGCGACAATTTCCCCATTAATTTGAGCGAGGATGAAAGATTCGTAGATGGGGAAATTTAGTGTGACGGACTAGAAAAAAAGAGAAAAAAAAGGCGATTGCAGTGGGAGCGATTCAGATGTTATTAGACACATTTACTATGATAATTCTGGAAAATCCCTTATCTGCCTATTGTGTTGCTAGTGCTTTAGTGAGATTAAATAGTACCTGAAAGTCGGAGGGGTGTGGCCACGGGTGTGTTGACACCAGAGTCTCTGAGGGAAGTCACGGCAGCTGCAGCAGGACGGAAGCTCCGCTGATATCTCCGGTAAGAGGCGACCTAATACCACAATTTTCTCACCGAAAAGTGGCGGTTGACATGGAGTCGGGATCCATGTTCGCTTGACCGCTCTGATTTATAGTAAAGCTTCATCTTCGGGAATTTTAAACAAGGAAACACCGGCTGTGTTTGTGTGGTTAAAGGCTAAGAGCTTCCCACCTCCATCTTTCTACTTTGACTTCTCCATTATTAATTGAACAAATTGCAAAAGATTCGGCAACACAGATGTCCAAAATACTGTGTAATTATGCGATTAAAGCACGCTACTTATTGCTTGGATCGGGCTGGAAAATAATGTCCGCTACAACCGGTGATGTAGAGCGCACACGTCATACGCGTCATCATACCGCAACGTTTTCAACACGACACTTTGCGGGAAATTTAAAATTGCAATTTACTAAACTAAAAAGGTTGTATTGGCATGTGCTGCAACGTTAATATTTCATCATTGATATATAAACTATGAGACTGCGTGGTCGGTAGTAGTGGGTTTCAGTAGGCCTTTAAAGTACAGTGTTTTATTTTCCTATATTCAAACACAGTGTTACTGTACAGACTGTTTGTAATGTTACAGTGGCCAAATATATTAAATGTATTTGTTAAATAAAACAGCTGCTTTGTTTTAATGAATATTCAGGCCTACTACGAGACTGTATTTTAATGTTGGTCATTATGGTGGTATTTGGAGAGTCAAGTGTTTTCTGAGATGGTACGAAAAAAAGTTTGAGAACGACTGGTAAAGACCGAACCTAAACACTAGTAGCACCGTCTGCAAATGCATCAAATGAGGAAACATATAGAGCAGTGGTCCCCAACCTTTTTGTATCCGCGGACCGGTCAACGCTTAATAATTTGTCCTGCAGCCCGGGTGGAGGAGGGGGGGTGGTGTCCTTTTTTTTTTTTCTTTGTCATGAAAAAGGGAGGTTTTTGTGGTTGGTGCACTAATTGTTTGTGTATATTGTGTTTTTTATGTTGATTTAATATATATATATATATATATATATATTTTTTTTTTTTTAATTTTTAATTTTTCATTTTTTTATATATTTTTAAAAAAATAAAAATTAATAACAAATTCTTCTGCGGCCCGGTACCAATCGGGCCACGGCCTGGGGACCACTGATATAGAGTAGAGTAGATGTCACAGTATATAGTAAAGGTTACTGGAACTGTTTTTAACATTTTACTTGTTACATCAGTTTTCAATCCATCTGATTATAAATGAACAGAGCATTGATCGGGAACATAAATCATCCATCCATCTATCTTCTGCTTATCCAAAGTCATGTGGCGGGGGGCAGCAGCCTAAGCAGGTTGATTTAACCATTTCTTTTGCATTTCTTATTCTACCGTATTTATGGTCAGAACAATATAGCTACTAGAGCCAAACCCAGCTGATTTAGAGTGAAATATTCATCAGTCAATTGTGAGGAGGTTTTGCTATGTAAACCACTGCAATACTTAAACCTTGCTTTAAATAGTCAAAACAAATTGGAGAGTTAAGCATCACTTCACTCAGGTTTTATTAATGTTGAAAGTGTAGTGGTTCACATAGCTGACTTTAATGAACCTGTGGTAGTACATCAACTTTTCACGTCAAGTCAGAGGTATTCTGTGTTTTCCAGGCCAAGGACACACAAACCCAAACTGTACAGTAAATACTGTGTAAGATTGTGTTTTGAAAGGTAACTTGTTATTGTGCAATACTAAAATATTTAATTATACAGCATAGCATCCATAATAGTTAAGAGACAACTAGCATGCTAATCACTGGCGGGCAACTACAGTGCTAATCGCTAGGTGGTAGCTAGCACAATAACTGATAAGTAGCAGATAGCGCTGCTAATCGCTTGGTGGCAACTCGGGCGGTTAATGCTCGCTATCTTAAATGCTCACACGAAAATAATAATATAGTTATTAATTCATATTTTTCTCTTAAACCTTTAAAGTACAGGGAACACATTGCAGACTTTTCAATTTTTGAAAAAAATTTCTGGGTGAACATAAAATAAATGCTATCCCCCTAAAGTAACCCTACGGACCCTCGAGAGGCCACAGACTCTTTGTTGAAGACATCTGCTATAAATAGTCCGGATCAGACTCCAGCCTATTGGCTAATAGGCAAAAATGTGTTTAAAAAAACAAGAAACCTTATAGTGAAAACCGTAAACACAAACGTTTTTATATGATTTCAAATTTGATCACGTTATTCACAAAAAATAGGTCTTCATAGTCTCATGGAAAAGATTTCAGCAAGCATCAAATGATTAACTGTGTGTGCATTTTACTTTTTCTTTGTAGTAAAGTGAGTCGAAAGTCAGGCAGCACGGTGAAACAGGGGTTAGTTGGTGCATGTGTGGAGTTTGCATGTTCTACCCGTGGTACTCTGGCTTCCTCCCACCTCCAAAGACATGCACCTGGGGATAGGTTGATTGGCAACACTAAATGGGCCCCAGTGTGTGAATGTGAGTGGGAATGTTGTCTGTCTGTAAGTGTTGGCCCTGCGATGAGGTGACGACTTGTCCAGGGTGTAATCCACCTTCCGCCCGAATAGGCTCCAGCAACACCCGTGACCCCGAAAGGGACAAGCGGTAGAAAATGGATGGATGGAGTTGAAAGTCTACAGTGCAATACACATCCTTGCAAGTGATGATCAAAGTTGAATTATAATTTATTAAATTCAATTTCTTCATGTTTTTTTTTTGTTACAAATTGGCTAACTTCTTTTTATCCTTCGATAAGTGACACATTGCAAGGTGGAGTTGTTTTTTGAGGTTTTAGGCACTGGTATGTGCAGAATGGTTAGTTCCTCCCTTGCTCCCCAAAGAATGTGTTTCTAAAGTACCGTATTTTCCGAACCATAGGGTGAACTGATTTTAAGGTGCATTGTCTATTTTTAATCTTTTTTCATATATCAGGATTATAGGGTGCATTAAAGGAGTCATATTATTATAATTTTTTTTCTAAATTGAAAACACTTCCTTGTGGTTTACATAACATGTAATGGTGGTTCTTTGGTCAAAATGTCGCATAGATTATGTTTTACAGATCATTTTCAAGCTGCTTTCTGACAGTCGCTTCCGGATGCGCCGTTTTGTGGGCGGTCTTATTTACGTTGCTCCCCTGCGACAGCTTCTTCTCCCCGTCATCTTTGTTGTAGCGGTGTAGCGTGCAAGGACGGGAGTGGAAGAAGTGTCAAAAGATGGAGCTAACTGTTTTAATGACGCAGCAGCATCTCCTCATCTGGAAACAACAACACCGGAAATATGTCCCATGAAAAACTGTCTGACCGGAACTCTAATAACCAAAGTTCTTTGGGTGAATAATGTAAACTCACTATACCGGTATGTTTTAGCGCTTTCATGGTGCGTTTTCTGACAGATTTAAGTAAGAGCTTTACACTACTTTATATTACATGTGGCAACAGCGGAATGTCACATAACAAGAAGATAGAGAAAAAGAAGAAGATAATCGACTATGGCGTCGGCACGGACGCTCGCAATTTTTCAGGATTCATGTCAGGCTTTCCCCTGACAGTTTGTCTATGTTTTAGTTTTTTCCTCTGCATTTGTCTTTGTTTCCTCTGTGTTTAGTATCTCCTGTCTTTAGTTCCTGTCAAGCGCTCTTATTTTGGTTCAGCTTCCAGTTTGTCTCCCTGTGTGCTGTTGTCACTTCCTCTGCGGCTGATTGGCACCTGGCCACACTTGTTGTCAATCAGCCCGCTCCTATTTGTATCCACTGTGTCTTCCAGTCAGTGCTGGATCATTGTCATTGCCACATGTCGTTCTTGTGTCTTTGCTACCTGTCATGTCTGGCATCGTTACAGCTGCTACCTGTTGTGCTACATTTTGTCCTGGTTGTCGTAGCGGTAAGCTGTTCTTGTTAGCCATTGGCTGTTTTCAGTTTTTCTGTTTCCAAAGACATGCACCTGGGGATAGGTTGATTGGCAACACTAAATTGGCCCTAGTGTGTGAATGTGAGTGTGAATGTTGTCTGTCTATCTGTGTTGGCCCTGCGATGAGGTGGCGACTTGTCCAGGGTGTACCCTGCCTTCCGCCCGATTGTATCTGAGATAGGCGCCAGCGACCCCCGCTACCCTGAAAGGGAATAAGCGGTAGAAAATGGATGGATGGATGGATGTTTGCTACCCACTAGCTTTCATGCTAAAGTTCCATTTTGTTTTCTAGCTCCCAGTGCTAGCTTCTTTTGTTTGTTATTCCGCCCACGTGCGTGCTTTTTTTTTATACCCTTTGTTTGTTCTTATTGTAATATTTTATATTAAATCATGTTTTCTCATTCAATGTCTGCCTCCTTTTCTGCATCTTGGGGTTCGTCACCAAATAACTCTGACAATTCATGCAGATACCAAATACAGATCAGCAGGTACCAGAAAGTAAAAAAAAGTTGCTTTTGCATAATATTGCAAAACAAAAGAGAAGATAATATGTCTTACATTATACACAAACCATAATATTACTAGTATGTTTAATGCGCCGACAATCCTTCAAGTGGTGCGGCTTCATAGTTTACCAAAGTCGTACTAAAACATTTTGATGGATTTTTGAGCGCCGTTTGTAATTTGATATATTTTCAATGGAACATTTAAAATGTTGGTGTTGTTGACTTGAGACCCATCATAGTTCAGTCTACACGTATCTGTTAGAAGCATTTAAGTCTCACCTTAAAACTCATTTGTATACTCTAGCCTTTAAATAGACTCCCTTTTTAGACCAGTTGATCTGCCGTTTCTTTTCTTTTTCTTCTATGTCCCACTCTCCCTTGTGGAGGGGGTCCGGTCCGATCCGGTGGCCATGTACTGCTTGCCTGTGTATCGGCTGGGGACATCTCTGCGATGCTGATCCGCCTCCGCTTGGGATGGTTTCCTGCTGGCTCCGCTGTGAACGGGACTCTCGCTGCTGTGTTGGATCCGCTTTGGACTGGACTCTCGCGACTGTGTTGGATCCATTGTGGATTGAACTTTCACAGTATCATGTTAGACCCGCTCGACATCCATTGCTTTCCTCCTCTCTAAGGTTCTCATAGTCATCATTGTCACCGACGTCCCACTGGGTCATTATTGTCACCGATGTCCCACTGGGTGTGAGTTTTCCTTGCCCTTATGTGGGCCTACCGAGGATGTCGTGGTGGTTTGTGCAGCCCTTTGAGACACTAGTGATTTAGGGCTATATAAGTAAACATTGATTGATTGATTGATGTTTGACTGCCATCTACTGGTCACACTAATCATTACACCATGTACTAAATAAAATAGCTTTGTGGTGGGTATGCTCATCCGAAATGATTCCTTACATCAGGCGCACCGGTTTATAAGGCGCACTGTCAAGTTTTGAGGGGAAAATAATTATTTTAGGTGCGCCTTATAGTCCGGAAAATACAGTATATTTGAACACCCCTGATGCATACCAGTGGTGCTTACCTAACAAACAAGGTAACAAAGCAGGGCTTACACTCTGCGGGTAGGCGGGCGTAAACGCCTGAGAGCCCGAGGTTGCTGTTGGCTGTCCAACTCCGTCTGGTAGAAGAACATCCTGAGCTCCTCGTCCAGCAGCAACCACGTCGGCAGACCAAGCAGCCTCTGGAGGAGGGAGAAGGGAGCGATGATAAAGCCGTGGGAAAAATGACGGAAAAGGAGTTGGTCAGCAGGGACAAGCGAAGTGGAAAGAAATGGCGAAGGCGAGTTGGAAGCACGTAGGTTTTGGCGAAAGCGAGGCAAGCGAGTGGGTGCAGGGCTGAGAAATGGTGGCGTGCTTTTTGGCTATGGCACAACACTGTTTTTGCACGCAACAAGTCAAAAGTCCTACAACTACACTGTCAGTCAGACAGTGATGTGGGCAACAGGAGCAGAGAAGAAAAGAGGCGACGCCTACGTGAGCGGCAGTTTCATCTGCAAACTGCTGCTCAAATAAACGTCCAAGTCAGGGCTCCATCCACCTACAGCATCACTCAGCCCACTTAGGCTCCATGTTGAAGCGAGCGCATCAAGACTTTGCTGTAGATAATTACCTTCATGTACGTGTTTAGCTCGGGGATTCTGCTCTCCGCAATCTCCCGCTTGTTGCCCATGAACACTTTGCCTGTGGACGCAGAAGAAGCACCTCAGCTCACATTCAGTGCCAGCTAATGGCCATGCGAAGGCAATCAAAACACCCTGGGAGTGCGATTTTAAATTTATTTTGGATGTTCTGGAGATGTACCCCTTTTCTACTGCATGGTACCCACACAGTTCCCAAGCAGGTGCGACTGGGAACTAGAAATAGATAGACTTCAAGCATCTTGAGTCAATATCATTTCGGTGATCCCTCACTCGTTGGTCGAGCAGATTCGTTTTTGTAACATATGAGGATACATGGTTGGAAATGACAAAAAATATATAGTAAATAACAAAATAACAAACAAACATTCATTTTTCTTGCTGCCTCAGTCTCCTCTTGGATAAAATGTACCTCCATTGTTGTTGTTTTTTTAGTGTTTTTAGTTTCTTCCGATTTTGTCATTGTAACATTTCAGGAAACATAGCTCAAAATGACCAAAATAAACCCATACGCTAAGATTTTTTGCAGCCCCCCAGTGTTAGAATACCATATTTTTCAGACCATAAATCGCAGTTTTTTTCATAGACATATACTCCGGAGCGACTTATGTGTGAAATTATTACCACATTACCGTAAAATATTAAACAATATCATTTATCTCATTCGCGGAAGAGACGAAGAAAATGTCAGCAATCACTTCACACACTTCAACCAATAAGAATTCGGCGGGGGAGGGTCCTGGCAGAAGTGCATTGTGGGTCATGGAATGCTAAATGCTATATGCTATATGCTACTGCCGTAGCTATTAAAATGGATAATTTCATCGTTAGCGGTAACTTAAAAAACCTGAGAAGGGCTGAAATGAAAATTGGACCGAAAAGGAAATCATGTACGGCAGATTACAAGCTGGACGTAGTGAAATATGCAGCAGAAAACGACAAGAGGAAGCGGCGCATACCTTTGGAGTTGGCAGAGTTGTTTAGAAGCGACATCGGGAAGAAGATTTCACGGGATTTATCGATTAGGAGTGACAGATTGTTTGGTAAACGTATAGCATGTTCTATATGTTATAGTTATTTGAATGACTCTTACCATAATATGTTACGTTAACATACCAGGCACCTTCTCTGTTGGTTATTTATGCATCATATAACGTACACTTATTCATCCTGTTGTTCACTATTCTTTATTTTATATTGCCTTTCAAATGTCTATTCTTGGTGTTGGATTCTATCAAATAAATTTCCCCCAAAAATGCGACTCATACTACAGTGCGACGTATATATGTTTTTTTCCTTCTTTATTATGCATTTTCGGCCAGTGCGACGTATACTACGGAGCGACTTCTACTCCAAAAATACGGTAATTGTTTCTAAGTTATCACAAAAACTTTGTGTTACATTGATTGCCTTTTGAGAAGCAAAAGCTGTCTTTGAAACCTACCAAGAGTAAGGCTCGTAAATCTCCACTGTATAGAGGGGAAGCAATATGAAGCTGTCCCTGCTTCTTTCATGTATTATAATCAAACAGAAATATATTGTCTGACCCAAGGACTATAAAAGCGAAGAGGAAGCAGGACCAGAATCCCCTGCAGGCGACTTCCTTTTTCAACTGTTTTACAAATCTCTTTTTGAACTCGTTTACGACCTTTTCTGTGAAGTGTTTACGACCTTTTTTTTAAACTGTTCTGTAACCAAAGGCAACGCTGTTTACGACCCACATCCCTCTGTAAGCAGCTGTGGTCATGTGGTTGGGAAAGTCGAATTAAGGAGGAGTTGTACAATCTTTTGCCAGAGCGTGCTGGAGATTGTACAAGGTTACAGACTCTCCTCAATATTGAGCCAAATTGAATTCTGTATCTTTTTGATTCTTTGCTTCTTGTCTTGTTTAATAGATGTCCTCAGTGTTTGAACCTGACACTCAGTCTCCTCTTAGATAAAATGTTCTCCATTGTTGCTGTTTATTAGTGTCTTTTGTTCCGACTATCTTTGTCATTGTAACATTTGAGGATATACAGCTAGAAATTAAAAAAATAAAAAAGGCTAACATTTTTCCGCTGGCCTTAGTCTTCTCCGTACTGTAGTACTGTAGCATTTAAGGACACATGGCTGGAAATGACAAAAAATAAACACACATGCTTAAGTTTTCTTGCTGCCCTATAGTCTTCCTCTGCCTTAATTTGTATTGTTAGTTAGCATATATTTTTTCGACTGATTTTGTCATTGTGGCATTAGAAAATACATCGCAAGAACTGAAAAAAATATACCCAAATTGTAAAAAATTTTGCCTGCCCTCATTCTCCTCTTGGATAACATGTTCTCCATTGTTTTAGGAAGCATATTTTAGGAAGTTAAGACTGTTATAGTATTCCACCCAAGGAAGCAATCAGGGCAGTTGCGTCCCACCCAACAAACACCCTGACCTACCATCAAAAAATTCAGAAAAATAGGAACATGTGGAAGGAAGCTGTGATTGTTATAATTTTCCTCTACAAATGTCACTGCATTGACACGGTTGCATTCCCCTCAATAAACTTTCTGGAGAATCGTAACATGTTGAAAAAAGATAAGAATGTTATAATTTTCCTCCACTAGCCCGAATGCAGCTGAGATAGGCCCCAGCACCCCCACGACCCCAAAAAAGACAAGCGGTAGAAAATGGATGGATACATAGACGGCGATATTGGCGCAGTGATGCGGTTGCATCTCTCTCAGTTTTCTAACTTACCATAAAAAAAACAATTCAAAGATGAAAGCATGTGGAAGGAAGTTACGTCTTGTATAATTTTCCACCACAAAGGGGCGATATTGGCACCAATGCAGTGACGCGGTTACATCCCACCCGTTACTCCGAACCCACCATCAAAACTTTTAGGAGCATGTTTAAGGAGGTTATGAATTGACTGATTGATTGATTGAAATGTATAGTTTTTGACCATAAGGGGGCGATTATGGCGCCCCAGTTGACGTACAGTTACGTCCCACCCAACTCCATGAACCACCATCAAAACATTCAGGAAGATAGGAGCATGTGGAAATAAGTTATGACTGTTATAATTTTCCACCTGTGATGAGGTGGCGACTTGTCCAGGGGTGTACATCACCTTCCACCCGATTGTAGCTGAGATAGGCACCAGCGCCCCCGCGACCCCAAAGGGAATAAGCGGTAGAAAATGCATAGATGGATAATTTTCCACTACAAGGTGGCACCACTGGAATGTGATGCAGTTGCATCCCACCCATTACTGTGATTCACTGTCCAAAATTTTCGGAAGATCGGAATATATAAAAGGACGGTATGTCAAAAGTCCTACAGGACAGTGTAGTTGTAGGGTCCGATATTGAACCTTCATGTCAGTTTGGAGGGAGATCCGATTAGCTAAAGTGAAGTACAGTTTGATGTTTTACGGCGAGGTGCCGTTTTCGCCAACAGGCTCTGCCCAATACGAATAGCTATGTTTAGGTACTGACCCATAAACCACTTCAGATTGACATATTCATAATGTGTATCAAATAGGATCGAGATCTTACTTAATTAATCTTAATTCATATTTAATTTATTATCGCCCATCAGTTTAGTATCCGTGTCAAATCCTCTGATGTGATGTGATGACATTCTGATTGGGGGTGGCGTGGAGCAGTGTTTGCCGCCAGGCTGCGCCCATTACGAATAGATAAGAATATGCGCTCTCGGGTGTCTTTATCATCATTTCAACCAAATAAGATCGAGATTTTATTTTGTGGAGCCCAGTCAATATTAACGTTTCGTTTTTTGTGGCGAACCAACGGAGCAAAATTTGGCGCTATGCCACATCCACATCTTATGGCGTAGGCAAAATTTGTTCACAATTCATCATCACCTCTATGTGTAGTAGCTGTAATTTTAACTGCGACTCATTTGGTCAAAATCTACAGCAGTGGTTCTCAACCTTTTTTCAGTGATGTACCCCCTGTGAACATTTTTTTAATTCAAGTACCCCCTAATCAGAGCAAAGCATTTTTGGTTGTAAAAAAGAGATAAAAAGTAAAATACAGCATGGCCTTTCTGTAAAATGTACTTCTTGATGTTTTGTTTTCACTGAAACTCAACATTTTGGTTTGTGTTTTCAAGTAACTTTGACATCTTGTGGTGTTATATTCAAGATTGTTGAATTAAGGATTATTCTACATTAAAAATACCAACCAGGTTTTGTCTGATGTGTTTTATGGGATCAAGGGTGATTTTTAGCTTGCCTCATTTCCCAAAAATTTTGAGTTGGGCACAGATAAATCAATTTCGCTTAGTAATCAAAATAATTTCATTTTAGCTGTATTTGTTAAAAATTAGTCTGACAAATGTAAATCAATTTCGCTTAGTTATTGCAATAATTTCATTTTGGCTTTATTTGCTAAAAATGAGTTGGACTAACTAATTTTTATTGTGTACTAATTTTGAGTCGGGGCAACATATATTTGTTGGATGGAAATCCTGCCCTCATTTTAATTGAGTTCATCCAATGAGTCATTTTTTTGAGTGTATGTCATCAGTTTCTGATTTATTAAATTGTACAACTGTGCAAAATATTGCTCATTTGTAGTGGTCTTTCTTAAACTATTTGGGGGGAAAAGATATAAAAATAACTAGAGATTCAAATATAAAAAATAAAGATTTCTACACATATAAGTAATCATCAACTTAGAGTGCCCTCTTTGGGGATTGTAATGGAGATCCATCTGGATTCATGAACTTAATTCTAAACATTTCTTCACAAAAAAAGAAATCTTCAACATGAGTATTTTTGTCCACAAAAAAATCTAGCTGAATATTGCATTGTTGCATTTCTTTTCACAGTATATTTTGTTGAAGTATTATTCAATAAATATATTTATAAAGGATTTTTGAATTGTTGCTATTTTTAGAATATTTTTGAAAAATCTCAAGTACCCCTTGGCATACCTTCAAGTACCCCCAGGGGTATGCTTACCCCCATTTGAGAACCACTGATCTACAGGAGGAATTTGTTAAATAATGGCCCCTCGTTTCGCCAAAAATGGCAGACGAAAACCATTATGGGTGCTGTTCTGTTTGTTTTAAGGTACCTACAACTTTTATGTGCGTCCCGTCATGATAGATATTGTGCAATTTTCATGTCGATATGTGATACTGGTAGGAGGGGCAATTTTTTTCAAATGTAAAAAATTTATTTTTCGATCCCCAAAAATATAAAATGCATACATACAAAATATGGGGACTTTTCGTGCATGGTAAAGCCTCATAAAGGAGTCCAAACATATGGAAGTAAAAAAACAGCAATTTGAATAGCCGTGCTCTGCATCGCCCCTGTGGGGAGTTGGCCCTGCTTGGGCCCTGACAAAACAATGCAAACATTTTTTGCTGTCCTCAGTCTCCTCTTGGATAACGTTTTCTCAGTTGTTGTCTGTTAGCTGGCAGAGGGGTTAGTGCGTCTGCCTCACAATACGAAGGTCCTGCAGTCATGGGTTCAATCCCAGGCTCGGGATCTTTCTGTGTGGAGTTTGCATGTCCTCCCCGTGAATGTGTGGGTTCCTTCTGGGTACTCTGACCTCCTCCCACCTCCAAAGACATGCACCTGGGGATAGGTTGATTGGCAACACTAAATTGGCCCTAGTGTGTGAATGTGAGTGTGAATGTTGTCTGTCTATCTGTGTTGGCCCTGCGATGAGTTGGCGACTTGTCCAGGGTGCACGCCGCCTTCCGCCCGATTGTAGCTGAGATAGAAAATGGATGGATGGATGGATGGATGTTAGCTTTCCTCTCTCCAACTGACTTTGTCATTGTAGTATTTAAAGATACACAGCTAGAGTTGAAAAATAGACATGCCAATCTCAGCTGTAGCTGTGCCATATCCCTAGGCACTGCAGTACTCTGGAGTCTTCACTTTGCTGCAGCTGCCAAATGCCTAGGTGCCCTCAGTCCTCTTGGATGAAATGTGTCTTATAGAAAGAGTATAAAGAGTAGTACAAGAAAAATAACAATTGCATTCTATTATTTGTGTTCATTTTTTCTCGATCCGAGTGATACGTTCAATGCAGTGTGGTTTTGGCAGTAATTTCATACGTACTATTACAAAGTGGGGAAAAAAAAACGTAGAGCTACATTTAAAAGGTGCCATATGTAGTAATGTGGCCAGAAATGGTACTGCAATAACGGTCAAAATTCTGTAGTCCCCTCCAACTCCCCATAACTGAGGTTGCCAGATATGCAGTCGAACCTGAATCCTACTCCAAGGAACTTCAAATGGCAATCGACAAGTCCTACGCTGTAGGTATCTCTTTTTTATGCTTCTTGCAAGATGGTTTACTACAAACCCCGTTTCCATATGAGTTGGGAAATTGTGTTAGATGTAAATATAAACGGAATACAATGATTTGCAAATCATTTTCAACCCACATTCAATTGAATATGCTACAAAGACAACATATTTGAAGTTAAAACTCATAAACATGTTTTTTTGCAAATATTTATTAACTTTGGAATTTGATGCCAGCAACACGTGACAAAGAAGTTGGGAAAGGTGGCAATAAATACTGATAAAGTTGAGGAATGCTCATCAAACACTTATATGGAACATCACACAGGTGTGCAGGCTAATTGGGAACAGGCGGGTGCCATGATTGGGTATTAAAGCTGCTTCCATGAAATGCTAAGTAATTCACAAACAAGGATGGGGCGAGGGTCACCAAATTGTAAGCAAATTGTCGAACAGTTTTAGAACAACATTTCTCAACGAGCAATTGCAAGGAATTTAGGGATTTTACTATCTTTGGTCCGTAAAATCATCAAAACTTTCAGAGAATCTGGAGAAATCACTGCACGTAAGCGATGATATTACGGACCGTTGATCCCTCAGGCGGTACTGCATCAAAAACTGACATCAGTGTGTAAAGGATATCACCACATGGGCTCAGGAACACTTCAGAAAACCACTCTCAGTAACTACAGTTGGTCGCTACAGCTGTAAGTGCAAGTTAAAACTCTACCATGCAAAGCAAAAGCGATTCATCAACAACACCCAGGAACACCACCGGCTTCGCTGGGCCCGAGCTCATCTAAGATGGACTGATGCAAAGTGGTAAAGTGTTCTGTGGTCTGACAAGTCCACAATTCAAATTATATTTGGAAACTGTGGACGTGGTGTCCTCTGGAACAAAGAGGAAAATAACCATCCAGATTGTTATAGGCGCAAAGTTCAAAAGTCAGCATCTGTGATGGTATGGGGGTGCATTAGTGCCCAAGGCATGGGTAACTTACACATCTGCGAAGGCACCATTAATGCTGAATGGTACATACAGGTTTTAGAGCAACATTGTTGTCCTCCAAGCAACGTTATCATGGAGGCCCCTGCTTATTTCAGCAAGACAATGGCAAGCCACGTGTTACAACAGTATGGCTTTTTAGTAAAAGAGTGCAGGTACTTTCCTGGCCCGCCAGCTGTCCAGCCCTGTCTCCCATCAAAATTGTGTGGCGCATTATGAAGCGTAAAATACGACAGCGGAGACCCCGGACTGTTGAACGACTGAAGCTCTACATAAAATAAGAATGGGAAAGAATCCACTTTCAAAGCTTCAACAATTAGTTTCCTCAGTTCCCAAACATTTATTGAGTATTATTAAAAGAAAATGTGATAAATGTGATGTAACACAGTGGTGAAAATGCCTTTTCCCAACTACTTTGGCCTGTGTTGCAGCCATGAAATTCTAAGTTAACTATTATTTGCAAAAAAAAATAAAGTTTATGAGTTTGAACATCAAATATCTTGACTTTGTAGTGTATTCAATTGAATATGGGTTGAAAAGGATTTGCAAATCATTGTATTCCGTTTATATTTACATCCAACACAATTTCCCAACTCATATGGAAACAAGGTTTGTAAGTAATTATGCTACATTTTACTAACGTCGATTACCCAAATGTATTTGTAAAGTTACGCAGCAATATTTTCGTCGGGAATCGGGACAGATTGTTGGCATTACCCTGCTAAAATGTCTAGTTTGACACCACGGACCACTATCGAAATAATTATATATAATAATAAATAACATATATCGCATAGGCCTACATTGATGGCAAGCTAAGGCCAACATAGAAATTAAAACTCCATGTTGCATTCAACCTGACGCACTGCATTCTCTTCCATGTCGGCACATCACCATCTCTCAGTGCAGAGTACAATTCAATGAGCCAACTCACGTTACTCAAACACCATGTTATGCATAAATCATATAGCCTTCTACCATGTCAATACACAAAGTAGAAAATCATTACATGTAATGCATTATATTGTGCCAAGCAAATACCAACCCATATGTGACTGATGCACATACAGTACCAGAAACCGCAATTAGTCATGCTAATGTTGGAACGCATTTCCTCAGGGTATCAGCATTTGAGAACAAAATAGGCACTGACACTACCATTATCCACATAGTTTTGATTTGTCGAAAATATATGTTGTCCTGTCAGTTGGATTACACATCAACATGCAGGCTAACGGGCATATGCCGATCTATCATTGACCAGGCGAGCATGCAAAGTATTACACTAGGAGCTGAGCACCAACTCAACCAAGCATTTGTTGCATGGACATATTAGCTTTGTTACAACATAGTTTACATACGAAATGTCCATGTCCATTTATTACAAGTAATAAGAAAACGTAAATGCCTTACTTACCTATCAAGGAGGACATTAGCAAGTTTGGCGTCAAATGAAAAAATGTTCTCCGCCTTTAATCGTCTCCATCTTTCAAAGGCATCCCAGATACAAATCCTCATTTTGTTCTTAGCCTTGTCATGAATACGTTGAGATTCGTAACGTCGCCTTTTAGATTTACTAAGGTCTGACATGTTTAGTAACTTTACCAGTGGCAGTAGCTCGACAAAGAGGGCGGGGAGTAACTGGCAACCTGGATGGGACACACTCACTTTCTAATTGGTCAAACGGTGGAGGGCGGGGCATCAAAATAAAAACAATAACAATATTTCGGGGCTGTAAATCTAATTTGGAAATGAGCCTATTCCGGTTGAACTACCATTATCACTTATAAAGGTATTCGAAAAGAACATGATTTATTAATGCCTTTTGACATATCAAGGCCATTTATTGATGACTTGACATGAAATGATTACATATCAATCAATCAATCAATGTTTACTTATATAGCCCTAAATCACTAGTGTCTCAAAGGGCTGCACAAACCACCACGACATCCTCGGTAGGCCCACATAAGGGCAAGGAAAACTCACACCCAGTGGGACATCGGTGACAATAATGACCCAGTGGGACGTCGGTGACAATAATGACTATGAGAACCTTAGAGAGGAGGAAAGCAATGGATGTCGAGCGGGTCTAACATGATACTGTGAAAGATCAATCCACAATGGATCCAACACAGTCGCGAGAGTCCAGTCCAAAGCGGATCCAACACAACAGCGAGAGTCCCGTTCACAGCGGAGCCAGCAGGAAACCATCCCAAGCGGAGGCGGAACAGCAGCGCAGAGATGTCCCCAGCCGATACACAGGCAAGCAGTACATGGCCACCGGATCGGACCGGACCCCCTCCACAAGGGAGAGTGGGACATAGGAGAAAAAGAAAAGAAACGGCAGATCAACTGGTCTAAAAAGGGAGTCTATTTAAAGGCTAGAGTATACAAATGAGTTTTAAGGTGAGACTTAAATGCTTCTACTGAGGTGGCATCTCGAACTGTTACCGGGAGGGCATTCCAGAGTACTGGAGCCCGAACGGAAAACGCTCTATAGCCCGCAGACTTTTTTTGGGCTTTGGGAATCACTAACAAGCCGGAGTCCTTTGAACGCAGATTTCTTGCCGGGACATATGGTACAATACAATCGGCAAGATAGGATGGAGCTAGACCGTGTAGTATTTTATACGTAAGTAGTAAAACCTTAAAGTCACATCTTAAGTGCACAGGAAGCCAGTGCAGGTGAGCCAGGACAGGCGTAATGTGATCAAACTTTCTTGTTCTTGTCAAAAGTCTAGCAGCCGCATTTTGTACCAACTGTAATCTTTTAATGGTAGACATGGGGAGACCCGAAAATAATACGTTACAGTAGTCGAGGCGAGACGTAACAAACGCATGGATAATGATCTCAGCGTCTTTAGTGGACAATATGGAGCGAATTTTAGCGATATTACGGAGATGAAAGAAGGCCGTTTTAGTAACGCTTTTAATGTGTGACTCAAAGGAGAGAGTTGGGTCAAAGATAATACCCAGATTCTTTACCGTGTCGCCTTGTTTAATTGTTTGGTTGTCAAATGTTAGAGTTGTATTATTAAATAGAGTTCGGTGTCTAGCAGGACCGATAATCAGCATTTCCGTTTTTTTGGCGTTGAGTTGCAAAAAGTTAGCGGACATCCATTGTTTAATTTCATTAAGACACGCCTCCAGCTGACTACAATCCGGCGTGTTGGTCAGCTTTAGGGGCATGTAGAGTTGGGTGTCATCAGCATAACAGTGAAAGCTAACACCGTATTTGCGTATGATGTCACCTAGCGGCAGCATGTAGATGCTGAAGAGTGCAGGGCCAAGGACCGAACCCTGGGGAACTCCACACGTTACCTTAACGTAGTCCGAGGTCACATTGTTATGGGAGACACACTGCATCCTATCAGTAAGATAAGAGTTAAACCAAGACAGGGCTAAGTCTGACATACCAATTCGTGTTTTGATACGTTCTAATAAAATATTATGATCGACGGTATCGAAAGCAGCGCTAAGATCGAGGAGCAGCAACATAGATGACGCATCAGAATCCATCGTTAGCAATAGATCATTAGTCATTTTTGCGAGGGCTGTCTCCGTGGAGTGATTTGCCCTGAAACCGGATTGAAAGGTTTCACATAGATTGTTAGACGCTAAGTGTTCATTTAACTGGTCCGCAACAATTTTTTCAAGGATTTTTGAAATAAAGGGAAGGTGAGACACCGGTCGGTAGTTTACCATGAGGTCAGGATCGAGGTTAGGTCTTTTAAGAAGAGGATGAATAACCGCTTTTTTGAATGCTAGGGGAACAGTGCCCGAGGAGAGTGATAAGTTTATAATATTTAGCACTGATGGACCTAATAATACAAAGAGCTCCTTGATCAGTTTCCCAGGAAGAGGGTCAAGTAAGCATGTTGTCTGTTTTATTCCATTTACACGTTGTAACAATTCCTCTAATGTTATTTCCTCAAAACGAGAGAAACTATTTTGGAGGGCAGTATCTGCCGTATATACCATCGTATCAGTGTTAATAGAACCCCGTTGTAGCTGGGACGCATTGTCTTTAATCTCCTTTCTAATGACTTCAATTTTCTTACTAAAGAATTGCATAAAGTCATCAGCTGAGTGGGTGGAGCTACTGGAAGGAGTCCCTTGTTGGGTTAGCGATGCTACCGTACTAAACAAAAATTTAGGATCGTTTTTATTACGGTGGATGAGATTTGAGTAATATTTAGCTTTAGCTAAGGTAAGCATGCGTTTATAAGTTATTAAACCATCACTCCATGCTTGATGGTGCACCTCAAGTTTAGTCGTGCGCCATTTGCGTTCCAGCTTTCTACATAATAATTTCTGAGCTCTAGTTTCTTCTGTAAACCACGGGGTGCGCTTTTTTGGAGCCTTTTTTAACTTTAGCGGTGCTATGTTATCAATGGTTTCGCGCAGGGCGTCGTTAAAGTTGTTAGTGAGGTTATAAATAGAGCCCACATACTTTGGGAATGGTGCCATTACCGAGGGCAGTAGGTCAGCAAGAGTTGTCGTTGTGGCCGTATTAATGTTGCGGCTGCTATAGCAGTTATTATTATTATTAGTTTGACGAACATGCGTCTGAACCTCGAATTTTATAAGGTAATGATCGGACAATACTTTAGTATACGGGAGTATCGTAACTTTGGAGACGGTGATACCCCTGGCAAGCACTAGGTCTATCGTATTACTGTTGCGATGCGTGAGTTCATTTATTATTTGTGTGAGACCACAGCTATCAATTACAGTCTGGAGCGCTACGCACGGTGGGTCCGATGGGGTATTCATATGGATATTAAAGTCCCCCATTATGATTATATTATCGGCGTGTGTCACTAGATCAGCAACGAACTCTGAGAATTCATTGATAAAGTCCGAATAGGGCCCTGGGGGGCGGTAGATAACAGCCAGGTGTAGAGGCAGCGGTGTGACAGACCTCATAGTAAGCACCTCAAACGATTTATATTTATTATTTATGTTAGGACTAAGGTTAAAGTTTTCGTTGTATATTAGTGCGACCCCCCCACCCCTTTTAAGCGGACGGGCAATATGCGCATGTGTAAAGTTAGGAGGACATGCCTCATTTAGCGCAAAAAAGTCGTTTGGTTTAAGCCAGGTTTCGCTGAGACCGATGACGTTAAGATTGTTGTCTCTGATAATATCATTAACTAATAATGTTTTGGGAGACAATGATCTTATGTTTAAAAAACCTATATTATAGGTAGTGGGCTGTTTTAAGGAGTTTTTGATCAAATTATCCGTAGTAGCAATATTAATAATGTTGTGTTTATTATGCCCAGTGCATTTAGTATAGTTACGACCATATCTAGGAATTGATACGACAGGAATTTTCCGATTGTTTGATTGTTGCTTTGATAAACTGCACGCATCATGGTTAGCCACCTCAGTAACGGGGATTTTCCGATTGTTTGTTTGTTGCTTTGATAAACTGCACGCATCATAGTTAACCACCTCAGTAAAACACATGTCCAACTCTGAAACACTCAAAGCAGAAAAAACGTGTTCTAATTTAACTGACTCCTTACCCAGACCAGTAGTCTCGCATTTTCCATTTAAATGCGGCTGCAGGATGGAGGGAAGTGGTGTTCTGTGGGGATTAGCCTTCTGCTTTGTTTTTAGCCCCGCTCGACATCCGCGTTTCCGATCACACCGCTGGCGTCTGCTCCGTAGACGGCCCCCGCTGCTACTAGACTCCCCTGCTTCACAGGCCGCTGGATGTAGCCGCCGACGTATTCCCATGCTAGTTAGCATGTTTAGCACGCACGCGTCTATCAGTCCAAAACGGCCCGATATGTCCACATCCAGAAGTGTCTGGCGGTCGTACGTGATCACGGAGTGACCACGATGTGAGCCAGCCATAAAGTCTGTGGAATTGTCCGGTATTTCTGCCAAATGTTCCATCTTTAGCAAGACCCCCTCGAGGACGCAGCCCGTCCGGGCGCCGCCATCTTGTAATATGGCTCCTTTAAGTCATCTGTCTGATGTGTGATGTGACAACCACACAGTGCAAAGAATAAGACAAATCTTGACCTCTGTAGATGACCATGATGTATCTGTAACTAAAGTAGCCACCCCACCCACACCCAAATGGGACTTTTTTTAAGAGTGTGAGTTGCCACGTCAAACACACAAAAGGACAGATGGATAGAGTCGCCAAAAATTGTCCTCAGGTAAGAGTAGTTTTACACTTAAAGGGGAACATTATCCCCAGACCTATGTAAGCGTCAATATATACCTTGATATTGCAGAAAAAAGACCTTTTTTTTTTTAACCGATTTCCGAACTCTAAATGGGTGAATTTTGGCGAATTAAACACCTTTCTATTATTCGCTCTCGGAGCGATAACGTCACAACGTGATTTCACATAGGTAATCAATCCGCCATTTTCTCAAACACATTACAAACACCAAGTCAAATCAGCTCTGTTATTTTCCGTTTTTTTTCGACTGTTTTCCGTACCTTTTTTAGACATCATGCCTCGTCAGTGTGTTGTCGGAGGGTGTAACAACACGATCAGGGACGGATTCAAGTTGATTTACGTGTGCATCGATTAGCATGGCATGCAAATCGATGCTAACATGCTATTTAGGCTAGCTGTTTGTACATATTGCATCGTTATGCCTCATTTGTAGCTATATTTGCATCCAGCCTTTCCCTCCACCCACATTTAATGCCAAACAAACAAATACCAATCGACGGATTCAAGTTGCACCAGTGTCAAAAGATGCGAAAGTCCTTCGTTTGGTCTGCACATTTTACCGGCAATGCTACAACAGACATGGCCCAAAAAAACGTGTCGATATCCTGCGACACTCAAAGCAGATACATTTCCAACGATAAAGTCAACGAAATCACAAAGGTGACTTTTGTTGATGTTATTGACTTATGTGCTAATCAGACATATTTGGTCACGGCATGACTGCCAGCTAATCGATGCTAACATGCTATTTAGGCTAGCTGTATGTACATTTGTAGCTGTATTTGCATCCAGTCTTTCCCTCCACCCACATTTAATGCCAAACAAACACTTACCAATCGTCGCATTTAAGTTGTTCCAGTGGTCTGGTCAAAAGATGCAATCGTTGGTTAGAAGGCGATCGCCGAATAGCTTCAATAGCTATTCGCTCAATAGCTTCAGTTTCAATTTTGTTTTCGCTATCTGCCTCCATACTCCAACCATCCGTTTCAGTACATGCGTAATCTGTTGAATCGCTTAAGCCGCTGAACTCCGAGTCTGAATCCGAGCTAATGTAGCTATATCTTGCTGTGCTATCCGCCATGTTTGTTTGTATTGGCATCACTAGATGACGTCTCAGGAAAATGGACGGTGGATTTTACAGATAGCGAAAATCAGGCACTTCAAAGCCTTTTTTCGGGATATTCCATGATGGGTAAAATTTTGAAAAAAAACTTCCAAAAATAAAATAAGCTACTGTGAACTGATTTTTATTGGTTTTAAGCCTTCTGAAATTGTGATAAAGTTCCCCTTTAAGAGTAAAATGACTCATGTAAAAGTAAAAAGTAGTCATCCAAATAATTACTTGATTAAGAGTAAGTATTCAGCAAGTAACGGGTGAGTAACTTCTGATTTATGTAGTCAATATTTTTTTAATGGTACTTGCACCTCAACCCTAATTGGTGTGGGTGTGCGCGTCTGTGTGTGTTACAGACAGACACTGCTCCAGCGTGTACTACAAAAAGATGCATATTTCATAGCCACATATGAGGTTATATAACTGGGTTCATGTTACCAAATGCACAGCTTAAACAGGAAAAAATATATAAAATGTTGATATAGGCTTTGGAGGTTTTTTAGAGCACTTTATGGGCGGAATTACCCCATTGGCTCCATTGTTAATTGACTTTTGCTAGCATTTATTTACGAGTTACAATGCATTAAAAAAATGTGTACTTGTCGTACATAAGGATAGTAATGATAGGCAAAATTCCAAACTTGTGCAATTCCCATTCGAAGGGGTGCTTTGAGGAACACCTCAGTTATGTAAATCACAACTCTCGGTGGGTTAAGCAGAGACGCTTGACCATGCAAAGAGCTACAGGTATTCCTCAATTTCTATAGGTTTCTGTATGCTGTATGTTTACATTCTTTACAGTGTCCAGAAAGAGTGAGGCGTCGCTCTCTAAATGAGTCCACAATTCGAAGCCATCTAACGCAGCTGTGAAATCCAATTTAGCCGAGTCCTAATGACCCTTGGCACAACTCTAAATTATTATTCCTCCTGCTCTTGTTTACTCCAAACCAATAACTCATGAACAAAATATTCGCTCATGTTAATTTAATCAAATTGTCCCCTTGCTCCACACATTGTATTAATGTATTAGCACATGAAAATATATGATAATATGATATGATGTTAACCAAGAAAAGGACTTGATTTACAGTGTGCTCCCACATGTCTTTTATTCCCTTGCAGGCTCCAATTCTGTCTCCAGTTGCTTCCCTCTCCATTTTGATGAGCACTGGTGCCGCAATTAAACCCATCAGCTCCAATATTATCCGGCACATTCCAGCGTGGCAAATGCTAAATCAAAAGTTTGCATGGAAGTTTCTCGTATTCGTTCAGCAAGAGGAAATGCTAATGAAATGCTAATATAGTGAATGTCAGAGAACAGGAGCACCACGATCAGAGTAGATAGAATCCACTCAAAAAAGGAGATGCATAAAATTTGGAAAATCCCAAAAGCTGTTTTTTTTTGTTATCGTTGTTTTTTAATACGGGGATGCAAAAATCAATATGTACACGCAATTGTGGGCTGAGATAACGAAGATGAGTCATGTTGCATATAAACCCACGGTGGTGAATAAACCACCAGCAGTGTTTAAAATAGCGTTATAATCATGTTTGAACTGCAACACCTTATAATATTCGAATCATCGCGTATGAAAGAGCCTCTATAGGAGGCTTAGCAATTAAATGAAGAGAGGTGTTAATCGGAGCATTTATGGATTGTAATTAGTCACCAGCTTCACTAATACCACTGATCTTAGAAGGGATGCTAAAGCTGGGAGACTTTACTCATGTTGATATTATTGTCAATTAGATGAAAATCAAAGCAAAATAACAACCTTTGGGAAGTCAAATACGTCATCTTACGCCACAAATATCAGGCTAATCAGTGTTGCCAAGACCGCTTATTAAAAGCGACTTTGGGCTAGTTTTTTTTTCCAAAGTCGCTTACAAATTTCGCAAGTCGCGGGTTGCCGAAATGTTTACATTTTATACTGACACAAATGAAAGTGCATGATTTAAATGTTCTTTTTGTATTTTGTGAGGTAAACATGAAATAATTGTGCTGCTTCTGATGTTATGTCAATTTTTACAGTGTTCTGTTTAATGTTACTGCAAGGCTCCGTTTGATTAGTGAAAAGGAGTTCAACGACACTCGTGCTTACAATGGATTTTATATATATGTATACATACATATATACATACATATAGGTTTATATATACATGTATACATATACGTGTATATATATATGTATATATATATATATATACATATATATATATACACAGTATATACATACATACATATACGTGTGTGTGTATATATATGTATACATAGAAATATATATTTTTGGGCTCGATTCCCGAGGTGGGGGTCTTTCTGTGTGGAGTTTGTATGTTCTCCCCATGACTGCGTGGGTTCCCTCCGGGTACTCCGGCCTCCTCCCACCTCCAAACACATGCACCTGGGGATAGGTTGACTGGTAACACTAAATTTGATTTACGGTGAATTTCTGACACTATTTTATAGGTTTTTATATACAGTATTTTATAGGTATCTATAGGTTTTTTGTAAGCAGGTTAACAATATATCAGTTTTTTTTCATAGTAATTTGCCGTAAGCAAAAACAGTTAACTGTAAAATTAACGGATTCAGCATCAACGTACCGTGATGTCCTATACATAGTGACTGTATTTTTTACGATGAATTCCTGGCAACTACAGCGGCCTGTGTTTTACCGTACATTGTGCTGATATTTTTTACAGTCTACTTGTGACCTCTTTTGAGAGAACATTTGTCTATTTTTGAGGGTGTCATTGTATGTGTACAATATGCAAAACGCACTCTCTTCTTTTGATCAAGTTACTTACCGTATTTTTAAACTATAAAGCAGACTTAAAATCTTTTTTTTTCCTCAAAACTCGACAGTTTGGTTAAGCTTACCCACCTCAAAGCAATTTTATTTGGTACATGGTGTCATGATAAGTGTGATCAGTAGATGGCAGTCAAACATAAGATATAAATGTAGGCTGCACCGTTTAATGTGCTTCAATATGCATCCATCCATTTTCTACCGCCTGTCCCTTTCGGGGTCGCTGGAGCCTATCTCAAAGGCGGCGTACACCCTGGACAAGTCGCCACCTCATCACAGGACCAACACAGATAGACAGACAACATCCATACTCACATTCACACACTAGGGTCAATTTTAGTGTTGCCAATCAACATATGAGTATTATTATGGTGTGTGTATAAGGTAAGACTTATTATCTGGCGTTTTGTTTCACAATATTATGCAAAAGCAACTTTTCTTACCTTCTGGTAACTGCTGATCTGTATTTGGCATCTGTATAAATCCTGAGAAATTGCCCGCGTCCGCCTTTGTAGTCTGTGTCGACATCATAGTCGATAAGCTTCTTCTTGTTCTCTATTGTCTTGTTGTCTCTGCTGTTGCCATTTCTATTATAATAAGGGTAAAGTTCTTACTAATATCTGTCAGTAATTTCGCCATGAAAGCGCTAAAACATACCGGTGTAGTGAGTTTACATTATTCAGCCAAGGATCTTTAGTTACTAGAGTTCCGGTCGGACGTTTTTTCACGGGACACATATCCGGTATAGTTGTTTCCGGATGAGGAGAGACTGCTCTGTTATTGATTTAAGTAAAGTCTGAATGTCATTAAAACAGTTAGCTCCATCTTTTGACACTTCTTCCACTCCCGTCCTTGCACGCTACACCGCTACAACAAGGATAACGGAGAGAAGACACTGCCAAAGGTGAGCCACGTAAATAAGACCGCTCACAAAACGTCGCATCCTGAAGCGACTGTCAGAAAGCGGCTTGAAGATGATCTGTAAATCATAATCTATGCAACATTTTGCCCCAAAAAAACACCCATACATGTTATGTAGACCACAAGGAAGTGTTTTATATTTAGAAAAAAAAATATTAATACGACTCCTTTAATGCGCCTTATATTCCGGTGCACCTTATATATGAAAAACGATTAAATATAGACCATTTATCGGTGGTGCGCCCTATAATCCGGTGAGCCCTATTGTTTGGGAAAATACGGTACTTTAAAATGTTGTTCAACATTTTTATTTTGTGCTTAGTATCATTTTGCAGTTTCTTCTTAAAAAAATTATATATTTACCTCATATTTTCCATCAAGCGGACTGTTTTACACAAAAGTGGTGGGATGCCTGTCGGGCTTGTTTCCATAGAAATGGGTGGTGGTTTCTCTCATGAGATCTGGCAACGTTGATGCTAACTCCATGAAAACATGGTGAAAGCTAGCACTAGAAAATACTTTCTCACCCTTTCCTTGGAGCCAGTGATCTCATAAGGTCAATGGCTTCTCCTAACAGTTTTAATTGAAATAACTGCCCCCTTTCACAATAGAAACAAAACAGACTGTTTTGAATTAAGCCACCAAGTCAGGGAAGTTGTCTGGGTTTCGAGCAAAACCATCTGTCAGTTATTACATCAACAACATGGTTTAGACATGCTGGGGAATTACCACATGTGGTGTTTCCGTTACAGCAATAGCTCGTCTCCAGTCAGAGCCAGAATCATTCTCGGTTTGAACAATCATGAAACATGTTCAACGGTACTTTGAGCTCCCATGGTGTAATCAACCGTCACTCCGCCGTTTCTAGCAGGTGGGTCTTGTCTCCAGCAGCCCGCAATCAAACGCCAAATTGCTTCCTGAGCAACTTCATGCAAAAACATTTAACTTTTTGATGCTTACCCGGAAGCGTGGGGAGCCCGCAGGAGTTAGGTGAAGGTCTGTCAGGGTCCTCCGGTGAGTACCTGGACTCCAGGATCTGGTGTAAGCTGAAGAACTCTCGGTAACGTCGGTAGATCAGATACTTGCTGCCTCCTTTGGTCTTCACCTCAATAACAAACCTCTGTTGACGGAAGACATTTAGTTTTACAGCCAAATTTTAGCACTTACTATTTAAAAGAAGAACTTACAAAATAGTCAATGAAGCCCTTTTTCTCCTCGACATCCGCAACGGTAGCACTGATTGGGACATTATTAGGCAGCTGGTCGAAGTCACTACGTGGAGAATAGTTGTCACACATTTTTCATCACAAAACAATAGTTTGACACCAGAAGAAAAACTCAAAAAAGTTAACTCAACTGTCGCAAAATTCATTTGTAATTAAAACATTTTTTGCAAACAGTACCTTTGGTGTGCAATCTGCGACAAAATAACAAATGTTTGTGACATGTCAAAGCAAAGCAAGACCTAATAAAAATCCCCTCGTCCATCCATTTTCAACCGCTTGTCCTTTTTTGGGGTTGCGGGGGGGCGCTGGAGCCTATCTCAGCTGCATTCGGCTGGAAGGCGGTGTACACCTTGGACAAGTCGCCACCTCATCACAGGGCCAACACAGATAGACAGACAACATTCACACTCACATTCACACACTAGGGACCATTTAGTGTTGCCAATCAACCTATCCACAGGTGCATGTCTTTGGAGGTGGTAGGAAGCCAGAGTACCCGGAGGGAACCCACGCAGTCACGGAGAGAACATGCAAACTCCACAAAGAAAGATCTGTAGCCCGGAATTGAACTCACGACGTTCGTATTGTGAGCCACATCATTGTGTAAAAACTGTGGTGTGGGTATCACTGGTGGGCTTCATTTATTGGACCCACAAAAAATACAATTATAGGCTACTAGTAAAGATACATATGTAAAATTCTACATTTGCGAATGTATCAAACAAATATTTGCTGACAGTGAGTTCAAATTGGAGATAATCTTGTTAACAAGAAGTACTTGTAGTATAAAGTTTGAGAAACAAAAATGAGTAAAAAATTTGATAATTCTTTCAATTAGGACATTTATTTAATGTAGTGATTGAAGGTGCGGGCTCCACGGTGGAAGAGGGGTTAGTGCGTCTGCCTCACAATACAAAGGTCCTGAGTAGTCCGAGGTTGAATCCCAGGCTCGGGATCTTTCTGTGTTCTCCTCGTGAATCCGTGGGTTCCCTCCGGGTACTCCGGCTTCCTCCCACCTCCAAAGACATGCACCTGGGGATAGGTTGATTGGCAACACTAAATGGTCCGTAGTGTGTGAATGTGAGTGTGAATGTTGTCTGTCTATCTGTGTTGGCCCTGCGATGAGGTGGCGACTTGTCCAGGGTGTACGCCGCCTTCCGCCCAATTGTAGCTGAGATAGGCACCAGCGCCCCCCGCGACCCCAAATGGAATAAGCGGTAGAAAATGGATAGATGGATGGATTGTAGGTGCTAGCATGTTAACTGCTAACATGTTAGCATTTAAGCTGTTTCCATTGGTATAAATGCATAAATTAAGATATAACTGCTTTGGCACTTTCGGCACTTAATGCTATCTTGCTAAAATGCTAACTTTTTTCATGCCTGCTATTAGCATTTTAGCCATTTTTATTATTTGTAAAATATACAGGTAATCAATGTAGCATGATATAAAATTACTATAAAACTGCTGTAGCACTTTCGGTACTTAACATTATTCTACTTGGGTTCTAGCCTGCAATGTAACTGTTAGCATGTTAGCCTTTTCATCATCTGTAAGACTGTAAATCTAGGTGCTAGCCTGATAACTGTTAGCATTCTAGCTATTTTTATCGTTGATGAAAATATAAATACCGTATTTCCTTGAATTGCCACAGGGCATATAGTATGTGCCTGCCTTGAATTACTGCCGGGTCAAACTCGCTTCGCAAAATATTTAGCGCATGCTTAGTGTTACCGCCTGGTCAAACTCGTGACGTCACCAGTGACACTTCCCCTGTCATCATTTTCAAAATGGAGGAGGCTGATTTCAATACCGGTAATTTGAAATCGCATAAAGGGAAGAAGATTAATAGCTATTCAGTAGAATTTAAGGTCCAAGCTTACATCACACTCAATTTTTTACTGCTTGCCTTTGGTAAGTGCCGGAGTTAGAAGAGGTTTTAAAATAATTAGCGCATTCTTACTTTTACCGCATGCCTTTGGTAAGCGCAGGAGTGAGAATAGGTTTTAAATTAATTAGCGCCCCGGCGGCAATTCAAGGAAATACGGTGGGTGCTATCCTACTAATGTTAGCATTTTAGACAGTTTAATCATTTATAGAAATGTACAGTAAATTTACATGGCAAAATAAAAAAATTATTATGAAACTGATGTAGCTAGCACCTGTGGTACTACCACAATCTAGCTAGGTGATCCCCTGTTAACTGTAAGCATGTTAGCCATTTTTAACACTTGTAAAAATGTAAATTTCGGTGCTAGTCTGCTAAATGTAAGCATTTGGGACATTTTTATCACCCGTAAAAATATAAACGTAGATGCTAGCGTGCTAACTATTTCCACGTTAGCTATTTTCATCACTTGTAAAAATGTATATACAGGTGCTAGCCTGCCAACTGTAAGCATTTGAGCCATTTATATCAATTTGGAAAATAGAAATGGAGATGACAGCCTGCTAACTGTTTGCATGTTAGCCATTTTTATAAGTACAAACCAATTGCGTTTAACACGATTATATATTTTTCAGTACAAAATCATTTTGGCCGCTGAATTGGCATTCCACTCAATTCATTGTAATTCATTTCAAGAAAAACATTTTTTTCGGTATTTTCAGGGCACATTTTAAAGGGGAACTGCGCTTTTTGGTTTTAGAATTTTGTCTATCGTTCACAATCATTATAATGTGATGACATGATGATGGATAGATTTAATTTTTTTTAATACATTGTAAATATTATCCATTGATTCATTTTCTACCGCTTATTCCTTTTGGGGCTGCGGGGGGTGCTGGAGCCTATCCTAGCTGCATTCGGGCGGAAGTCAGGGTACACCCTGGACAAGTCGCCACCTCATCGCATGGCCAACACAGACAGACAGACAACATTCACACTCACACTCACAGACTAGGGACCATTTAATGATGCCAATCATCCATCCATTTTTACTGCTTTTCCCGTTCAGGGTTCCGGGGGGTCGCTGGAGCCTATCTCAGCTGCATTCGGGCAGAAGGTGGTGTATACCCTGGACAAGTCGCCACCTCATCGCACATAGATGGATGCCAATCAACCAATAAATACATCTAAATAAAAGTCTGCTTACAGTGGAGCCAATGGGAGGTCCTCTATTACGCCTGTATAAAGTGTGAAGGGAATTATATAGCGGGTTTCTCCAAAGTTAAAGTACCAATGATTGTCACACACACACACAAGGTGTGGTGAAATTTGTCCTCTGAATTCGACCCATCCCCATGTTCACCCTCTGGGAGGTGAGGGGAGCAGTGAGCAGCAGTGGTGGCCGCACTCGGGAATCACTTTTGGTGATTTAAGCCCCCAAATCCAACCCTTGATGCTGAGTGCCAGCAGGGAGGTAATGGGTCCCATTTTTATAGTCTTTGGTATGACTTAAATGATAAATAAATGATAAACGGGTTGTACTTGTATAGCGCTTTTCTACCTTCAAGGTACTCAAAGCGCTTTGACACTACTTCCACATTTACCCATTCACACACACATTCACACACTGATGGAGGGAGCTGCCGTGCAAGGCGCTAACCAGCACCCATCAGGAGCAAGGGTGAAGTGTCGTGCTCAGGACACAACGGACGTGACGAGGTTGGTACTAGGTGGGGATTGAACCAGGGACCCTCGGGTTGCGCACGGCCACTCTATCACTGCGCCACGCCTTTCCCGACTTAAACGATCCTCCAACCTAAGCCTCCCAGTAGCCTGGATTACAAGCACGCGGCACTGCACCAGCATACTCTAGTGCAGTGGTTCTCAAATGGGGGTACGCGTACCCCTGGGGGTACTTGAAGGTATGCCAAGGGGTACGTGAGATTTTTAAAAAAATATTCTAAAAATAGCAACAATTCAAAAATCCTTCATGAATATATTTATTGAATTATACTTCAACAAAATATGAATGTAAGTTCATAAACTGTGAAAAGAAATGCAACAATGCAATATTCAGTGTTGACAGCTCGATTTTTTTTTGTGGACATGTTCCATAAATATTGAAGTTAAAGATTTATTTTTTTGTGAAGAAATGTTTAGAATTATGTTGATGAATCCAGATGGATCTCTACTACAATCCCCAAAGAGGGCACTTTAAGTTGATGATTACTTCTATGTGTAGAAATCTGCATCTATAATTGAATCACTTGTTTATTTTTCAACAAGTTTTTAGTTCTTTTTATATCTTTTTTTCCAAATATTTAAAGAAAGACCACTACGAATGAGCAATATTTTGCACTGTTATACAATTTAACAATACAGAAACTGATGACATAGTGCTGTATTTTACTTCTTCATCTCCAGAAAATGCTTTGCTCTGATTAGGGGGTACTTGAATTAAAAAAATGTTCACTGAAAAAAGCTTGAGAACCACTGCTCTAGTGACTCAAAGCGCTTTACATAGTGAAACCCATTGTCTGAGTTACATTTAAACCAGTGTGGGTGGCCCCGGGAGAAGGTGGGTAAAGTGTCTTGCCCAAGGACACAACGGTAGTGACCCGGGTGGCGATCAAACCTGCAACCAACCGAGCCACGCCACCATAAACCAATAAACAACCATTCAAAAAGCATCAACAATACTCCATTTAAATTTTGTGACTTGAATATTAACAAGTATTAATGATATTGTTATAAGCGCGAATGCAGACAAACTATTTATAGCGTGTGTCCTTATGTTTACATCATCGAGTGGTCTCTTTTCTCGCTTCCTTAATCCCTGCAAATTTATTGTAGATCATAAATCAATCCTCTCACATGAAAAGTAGATGGCTGAAGATATAATCTGACAAGTTGGGAGACTTTAACTGCCATTTAGGACCTGAAACTAACGAGAAAGACACGAAAAGCGATTGTAAAAAAAACTCCATCGTCATGTCTTTGATAATGATTGTGAACGATGAAAATAAAAAAAAAAAAAAGTGCAGTTCCCCTTTGATCAAAAGAGTATATTTGAACAAACTCACCTCTCAGAACGTAGTTGCTGTGGTAGAGTCATATTTGAAGATAGACAGCAGGACAAAAAAGAGTGTTAGTACCCGTGCAGAAGCATAAGGAAGCATGAGTTCCCCAAAAATGATGTTCCGCAAGCACAACTGCGGGGAAGTCCCGCATTTACGTGTGTACCCATTTAGGGGGGTGGGACACAGGCTCAGACGCAGAATCTGGAAACTAAAATAGTATAATTATTTTCAATTACAGTAAAATTAAGTAAACGTATAATTTACTCTCAATATTACTGATAAACACACAGGTTTAAGATTACGTTTGGCTTGAAGGGATTAGATCAGGGTTAGTCATCCGAAAAATGGCACAAATAGGCTTAATGAAACCATTCAAACTGGGGTTGCTCAGGTGTGCAGTACACTCGCCACTCCAAAGGGGGCAACAGTGAGGCACGATGAAGAAGCAGCGGGGGAGTAGAAGAAGACTACTCATTCAATCCTGAAAAAAATTTTGATAAATGGCAACAAATTGGAACAAAATGGCCTTTTGAAAAAGAGCAGGAGACATCCATCCATTCATTTTCTACTGCTTGTCCCTATCGGGGTCGCAGAGGGTGCTGGAGCCTATCTCAGCTGCATTCAGGCGGTAGGCGGGTTGCACCCTGGACAAGTCTCCACCTCATCACAGTGCAGGAGACATGCTCCCTTTAAACACAGGCACTGTAAACAATACCACTAGTACATTGTAGTATAGTTATAAGCAACTTGCCCTTTGGTGGATTTTGCATGAGAGAAAGGTGGGGAGAAATTATTCCGCAATTCGGTCTGCTAAAAAATGATGGTAAGCCCCACTCTACGGAGCAGCTGACACTGTGGTGAAACTCCGAATTGCCACCAAACACACTTTGAAAATTTTACACTCTACTGCCACCTGGCAGCCAAAGTGGAGTGTGCACCCGTCTTGTCACGTTTTCATGTGTCAGGTAAATCAGTGGTCCCCAACCTTTTTGTAGCTGCGGACCCCGTACAACGCTTGAAAATTTGTCCCACGAACCGGGGGGGGGGGGGGGGTATTGTTTGTTTTTTCCATAAAGAAATACAATCATGTGTGCTTATGGACTGTATCCCTGTATCCCTATCGTCGTTCAAAGAATTGGAATTGAATCAGGACTTGTAGGATTTACATGATTTAATGAACATTTTGAAATTCCCTTCAATATCCTTCAGTACTTAACATAATTGAAATGTCTGGCTTAATAATTTTACAGTTATTTAAAGTAACAATGTAAAATGCTTTTAATATGTGCTTGTGTGTTGTAAAAATGGAGGGTCTACAAGGTCTACCGCAGGGGTGTCAAACGTACAGATTTTATCCGGCCAGCGGGATGAGTTTCCTGAGTATAAAAATGAGCCGAAATTTTTGAATGAAAGAAACTGATGTTCTAAACGCATCCGCCAGATGTCGCAATTCTTTGTATTTTTGTAAATGCTACATGTGTAAAAAAAAAAAAAAAAAAAAAACACATGTTAGTGCACCAGTCGAGGAAAATGAGCCAGCTACATACATTTGATTCTGATATTATTTTTTTATCTTAATAGTTTGAAAATTAACACCCATGAGTTGACTGATGAACATTATCACATAATTTATTCACAAAGTATAAATAACGGCAAATAAAGAGAGAATATTATTACCCACAACATGTAAGTGTAAAAAAAAAATGCAACATTATGATTTTTACATTTTCAGAATGTGCTTGTTCTATTTTTAAAGAAAGAAAACAATCTGATGTTGTCTTTATTTTTAAGTTATCGTGCCAGGATTTTACCGGTTTGCCCCACTTGGGAGTAGATTTTTCTCCATGTGGCCCACGACCTAAAATTAATTTGACACCCCTGGTCTACAATTTACGCCACTTGAAAGCGCCTTCTCTTTTAAGTTAAAGTGGAAGAAAGCACATAAATAAATGTTATACATGCATCGGAAAAGACGAAAACATTATTGTATGCATGTGTAGAGGCAAAACTTAAAGGCCTACTGAAACCCACTACTACCGACCACGCAGTCTGATAGTTTATATATCAATGATGAAATATTAACATTGCAACACATGCCAATACGGCCTTTTTAGTTTATTAAACTGCAATTTTAAATTTCCCGGGAGTTTCGTCTTGAAAATGTCGTGTAATGATGACGTGTACGCGTGACGTCATGCGTTTTTAGGAAGTATGAGCGCTGCACACAAACACAGCTAAATATCGTCTGCTTTAACGGCATAATTACACAGTATTTTGGAGATCTGTGTTGCTGAATCTTTTGCAATTTGTTCAATTAATATTGGAGAAGTCACAGTAGAAAGATGGAGTTGGGAAGCTTTAGCCTTTAGTCACACAAACACACGGTGATTCCTTGTTTAAAATTCCCGGAGGTGAAAATTTTATGGATCAAAGAGCGGTCAAGCCAACATGAATCAAGACGGAATGTCAACCAGCAGGTTTCGGTGAGAAAATTGTGGTTAAAAAGTCAGGTCTTACCGGAGAAAAGCTGAGCTTGTGCCGTCCATTGCTGCCGTCGACTCCCCTGAGACACTGGGCGTCAAGACACCCATGGACACACACCTCCGACTATCAGGTAATATTCAACTCACTAAAACACTAGCAACACAATAGAAAGATAAGGGATTTGCCAGAATTATCCTAGTAAATGTGTCTAAAACATTGCGTTTATTTTTTTTAACTCGTTTTTTTTTTTCTAGTCCGTCGCTATCAATATCCTCAAACACAAATCTTTCATCCTCGCTCAAATTAATGGGGAAATTGTCGTTTTCTCAGCCCGAATAGCACTTTTTGTTGGAGGCTCCCATTAAAAACAATGTGAATATGTGAGGAGCCCTCACACTTGCGACGTCATCGTCTGCGACTTCCGGTAGAGTCAGGGCTTTTCTCTTAACACCGACAGTTGCGAACTTTATCGTGGATGTTCTCTACCAAATCCTTTCAGCATAAATATGGCAATATCGCGAAATGATCAAGTATGACACATAGAATGGACCTGCTATCCCTGTTTAAATAAGAAAATCTCATTTCAGTAGGCCTCTAAATAAAACTGAATTTCATGCAGAGGTTTGTTTATTCCAGTAATTACATTTACAAAGTGAAACTAATATATGACATGCAGCTGTAAAATATTTGAAGCGTTCTTTTGATATAATGTAGATAATTATGGCTCAGAGCTTATGAAAACCTTACATTGAAAATCTCTGAAATGTTAAGAGTTTTCAAAAATGTAAGCCTAGATAATAAAATTGTACGACTTTCACATTTGAAGCTGATTTGCCAACGTGAATGAACTCTTTTGAGTTCGCAGCTGTACAGTATGTGGGAGAAAACCTTCATTGTAGTAGCAGCTTACAGTCAAGTTATTGGCGTGGAGTCAGGTGTGAAGCGTACAAAC
Organism: Nerophis ophidion; assembly: GCF_033978795.1. Lineage (NCBI taxonomy): Eukaryota > Metazoa > Chordata > Actinopteri > Syngnathiformes > Syngnathidae > Nerophis > Nerophis ophidion. The sequence goes on from NC_084611.1 coordinate 68,895,722, forward strand.
AAGATGCGATGCCAAGGATAACCTTCTGTGTGATATTGAAATGAAAACATTTGACACAAACAAACAGCACATATTAAGACTAGTTGATTCTTAACAGCTTGAGACGCCTCTCACTGTCAATAGCAGTAACACGTTTGCAAGCGCCTATTCATCCATCGTCAAGGACAGGAGGGATTTCTATTGCCTGCCGAGCTTCATCATTGTGTGTGTCACAGAGAGAACTCAGTTGCTCTAAACCTGCAACCAAATATACGGACGGCGTTACCGTTTTGCTTTTGCAGGCTACGACAATAAACATATTGTTCATTGGCTGCCTTGGAACATTCTATAAGAACTTTTGGAATAAAATAATACAACATTTTTCGATTACAAAAATATTAAATCACTGGCTGAATCCCAGTTGAAGAGAAAGAAAAGTGTCGGATGTGCGGCATCATTACATAAGAAGAGGCCAACATAACTTTGTGGATTCCTTTTTAAAAATTCACCATTTGCCCACGCACGCCCTCACATACAAAGCCTTAACTTGCATGCACGCTAAATATACCAGCATGGGCGATTGTGCATATTTGGAAAAAAACGGTGGGGGCTTTTCCTTCTCCCACTTGATTTGCTAATAAGCGTGTATTCTTAAAAATGTAAGTTGTGTACGCAAATACAGTTGTCTTTATGGCAAACAAAAATGTTTGGTACAGACAAGATTAAACATTAATTGCATGATGAATATTACTCATCCTGAAGATACAGTCAAGAAAATAAGTATTTGAACACCCTGCTATTTTGCAAGTTCTCCCACTTAGAAATCTTGGAGGGGTGCATGTCCATGGTATGAGAGATACCTAAAAAGAAAAATCAGGAAATCACAATCTATGATTTTTTAACAATCTATTTGTGTGATACAGCTGAAAATAAGTATTTGAACACCTGTCTATCAGCTATAATTCTGACCCTCAAAGACCTGTTAGTCCGCCTTTAAAAGTCCTCCTCCCCTCCACTGTATTATCCTGAATCAGATGCACCTGTGTGAGGTCGTTAGCTGCATAAAGACACCTGTCCACCCCATACAATCAGTAACACCCAAACATTCAGCATGGCTAAGAGCAAAGAGCTGTCCAAAGACACCAGAGACAAAATTGTACAACTCCAGAAGGATGGAAAGGGCTCTGGAGAAATTTCCAAGCAGCTTGGTGAAAAGAGGTCCACTATTGGAGCAATCATTAGAAAATGGAAGAAGCTAAACATGACGGTCAATATCAATGGGAGTGGAGCCCCATGCAAGATATCACCTCATGGGGTCTCAATGATGCTAAGAAAGGTGAGGAATCAGCCCAGGACTACACGGCAGGACTTGGTCAATGACCTGACAAGAGCTGGGACCACTGTTTCCATGGTCACTGTTGGTAATACACTAAGACGCCATGGTTTGAAATCATGCATGGCACGGAAGGTTCTCCTGCTTAAACCAGGGCCGTCTTAAGTTTGCCAATGACAATTTGGATGATCCAGAGGAGTCATGGGAGAAAGTTTTGTGGACAGATGAGACCCAAATTGACCTTTTTGGTCATAATTCCACCATGCGTGTTTGGAGGAAGAAGAATGATGCGTACTATACCAAGAACACCATCTCTATAGTGAAGCATGGGGGTGATAGCATCATGCTTTGGGGGTGTTTTTCTGCTCATGGGACAGGACGACTGTACTGTGTTAAGGAGAGGATGACTGCAGCCATGTATTGTGAGATTTTGGCCAAAAACCTCCTTCCCTCAGTCAGATCATTGAAGATGAGTCGTGGCTGGATCTTCCAACATGACAATGACCCAAAGCACACAGCCAGGAAAACCAAGAAGTGGCTTCGTAAGAACCATATCAAGGTTCTGGAGTCGCATAGCCAGTATCCAGACCTAAATCCAATTGAAAATCTTTGGAGGGAGCTGAAGGTCTGTGTTACTCAGCGACGGCCCAGAAAGAGAAGAGCTGTGTAGAGGAGTGGGCCAAAATCCTTCCTGCTGTCTGTGCAAATCTGGTGAAGAACTACAGGAAGCGTTTGACCTCCGTGATAGAAAACAAAGGGTATTTTACCAAATATCAATGTTGGTGTTCAAATACTTATTTTCAGCTTTATCACACAAATACATTGTTAAAAATTCATAGATTGTAATTTCTGGATTATTTCTTTTTAGATACATCAGACATGCACCTACCATGAAAAATTCAGACCCCGCCATGATTTTTAAGTGGGAGAACTTGCAAAATAACAGGGTGTTCAAATACTTATTTTCTTCACTGTATATAATGCAATCAGAAAAAGGCATCTACCTTTTTGCAATGTCTTTTTAGTTAATATTACTTTAGTAAAAATAAGGCACAACTTATGGAACGCAATATTTTAACATGACCTTATATGTAGGTGGTAATGTAACCATTAATTATCCATCCATCCATTTTCTATCACTAGTTCCTTTCGGGTTCGCCAATCAAAACAATTCCGAAAAACTTTTGATTGATAGTCTGTTGCTTGGAATAATCGTCTAATACGTAAGTATAACTATTGAAAATGTATCAAATCGGCTGCGCATGGATAGCCCGGAACTTTAAAATATGAGGACATAGTTTCCAAACGGCTGCTACTAGAGCACACAAGAGCGATGGCGTCAAACAGAAGAGTTTTAGATTTAAAAATGTAATACTGCAAGTATTACAAGTGCAGTTTTATGGAGGTTAATTTGTGGCTTTATTACAAAAGCTTTTATTTTTACATTGAATTATGTAACTGAATATTTTGACATCAAACTATGCTAATAATATCATTGACAAAAAAATCAGTGCTTTAAACTTCAGTGTATGAAAATTGTCAAAAAATTCGCTGCCTCAAAATGCAAAACTCACTTCCAGTAAAATAAGGCTAAAGCAATCGATCCTGTCTCAGAACAAGCCAATTAGGTGTCAAGTTTGAAGTCACGTGACACGGGTCTTGCAAAACAGCATTAAAAAAATCAGTTAACCTGGGTATAATACAACATAATAATTATTTCAATGCGGCCCGCTGGATGTTTTCAAACTATAGAAATGATTCCAATGGTTAAAATATGCACTTCTTTACGTGACATACAAGTTAGTGCGTGTCATTGCAACACGGTGGACCAGGGGTTAGTGTGTCTGGCTCACAATACGAAGGTCCTGGGTTCGATCTTGCGCTCGGGATCTTTCTGTGTGGAGTTTGCATGTCCTCCCCGTGACTGCGTGGGTTCCCTCCGGGTACTCCGGCTTCCTCCCACCTCCAAAGACATGCACCTGGGGATAGGTTGATTGGCAACACTAAATTGGCCCTAGTGTGTGAATGTGAGTGTGAATGTTGTCTGTCTATCTGTGTTGGCCCTGCGATGAGGTGGCGACTTGTCCAGGGTGTACACCGCCTTCCGCCCGATTGTCGCTGAGATAGGCTCCAGCGCCCCCCCGCAACCAGAAGGGAATAAGCGGTAGAAAATGGATGGGTGGATGATATGCAGTTAAACTGACTGTGTTACACAATGTGACCAGAAATGGTGCTGTATAATGATGGTTGATGTAATTTCTCTGTTCTGCAGAACTTTCTTGTGTGATATTACATCGAATATGTGGATGTTTTTTACCCTTTGCGTCTATGTTTTACCGTGTTTGTTGCAGCTTTGTTGCTCTTGCTGGATTATAAAAGATGTCGATGAAAGAGGCTGTCTGCAGTAGAGGCGCAAAGTTCATATAGTCCAAATATTCAGTATTTTATTGTTCCTAGTTAGTTTGAGTTTATTTTGAACATGCAAGCATACAACATGATACATCACAATTTCCAGTTTCTCTTTTCAACATGTTCAAAAAGGAGTAGGAAAAAGCAGAGCTTATTAAATCCTACCCCTTTTCTTTTACATAACAGTTGCTAAAACCTCTGTTCACTTCCTGTTCTCAATGTATTCACAATATACTCCATAAGTATCACAATAAAAATAAATAAATAAATAATTGGTGAAGTAAGTTGTATTCCATCCAATGAGATAAGTAAGGTTATTTTGAGAATGAAAGAATGGATGGATGAATAAATTCAGAATGTTTATCATGTTAAAATTGTAAATCTCATATTAGGTTCTTTCATGTACATTCTGCGGGTCTTTTCAGTTAACAAACTAAAAAGACCTTCTCAAAAACTGAATTTTTTTTTAACTGAATTATATGACAGCCAAAATGTAAATAAAAATATAGAATGTGGGATTTTCGATATTAAGTATGAATAAAACATAGAATATTGAGAATATTTGAACATTGCTCCTCTACTTCCCAAACCCCTTCCTTGATCGACCTCTTTTATAATTGAGCAAGAGTAACAAACATGCAACAAACACGGCGAAAAATGACAGTAAAAGGATAAAAAAACTGACAATTATTTGATTTTGATTGATTGATTGATTGATACTTTTATTAGTAGATTGCACAGTACAGTACATATTCCGTACAATTGACCACTAAATGGTAACACCGGAATAAGTTTTTCAACTTGTTTAAGTCGGGGTCCACGTTAATCAATTCATGGTATAATATCATTGTTCTGCAGAACTCTTTTGCATCGAGCATCATTATCCAGCACCATCCGCTGGTCACATTGTGTATCAGTCAGTTTAACTGTGTATCATGACACGTACTAACTGTTATGTCACATAAAAAGTGCAGATTTAAACCACTGTAATAATTTATATGGTTTGAATACATTAATAGTGGTGCATTGAACTGTTTATGTTGCGATCTGTGACTCAGATCTTCACATGTTTATTTTTCCATCTTTGTTTCATTCTCTTCTGACCCACTTACTTCCTGTTTAGTCCGTTACCATGGTTACACATTGATTTCACCTGCTCCTCGTTTTCTACACACCTGGTTCTCCTTGATTTCTCCCTATATAAGCTTTCCTCTTTTCTTTGTTCAGTCTCGGATCCTAATTTGCCCACGCGCAACACTGACGACTCTCGACCTTCATCTTTGTATGTATATTCTCGCTAGCTTTTACGCTAAGCCATTTGTTTATTCCAGCTCACATGCTGAGGAACTGTTTTTCTATTTTTGGTTTGCTTTCTCTTTACAGCAGTGTTTTTGTTCCTAGCTTTTTATTATTTAATAAATCCATTTATAACTTACCTTGTTGTGTTCATCGCTTCGACGCATCCACGGGAAAACCACACCGGCATTACAATGCCGAAGAAGAGTCATCACAGTAGGATCCGAGCATCAAAATGTTTTTCCGCGTCGAAACCACGGGAGGAACCCTTCGACTTGGGTTTGTGGTTGGAGCTCATGGCTTGGGAGCAGGAAAGACTTGACTGTGGGCCTGAAGTCCCCTCCGAAGCCGTTCGCGCTGCCCCGAAGAGGCGGGGGGTCCAGTGGAGAGGTCCCCCGCACGGCAGTAATTATCCAGCACCACTTCATCCTTCCTACGAACACAGCAAAATTCACCCCGACCAGGATTCACCTTCCACTACCGGTAATCCAGCTTGTTTTTTTTCCCCTGACTCTAGCAGTCACGACATTTGGGGTACGCCCACCGGTGACGCAACACCGCCCCCTGTTGTTGACATTTTTTCAGAAGATTTTTATATTGTGGACAGTACTTTTCATTCCCAACCTTTTTCGAATACCAATAACATTTATGATAAAATACGTAATTATCAGGATATTTTTTCTCATTATTCTAGTCAACCTCAGTCACCTAGTTTTTCTTCAAATCCACCTGTAAAACCTCATTCCCAGCCCAAGTCCAAGGTTTTTTCTCCCTTTTCAAAGGGACACTCTGGACAATATAGAGGGGAGGAGTCTGCCCGCCTCCAAACCTCCCACCACCCTCCCTTATGGTCAGTCCCTGACCACAGGGAACGGGTCTGGGATTCCCGTCTGGAGGGGGGGGCTATGGCCTATAGCTGTGTTGCGGAGGTAGCGCAGACGCTACCATTTCTTAAAACTGTCAAACCGCAACCTCCTATGAGGCCACCCTTACCTGTTTTTCGGCCCGTTAAACCGCTAGCTCCTCCTAGACCTCCTCCACCTGTGTTTCCCCCGGCCAAGTCTCAACGGCCTTGTAGACCTCCTCCACCTGTTTTTCCCCTGGCCAAGTCTCAACGGCCTTGTAGACCTCCTCCACCTGTTTTTCCCCCGGCCAAGTCTCAACGGCCTTGTAGACCTCCTCCACCGGTGTTCGGACTCGCGAGGTCATTACCTCCAGCACATCCTCCACCACCGGTGTTCTGCACTGCTCCCAGTCTGGTTCTCACACCAGCACATGACTCTCGCCTGGTTTTCAAGCCAGAATTAGACTCCCACCTGGTTCTCACACCAGCCTCCGACCCAGAACTGGTTCTCATACCAGTTACAGACTTTAGCCTGGAGCCCACTCCAGTACCAGCTCCAGAGCTGGAGCCTACTCCAGTACCAGCTCCACGCCGCCAAGCGCCGGTACCAGCTCCACGCCGCCAAGCGCCGGTACCAGCTCCGCGCCGCCAAGCACCGCCGACGACGGGGCTGGAGCCCACACCAGCGTCGACGACGGGGCTGGAGCCCACACCAGCGTCGACGACGGGGCTGGAACCTTCACCTATGTCGACAGGGCTGGAGCCCACTCCAGTGCCAGCTCCTCGACAAGCGCCGGTACCAGCTCCACGCCGCCAAGCACTGCCGACGAAGAAGCTGGAGCCCACACCGGCGCCGACGATGAGGCTGGAGCTCACACCAGTCACGACTCCTGCGGCTCCCAGGCCGCCTCCGACGACTCCTGCGGCTCCCAGGCCGCCTCCGACGACTCCTGCGGCTCCCAGGCCGCCTCCGACGACTCCTGCGGCTCCCAGGCCGCCTCCGACGACTCCTGCGGCTCCCAGGCCGCCTCCGACGACTCCTGCGGCTGCAGCACCCGCATCATCCTCGCCAGCTGCAGCACCCGCATCATCCTCGCCAGCTGCACTCGGGCCTGCTTTGGCTGCAGTCCCCGCACCCTCGTCTGCTGCTTCCAAGCCTGCTGGGATTTCGGTGCTGAGGCGTCGTCCACCACGTCGATCACGGGCGTGGCCTCTGCGAGGTCATCCTCCTCGCCAGACACTCCCTCCTCCATGTCGGCCACGGATGTGGCCGTGCCCGGGTCGTCCGCCTCGCCGGGCACCTCATCCTGCGATGCGGCCACTAATGTGGCCTTTTCGAGGTCGCCCGCCAAAACTTTTTCGGCAGCGGCGTTCCATCCGCCGCCGCCACTTGACTTGTCCTCGGTGGATTCGGGGACACACGACTTGGCGACCCTCCACCGTGGCCTCCCTCCGCCCTCCCTTCGTTTGTGGACTCTGTTTTTGGGGAGGGGGTTCAAGTTGTTTCTTATTTGTTTTTGTTTTCTTTGAGACATCTGGAATCTGTCTTTTTGGGGGGGGGAATACTGTTGCGATCTGTGACTCAGATCTTCACATGTTTATTTTTCCATCTTTGTTTCATTCTCTTCTGACCCACTTACTTCCTGTTTAGTCCGTTACCATGGTTACACATTGATTTCACCTGCTCCTCGTTTTCTACACACCTGGTTCTCCTTGATTTCTCCCTATATAAGCTTTCCTCTTTTCTTTGTTCAGTCTCGGATCCTAATTTGCCCACGCGCAACACTGACGACTCTCGACCTTCATCTTTGTATGTATATTCTCGCTAGCTTTTACGCTAAGCCATTTGTTTATTCCAGCTCACATGCTGAGGAACTGTTTTTCTATTTTTGGTTTGCTTTCTCTTTACAGCAGTGTTTTTGTTCCTAGCTTTTTATTATTTAATAAATCCATTTATAACTTACCTTGTTGTGTTCATCGCTTCGACGCATCCACGGGAAAACCACACCGGCATTACAATGCCGAAGAAGAGTCATCACAGTTTATGTTGTATTATGCCCAGGTAGCCCAGATAACTGCTGTTTTTATGCTGTTTTGCAAGACCCATGTCACGTGATTCCAAACTTGACACCTCATTGGCTTGTTCTGAGACAGGCTTGATCGTTTCTGCCTCATTTTACTGGAAGTGAGTCTTGCTTTTTTAAAGTAGCACATTTTTACAGAATTTTTTACCACTGAATTGTTTTACACTAATTTCAGATTTTTTCTTATAAACTACAGTTTTATACACTTACTTTTAAAGCGCTAAATTATTTGTGCAATGAAATTGTCAGCATCATTTGATGTAAAAAAAAAAAAAATGCAGTTCACAAAATTCAAACAAAGAAAATTATTTTACCGTATTTTCCGCACTATAAAGGCGAACCTAAAAACCAAAAATGTTCTCAAAAGCTGACAGTGCGCCTTATAATCAGGTGCACCTTATATATAGACCAATATTGAGCCACAACAGGTCTCACAACTACGGTAAGCAGCCGCCGATTTCATTTTCCCCCGTAGGAGAAGCGCGCGGTGCATGCTGGGATATATGACTGCGCCAGGCCGTGCCGTTTCATTTCCATTTGTGTGTTTACGTAAAGACCCCAAAATGGCTCCTATTGAGAGACATGATTTCAGGAAAGCAGGAATTGTCACTGAACTGCTAGACAACAGCAGCGACACTGACTCAATTAACGACGTCTCGAAATAGTGCAAAACAAAACAATATATCAATAACTCAACGTTGCTCGAAAGTTAAAGTCACACAACACAACACACAAAATAAACATGTAAAGCTCACTTTATTAAATTATTCCTCATCCACGTATCCCTCGAATTTTTCTTCTTCAGTGTCCGAATTAAACATGCCACAAGAGGTCTCGCAACTACGGTAATCAGCCGTCTACCTTATTTTCCCCGAAGAAGAAGGGCGTGGTGCATGCTGGGATATATGACTGAGGGAGACGTGCCAAGTTTAAACTCAAGGCGATCAGTCATACAGTAGAAGACGGGAATAGAGCAGCAACGAGAGAATTTAACATTAACAGCAGCGTTTAATGACGACTTTGACGAGACGGAGCCGGGCATGTTGGATGCCATATTCACCCAACTGTTTGATTCAAACACTGAAGAAGACGAATTTGAGGGATTCATGGAAGAGGAATTCCTTAATAAAGTGAGCTTTACATGTTTGTTGTTGTGTTGTGTGACATTATCGTTTGAGCAACGTTGAGTTATTGATATTTTATTGCTTTGCACTACTTCGAGTGTTAGTATATTGCGATTGATTTACCGTAACAGTATCAGACTGTTTTTTACGTGTTTATTGAATCGGGGAAAATAATAAAACAGCTGTTTATTCATTTTAGGAGTGAATGGAGTTGTCAGAACGCTGGTTTATAATCTATTAATACATTTTGACTGACCTATCTGACTGTTTTGTTGACATTGCCTTTAGCGCAGCTCCATCTAAAGCAGGGGTCGGGAACCTTTTTGGCTGAGAGAGCAATGAAAGCCAAATATTTTAAAATGTATTTCCGTGAGAGCCATATCATATTTTTTAACATTGAATACAACTAAATGTGTGCATTTTTTAAGTAAAACCAACATGTTTGGAGTATAATAAGTCTCTAATTATTTTTAATAACATTGTTATTTTTTGAACAGGTGCGGTGGAAACGGATGGATGGATTAAAATGCATGAGTATGTTTTATATTTTGAACATTATTTTTAACATCGTGATTACCAGCGGAATTATTCATTACTTATCGTGTTAAGCAATGTCAGCTAAGATTTATCTGAGAGCCAGATGCAGTCATCAAAAGAGCCACATCTGGCTCTAGAGCCATAGGTTCCCTACCCCTGATCTAAAGGATGCATAACGTAACCCCAGCCTCTACTGTAGCATTCATTGAAGATGCGCCTTATAATCCGGTGCGCCTTATAGTGCCAGGGGCGCCGAAAAGGGGGGGTAAAGGAGACGGATTCTAGGGGCCCATGATGGAGGGGGACCCAGAGAGGCCCCTAATGATGATGAAATTATATGAAATTATGTTTTGGGGGCCCTGTAAAGATTATTTTCATGGGGCCCAAAATCCCTAGCGGCGCCCCTGTATAGTGCGGAAAATACGGTACATAAATACAGTGTTGAAAAAAAGTTTTTGTAATAAAGACACAAATTAACCTTCAAACAAGAAAAAAGAACAAGCAAAAAAAATTGGTATTTAAAGTAGTTTTCCTAAACTATGCATTGAGGCAAAATCTGTGTTTTATCCGATTATTCAATGTATCTAAATAAAATAAACAATAGCTTACTCGATTACTGAAATAATAGATGGCAATAACGGAAGCCCAAATTTTGACTCTACTTTCCTGAAGGTGGCATTAAATACCATTACAAAGTGTCAACAAATCATTTTAGGTGCCAAGAGGGGCAATAGTCTTAAGTTGAACAGCAAAACATTATATAAAAATAAAGACCATATGTTCATCCAACCATTTTCTACCGCTTGTGGTTGACATTAATCTGCATCGGATGAGAGGCGAAACGAAACATCTTCTAGAACAAAGTAAACAGTCTCGTTGCGATCGATTAAATGCCCTGCGATGACAATGACCTGGATGAATGAGAACATTAATAGACAGTGAAAAATTTATTTTTTGCATGAAATCTGACAAATACAACATAAACTTTGACAAATACAGAATATTTGAATATCAGTAAACATTTAAATAATGCTATTCAGTAACACTAGACACAATACATTGAAAGCGTAAAAGAAGACACATTGACGGCATCCCTCACCGCTGAAATCCCATGAAAAAAATATACAACATAAAGTAGCAAGAAACACATCAATAATAAAAAAAGCAAAATATGTTCTGGACTTAAAATCTCTTCATATTCTTTACTGCTCACTAATTTTACCATAGTTGCGTTATTGTGTAGAAATATAGGGAAAGAACTACAAATGTGCGCTTCATTCACTAACGGTGTTACAAATAAGATCAATTAGAAAAATACATAATGTTGGACATACAGTAGAGAACATTCAAACCCTGTATTTGATTAATCAAAAATATTGAAATTCAACGACTTGGTGTATTTTCAAACAGCTAAACTTATGTACACAGCAAACTATAAACTGCTACCCAAAAATGTACAACAGTTATTCTCAACAAAAGAGGAGAAATATAACCTGAGAGGAATATCTATTTTAAAAAATGTCTATGCGCGTTCAACACTTAAAACCTTAAGCATATCCATATGTGGAATTAAATTATGGAATGGATTTAGAAATAAAGATCAAACAAAGCACTGATATGATTCAGTGTAAGAGACTGTTTAAACTACAAGTGTTCACAAAGTACAAAGAACAACAATTATGATGAACATCTTGAACCTTTTTTTTTTTTAGATAATGATTATGTATTTACTTCTCTCTGAGCTACCACCTTATCGTGGTAGAGGAGTTTGCCTGTCCCAATGATCCTAGGAGCTATGTTTTCCGAGGGCTTTATGCCCCTTGGTAGGGTCTCCCAAGACAAACGGGTCTTAGGTGAGGGATCAGACAAAGAGCAGCTCGAAGATCTTTATGAAGAAGAAATATCGAGGACCCAGATTTCCCTCGACCGGACGCGGGTCACCGGAGCCCCCCTCTGGAGCCAGGCCCGGAGGTGGGGCACGATGGCCCGGGCAGGCACAGCATGAAGACGCAACGTGGGTCCCCCCTCCAATGGGCTCACCACCCATAGCAGAGGCCATAGAGGTCAGGTGCGATGTGAGCTGGGCGGCAGCCGAAGGCAGGGCACTTGGCAGTCCGATCCTCGGCAACACAAGCTAGCTCTTGGGACATGGCACGTCACCTCACTGGGGGAAAAGGAGCCTCTGCTAGTGCACGAAGTGGAGAAGTTCCGGTTGGATATAGTCGGACACACTTCGACGCACAGTAAGGGCTCTGGAACCAGTTCTCTCGAGAGGGGTTGGACTCTCTTTCACTCTGGCGTTGCCAGCACTGAGAGGCGATGGGCTGGGATGGCAATTCTTGTTTCTCCCCGGCTCAAAGCCTGCACGTTGGAGTTCAACCCAGTGGACGAGAGGGTAGCCTCCCTCCGCCTTCGGGTGGAGGGACGGGTCCTGACTGTTGTTTGTGCTTACGCACCAAACTGCATTTCAGAGTACCCACCCTTTTTGAATTCATTCGAGGGAGTACTTGAGAGTGTTCCCCCGGGTGATGTCCTCGTTCTACTGGGGGACTTTAACGCTCATGTTGGCAACGACAGTGAAACCAGGAGAGGCGTGATTTAGAAGGATGGCCGCCCGGATCTGAACCAGAGTGGTGTTTTGTTATTGGACTTTTGTGCTCGTCACAGATTGTCCATAACAAACACCATGTTCAAACATAAGGGTGTCCACATGTGCACTTGGCACCAGGACACCCTAGGCCGCAGTTCCATGATCGACTTTGTTGTTGTGTCACTGGATTCGCGGTCTCATGTTTTGGACAATCGGGTGAAGAGAGGGGCGGAGCTTTCTACCGATCACCACCTGGTGGTGAGTTGGCTACAATGGTGGGGGAGGATGCCGGACAGACCTGGCAGGCCCAAACGCATTGTGAGGGTTTGCCGGGAACGCCTAGCCTGTTGGAGAGAGTTTCAATTCCCATATCCGGAAGCACTTTGAACATGTCACGAGGGAGGCGCTGGACATTGAGTATGGGTGGACGGTGTTACGTACCTCTATTGTTGAGGGGGCCGATTGGAGCTTTGGCCGCAAGGTGGTTGGTGCCTGTCGTGGCAGTAATCCTATAACCCGCTGGTGGACATCAGCGGTGAGGGATGCTGTCAAGCTGAAAAAGAGTCCTATGGGTTTTTTTTGTCTCATAGGACTCCAGAGGCAGCAGACAGGTACCGACTGGCCAAGCGGTGTGCAGCTTCAGCAGTCGCGGGGGCAATAATTCGGACATGGGAGGAATTCAGGGAAGCCATGGAAAACGACTTCCGGACGGCTTCGAAGTGATTCTGGGCCACCATACGCCGCCTCAGGAAAGGGAAGCAGTGCAATGTCAACACCGTGTATGGTGGGGATGGTGTTCTGCTGACCTCGACTGCAGATGTTGTGGATGGGTAGAGGGAATACTTCAAAGAC